>NC_040916.2:29139421-29473382 GCF_004126475.2 Phyllostomus discolor | reverse complement strand
ACAACACGGCGCCCCTGGACACTGCTCCCATGGACACCGCTCCCGTGGGCCCCGCCCAGCGCCTTCGCCCAGAGGGAGGCCGGGGAGCAAGGAAAACACGGCCCGGGGGGGGCCTGCTTTTCATCCCGGGGGAACAGTGGGTTTTCATCCCAGGGGAACGGTGGGTCTTACTGCCGAGTTCCAGAGCGGCGCCCGGAGCTAACACTATCCGACCTGTTGGGGCCCTTCTCTCACTGTGGTGTTAAGGCCACAAATCACAGACCCTCCAAAATAAAAAAAAAAAAAAAATAGCAGTAACAATGACTGGGAAGGAAGGAACCACGGCCGCACGAGGTGGCAGCACGGCGGAGGACAGCGTGGGCGCCACCGCGTTGACCCGCGGGGGGCGGGAGGGGGGCGGGCAGCACGCACGGGGGTCCCTCCCTTCCTGGCAGCCCGCACTCCCACTGGGCCCGCACCACCGCAGCCCGTCACGGCAGACCTGTCCGCGCTCACGGCCAGTTTGAAACCCAGGGCCAGTCCACGAGCGGATGAACCGAAACACGAAATGCCGCGCCTCCGTCCTCCGCGGTGCTCCACGGCAATACAAAGAAAGTCCGCGCCGAGACGACCTACAACGCGCATGTGCCTTGAAAACATCATGCCAAGTGAGGGAAGCCAGTCACGGGGGACCACGCAGCGTGTGACTCCATGCGTGAGAAACGTCCAGGAGGGCCGCCCGGGGCGGGGGGCGGGGGGAGGTGCTGGATGCAGAGCGCAGGTAACCAGAATGTTCTGGAAGAGGTGCTGGGGAGGGGCTCACGCTCCACGAACACTGAAAGCCACGAAAGTGTGCACTCCCAGTGGATGGTACAGTACGTGGGCGTTACTTTAAGAAAGCTGTTCCCAAGCCGAGGCCAAAGCCCCTGGTCCCCTGAACCCGCCCGGCCACGCTCACTCGTCTCTTCCGTCCAGCCGCATTTATTAAAAGGCGTCCAAGTCCGGCGCGGCTCGGGGCCCTGGGGGCTAGGAACAATAAGCAAACTGCGAAGGAAACACTAAATAAAGTGCCTCGCCAGTCAGACGACAGTGAGTGAACTAGGGAGAAACGGAGCGATGGGGTTGGGGCTGGGGTCACAGACCCGGGGGTCGGGCGTGGGGTGGGGGGGTGGGGCTCCCAGGACAGGAGGTTCGCTGAGGGCCAGAGGGGGGAGGAAGCATCGGTTCAGACTGGGGCGTGCGGCCCAGTGCGGCCAAACCCCTAGAAGAAAAGGAAGAGTCTTTTGTTAAGTGGGTCAAAAAGGCCCCCCCCCCCCTCACACACACACACACACACACACACACACGATGTGAAGGGCAGGCGCGCAGCCCCCAAACTCCGTGTGCCAGCTGCTCGGAGCCGCCCCTGCCCGGGGAGCCTGCGCAGGCAGCAGAGAGAGCCCGGGTTTTCACCCATCCTGGGCGACCAACCAGGAACCCCTCCCCCCCACGTCCAGGCGGTGCCCCCAGGAACTGTCCTACTGTTTGGACCACACTGAGTGTGCAGACGGGAGAGGCCTCCGGCTCCTTTTCCCGAGAGTCCTCACCCCTTCTGTCCTGGAGAAGTGACCGCGGACTGAGGTCAGGTGCTGGGCGGAGCCGAGCTGGGCGGAGCCGAGCTGGGCCCAGGGCTGGGAGGGGGGGGGCAGTGGGCGGGACCTCCCAGCACCCACCCAATGGGAGGGCTGCAGTCGCAGCAGGAAACCGTCCTCGCTCCTCCCCCTTTAGCCACTGAACGTCTCCTCTTGAAAGGCCTGCCCTTTGTGCGAGGCACAGAGCAACGCACACCCTCAGGTAGTGTCCAGTCCAGACGGACAGACAGACAAGCCAGAAAGCAAATTTGCAGACAGAGCAACTACCCACTGTCCTGAGTGGCGCGGAGGGAGGACGCAGGGAGGGGAGGGAGAGCAGCACGCGCAGGACAGGGCTAGCCACGGCCGCTCTGGGGAGGGGGCATCAGCAGCTCCAAGCCCCCCCCCCCCCCCCCGGGACGCTGACATCCAGATGGATAAGGACAAACGTCCCTCCGGTGGGAAGAGAGAGAGAGAGAGATGCCATGTTTCAATAATACGGCTCCAGGCTCTTTTTAAGAAAATACTGCAGAAGAATGGCCACAGGGCAAGCATCTCCCCGGACTACAACCGGCGATGCAGAGGAAGAGGAAGAGGTGAGACACAGGGCTCTTCCCTGGTCCTGACCGCCTAGAGGGAGCAGCCCCGCCCCCGACCAGCATCTTGGGGAGGTCAGAGAACCCCCTTCCTCCAGCGCGGCTGTTGACGCCTGTCCCCTCCAGCTCTCTCCTTGATAAATCTGCTTCTTTTATTATTATTATTAACCTGTAGAGTACTCCAGAGCATCTTCGGTACCCAAAGATTTAGAGATGACAGGGGACTGTAAGATTCACAGACATCCAAGTAACTCTTCTGAATATATCTAATAGAAGTAAATAAACCCACAATGGCACCATGTTCCCGAAACCAAATGTCCCGTCCCCACCACCCGGGGCGTTTGTCACGGGACGGCTGCGGTAACTTAAAAACAGTGGCACCGATGACAACAAAGCAGCGTCACCCTGCAGGTCACTGCAGAGGCTGAGTCCCTGGCTCTCGGCCTTATCGATCTTGAGATAAGTAACAGAACTGTTCAGCGATTCAGCTTACGCCACTGTGAAAGACGTTATTTTGTTGATCCCCCTGCCCCTCGCTGCAAAGGCCACCGCTGACCAACACTGTTACCTGCGGAGGGAGATGATGCACTTGGGCGCGACCGAGGGTGCTGGCCCATCCGTGGCAGGCCCAGCCGCGGTGCTCAGAGAGCCGTCTCGGAGCCGTGTGTGACAACCCCACGTGACCCCTGCTCCTCCCTGATTGCCAAGGTGGATGCCCCCACGGTGGCCCGCCGAGCGGGTCCCTCTCCCCTCCGACACTGCCCGGGGCTGTCGGCTGGGCCCAGCAGGGCTCCCCCAAACCAGCAGAAGTGAGCGCCGCCCCGACCCTCATCCGGGAGCAGCTGCCTTTTCCTTCTCCGAGGGAAGGAAGTCAGTGACGGAGCCTCTGTGGTTCAGAGGGACACTGATAACTCACATGGAAGTGAGTTAAAATAAAGTAGAAAAGGGTCAGAGAGAGTGCTTTCTTCCACTTTTTACTAAAAAATAAATTTAGATTCGCTCCCTGGGCTCCATCCGACTCTTGCCCCTTGCACTGACTGAGTTACTCCCCACCTTCTCTCAAAATGGGCAAATGGGTCAAAGGAGAAACGATTAATCCATAAAGTTCCATTCCGAAGCCACCTTCTTGTTCTCAGGGCCGGGTCTCCAGGCTGACGGAACCCGGCGGCCAGGACACAGCGTGGCAGGGACTCGGAGCGCACTGCGTGACAAGGTAGCTGAGCCCCGTCCCTCCGCTGGAAGCGGGGACAGGGCAGGACAGGAGCGGCCGAAGGAAAGGAGGAGAGGGAGGCCCCCAGGCACAGCGACACAGTGACACTGGCCAAACTGCAGCAGGAAACAGTGGCAGACGCTCTTCCTAGACCCGGCAGAGCACTCAGCCCGCCACCCCAGAGCGGGAACCTCAGTGACAGCCACTGCTGACATTCAACCCCGCCGCTGAGGTGCACTATCTCACCCAGTGCCTGGGTGGGTGCGAGTGCCATTGCTACTCGAATTTGGCCAACGAGAAACCCGTGTTAGTCATCGATTAACGCACAACAATTACCCCCCAGATGCAGCACTGTAACACAGCAGACGTACTGTCGTCTCACGCAGTTTCGAGGGTCGGAAGTGCGTGAGCGGCCGAGCGAGGCGGCAGTTCTCGCCGGGGGTCTCACGGTGTCGCAGCCGAGGTGCGGGCTGGGGCTGCGGCCACGAGGCCTTTGGCAGGAGACCCGAGGCCCTTCCCACCTGGGTCTCCAGGGACCCACACGGATACGCACAGCACACGGAAGCTGCTGGCTTCCCCAGAACACGTGACCTTATACTGCGAGAGCCACCCCGAAGGGAGCCCCTGTCTCCTGTCCCTCACCCATCAGTCACGCCCCATCACTCATGGGTATCCCATCGGTCAGTGTGAGAGGGGACTGCGTGGGGTGTCCCTGCGAGGAAGGGGCGCACAGGGGGGCTGTCCTGGAGGCGGGCCACCACCCACATGGAAGCACTCGGAGCGCGGTTGGCTCTGGGGACATGGAGACTGGACTCGGGGCTGGTGCTCTCCTGGGAGCCGCAGGCCTGCAGAACCACCACGCCGCCGTGGGGCTGACAAGGAGGGAAGGGGGTGGGGGGGGAGCTGATGAAGTGCTTGGGCTGGGCGGCCCGCACTGCCACTCCAAAGGCCTCCCCACGGCCCTCGGACCCGAGCACCCCTGCTCCGCCGGACTCCGGCAAGACTGCAGACCTGGTCCGATGCTGTGCAGGGCCCTCGGCTCTGGGTTTGTCCTCCGGTCCCCGGGTGTCAAGAGGCCAGAAGATGCTTCAGCCTGCACAGGTCAGTGGTTGGGGTGTCGTCCCACAGAGTGAAGGGTCACCGGTTGGATTCCTGGTCAGGACACGTGTCTAGTTTGCAGGTTCCGTGCCCGCTCGGGGCGTGTATGAGAGGCAACTGGCCAGTGTGTCTCTCACACTGATGTTCCTCTCCCTCTCTCACTCCCTCCCTTCCCTGATAAATTAATAAATATTATTTAAAAAAAAAAGTCAGAGGTTATGTCCAAATCCAAGCCTATGTCCAACAGCAAAGGCTTGGGACGGGACGTGGGACTTGGCTCAGACGCTGCACCAATGCAGAAGGGCTGAGTCGTCGGACGGAATATTGTTTCCTCCGGGCCCCTCCCCATCCCCCTCCCCATCCCCCTCCTGGAGAACAAATCCACGCACGAAGAAATAACTTTCAGTGACTTTTTAGAAGATAAGTAGCCATATGTCTTTAAGAGACATTCATTTCCTGGATCAGACACGAAGGAGCGTCTGTTATCGTTCTATTTTATTTACTCTGCGCATCTGTGCATTGTGGAGCAGGCCGAGCGAGGCGGAACACTTTGAAAGGACCCTTCAGAGAAAGCACTAAATGAATTTCCCATCTTTCCTTAATATTCCCCCTACTGAATGCAGACAGCAACCAGAAAATCCAAAGCTATTATTTTTAATGTCAAATGCCTTACCAGTCCAATAAAAGAGGGAAAGATATTAAACTTTTCATACGACAAGAACCAGATAGCACATATCTTGCAGGAACACATCTTAATCAAACTGAACATAGGAAATTAAAAAGAGGGCGATGAGTGAAGGCATCCCCCCTCATTTAATTAAAAAATAGAAAATAAGTAAAAAAAGAGCCCGGCAATTCCTGTGAAAAGGGGAGCGTGTACTTCCCCCTTTGTCCCTTTCAGAGGGACGATGTGGATTAATTTCGGCCCAGGAGGTTCAGAAAAGACACCCGAGAATTGGTTTCTAGGCCTCGGATGAAAAGGAAATGACTGGGGGGCGGGGGGCGAGCCCGTCCCAGATTGGGAAGCGACAGCAAGGAGGCGAAGGAGAGGCGAACTCCTCCGCGCGCCCCGCCCCCGCCCCCGCCCCCGGGACTGACATGCCTCCCTGGGGACCCTGCGGAGTGACCACAGCCCTCCGGGAGATGACTCAGTCGAGTCTGCTGAGAAGCAAGAGTCCTAGCAAACGCAAGGAGGGGACAGTGTTCCTTCAAGTTGTCTACATAACATCCTGCCAGCCGGGCTTAAACCCGGACCTCCATCGCCCCCGCGACACTGGCAGGGCACGCGTTTATGCGGTACCCGCGGCCAGCTGGGCCCCGCGCCAGGGCCCCTTAGTCCTTGCAAGGAAACCGCGCATGCGCCCAGACCCATTTTTTCACAGCGTTCCGAGCAGCCTCCCCAGGACCGCGCGCGCACGGTGCCGCCAGCCCCCGAGCCTGGGCGCGGACGGGTCCGGGCTCAGGGGGCTTGCACTAATGGGAGTCTCGGTGGCGTCGGGCCAGAGGTCTCCAGCGGCAGAAACGCAGCGATTCGTGCGGACCCTGGAGCGAACGCGAACGACCCCTGGAGAGCATTTGCACCTTGGACTTGCATCAGAGGATTCTGAAATACTAGCTTGAGAAAGTCAGAGGCCGCGGAAACCGTGTAAACCTACAGCACGTGCCGAGTCGTGTGACTGTTGCTAGTGCGTGTTTGTGGGAGTCACGTGACTAGTGCTAGCGACTCACGTGACTATCACTAGCGCACGCGGTCTCGGGGCGTGGGTGTGGTTCCTGCTGCTGCTAGCAGAGATCATTCCATCTCAGAGCAGGAAGGAGGCGCTGGGTCCCTGCCTGCAGCCGCGCCCCAGCCGTGCTCTCTGCGCCGGGAAGATGCTTCCGTGTCCGTGCTTGCAAGTGAATGGGTTTATCCTTGTAACCCAAACAATTGCTTCACTATTTCCAGCACCAACCAGGTATGAAAGCTCTATGGAAAAGCTCTAGAAAATTCCCAGGGGAAGGGCGGCTCTACGGATGGGCGTGGGAACTGTTCCACCCTCCCCTCCCCCTCGCAGCACACGGGGAAAGCACCGACGGTAAACAACGCCCCTTTCTCGGTTGGCCAGAATAAACTGAGATTATTTCTACACTTTGGGTAACCGGTAGAGGCCCACACAAATGGAGGTGTCCCTGTCCTCACTATTATGAAATCCAGAATCCCATCACACGCGCGGCCCCCTGAAATGAACTGAGTTCGAGAGAGAACTGGAAGGGGCGGGCAAAGGCAAGCGCCCGCGGGCAACCAGCAGCGAATAACAAACACCACCCACCCAGGGTTACGAGCACCGGTGGGGTTAAGTGGAATTTCACACTTGAGGAATTTCATATGCTCAGTGTTGACCCAACTTCAGAAAGCACGCGGCGTCCCTGTGAAATGCCCGAGAGACCCGAGACGCAGGCTGCCGGCGTGGGGGCCGCCAGCAGCAGCAGAAGCTCCGTTGGAGCCGCGAATTAAACACTCGGCCCCTCCGCTCCTCTCCGGGCGGAAACGCAGCAGAGGCGACCCGTGCTCCCAGCCCCACATCTGACCACTCTCCAGCCGGACTGGACCCCGCAAAGTACCACCTGACCACGCCTTCTGCTCAGCCCCAGCCGCTGCCCCGTGGCGCCACACCAGCTCCTTCCGCCGACTCGCTCCTGCCGGACCCCGGTCCCGGAGCCTCTGCCCAGCCCGCACGCGTCTTCAGACCTGCAGCCGGGCTCGCGTTTCCCGCAGGCTGGGCGTTCTCCGAGGCCTTTGCTGTAGATGATCCCTGTGTTCCTCAGCAAATGCAGCGTTCTGCCACCTGGGCTGCTGACGTCAGCCCCACGTGGGTGTGCACACCGGCAGGGCCCTCCCGCCCACTCCCCATCCTCACTCCGCCCCGGGACGCCCAGTGCGCGCCATCTCTAGGGTGACCGGCCACAGGAGTCAAGGGACAGGGTGGTGCCCTCCTTGCTCCCATGTCCCCTCCCATCCCAGCCACGTTCTTAGACAGACAAACGTGTTGACCTCCACGTGCAGAAGCCCCCTCAGGGACAGCTTCCCCCAACGTCATCAACAGAACAGGGACTCCGTGTGAATCTCGGAACAGGGCCCCCTCCAGCTGGTCCCGGCCGGTGCCGAAAGGCTGTCCTTCAACCCATCGATTCATGGGCACAAAGGACACCATGCTGCCCGTGTCTGCCACGTCCTCATGTGACCGCCACTCCTCCCAGCTGGCAAAGCCGAAACCTCTTCCTCCTGAGACAAAAACTTTGTTCTTGTTTCCCTGGAAGTTCCTCAAGTTCCCCGTCAGTGTGTAAGCGGAGGAGTCTCTGAACTCAAAGCCCGTCTCATCCGATTTCCCAACTTCCAGCGTCTGGGCCGACGGCATTCCTGTCACGTCCACATGCATGTCCCCACCCGCGGCCTGTCCCAGGGGCTCCTGGCCCGGCACGGCTCGGGGGCTCTCCCGCTGTGTCTGCGTCCTCCGCCTTCAGGCTGATGGGCACCTCCGGGAGCACGAAGCGCCGGCAAACAGAATCTGAAGATGATCCAAGGAGGAACGTGAGCTGAGGAAGGTCTCACAAATTTAGGGAGCGAGCCGGGCGCCTGTCTGTGCTCGGAAGGGCTCTCCCTGAGTTTTCTGCTGCTGCTTCGTTTTGTTTTCCGAGGAGCTGCGGGTAAGTGGACGGCAAGCCGACCAATAGCCCACCGACACTCTGCAACCGCTTCAGAAGTAAATTGCGCGCGCGGCTCGAGAGTCACATCTGCTCTGCAGCTGCGGCGCTGCTCAGAACAACAGCCATCATCCGCGAGTGCTTCCTCCTCGCCGGGCACGGCGCCAGGTGCTCTTCCGGACGTCGGACTCGACCCTCGAGACCTCCGCACCAGGTAGGCCTGGCTACTCCTGTTTGCAGTGGAGACTTACAGACGTGAAGGAACGTGACGCGGTGACAGGGGTCAGTCCCAGGAGCTAGACCGGCTGTGTCTGTCCGTCGTATATGCCCCCAGTGAACGCGCCGCTCCATCTCCCTGGGGGCTGCGAGGGTTTTGCTGACCGCTCACCAGTGGGCGTACCGTCTCCCCTGTGCCCCCGCACCAGTCTTCCCAGGGTCTGTGCCTCAAGCTCTTTCCTCACTAGTCCGTCGCCCATCAGCCACCCACCTGGTGTCCCCCCAAGGAGTCACCCCAAGCCAGAAACACCTGGAACCCTGTTAGGAACGCAGCTCCCAGCCCTGGCTGGTGTGGCTCACTGGATTGAGGGTCCACCTGGGAACCAAAGGGTCAGCAGTTCGATTCCCAATCAGGCCCGCCGAGCTCAGAGCTGGTTCTGGGATCCCACCCCCCCCAAGTCTCAATGGCTCCCAGCAGTGACAGGCGGAGGGGCAGGCGGCAGGCTGTGAGTCCGAAACCCCACAGCCCCGGAGGAGCCAGAGGAGCTGGGCACCGAGCGCAGAACCCTGCCTGCCCGGGCACAGGGCGCTCCCCTCCTCACTGGGGCTCGGGAAAAAGAGCAGCATCAGAAACACCCACCTGGACCCAGGTAGGCAGTGTCTGACAGAACTCAGCCCTGATGCCTTTGCGTGCGGTTTTCCCCCTGCCTCCACAACAACGTTTGATGAATAAACCCGTGCGCCTCAGGCGGGGGTGTGTCGGTCACCGATCACCTCGGAAGTGACAAGTGCAACCAGACAGCACTTTGCTGGGCTCTTTCTCTCTCCTTCCTTTTCTCCATTCATTGGAGGACTCCGAAAATCCTTCTCCTAGTTCACAGGCACCTGGGATGTTGCAAAGGCACCGAGCTCTGTCAAGGTCACACGCAACAGAAGTTCACAGAAGTCAGCACTGCCGGTTGGATGCCCATGGTCCTGATGAGAAACGGACCCGGTTCACTGTGGGCCGGGACCCAGTCCAGCGTCAGGCCAAACCTCTGCTGTCTGTTGCTCAAGCCAGTGGGGGACTTGGGAAGGGGGCCAGGGGCTAGAGCAGGGGCGGAAGTTTTTTAAAAAGTGTAAGACAGAATAAAAGACCAAGGGCCAGGGCCATCACTCTGAACCCTGCATCAGGGGTGTGAGCATCGAACAGACAAAGGAAGAGCTGGGTAAATGGCAGAAACAAATCTCTTCATTGTGCACCGTCAGAAACCTCGTTGCAATTCGAAAGATAAAGGGCAATCAGGGAGTTTCTGTTTATTGTGTTTATTGTGTGTGCACCTTGCAGGCGGGTGGTCTTTGGAGCAGCTTTCTTCCTAGAACAAAAGAGAAAGCTGCGACTCGGCCTTCAACCTGAACCTGATGCACACGCAGGTGACCAGCAGTTGAAGAGTCGTCGTCGTCATCTCGACTTGCTGAGCTGATACCCCAGGGACGGGAACTCACCTCCTCCTCCGGCCTCGGGGTGCCTGGCTGATCGCCGTTAACTGCTGCCCTGTGACTCCGGCGGAGGCCGTAATGTAATGAAATCCTATTAACACCTCAAGACTAAAGCCCTTCCGTGCGCACCCACGGCTCTGAGAGGCAGCTAGTTCCCGCACAGATTTAATATCCTTAAATTAAGGAGGAGCGGATGGGAAGATGAATCTCATTAAAAAAACTTAAATCGGATTATATTTCAAAATTATTGGTCTCTTAATGTAATAAATTATCCAAAACAGACGAGAACAAATAATGCGCCCTAACTTCACACAACTCCACTCTATAGTAAGTGACAACTGGAATTATGTGGGACCGAGGGGCGAGGAGAAAGGTCTGTTCAGAAAAGTCGTTTTGTGTAATGAAGTACCTAAATCACTTTAATAAACATTGGGGGGGGGAGGGCGAGGGAGGGAATCATTGACCCTATTCAGAAAGGGAATGTAGAAATAGGGATGCTATTTTTTTTTTAATTGCCATTCTGGCCCATTTGTTGTAAATTCCGGAAAGAAAAGCCGCGGCTTCTGTTGGTGGTGGTGTCTTTCTCCTCCAGACGGCAAGCGCAAAGGCGCGCCATCTGCCGGGCTTTCTGCCGAGCGCGCCGCGGAGGCCGCTGGCGTGTCCCGGGGTCTCTGAACGCTACCGCGCCCTCCGCGGGCGGGCGGCCTCCCTGAACGTGCGCTTTGCGGCGCCTCCGGGCCCATCGGTCCTGGGGGGGCCGCCCGCACCCCGCTCTGCCCAGCCCAGCTGGCCCCAGGCGCGGCGCCCCACACCGACGCCGACGACGTCCTCAAGGAGAACCCGCAGAGAGGCGCTTCGGCTGAAAGGACGGAAGCGGGAACGCGAGACCCGCTCCGTTGTTTAACCAGACAATTGCTTCCCGGCGCGCGGTTTCCCACTCCAGCCAGTTCTAGCAACCCGGGCCCCGCCCTCTGCCCTGTGCCGCGGAACGGAGCTGGTATGGGAGCCTTTATTGACTGCCCCTCCCACAGGTCTCGAGCACAGTCAGCAGCCCACGGCAGCGCCGTGTCACTAGTGGGCGGTGGGGCAGAATCAGGGCAACCAGCCCCGGCGCCCACGGGCTGCAGCCAGCTCCGCTCCCCTGCTCCCAGGAACTCAAACGCGCCAGCACCTGGCAAGCGCGCGATGGCTCATTCAGCACCAGAGTAGGACGCTGCAAAGATCGTTTAGTGCCCAGTGGCGGGGCAGAGGGAGAGGCGACCTCCCGTGAGAAGCCCTCGTGGGAACTGTGACCCCACCTTGCCCGCGTTCCCCTCCAGTCTCTTCCCCTTCCCAGGACCGTGCTCCCTGGCGCCTCCTGCCAGAGGTTTCTCAGACTTGCTGGCCGGTCTCTTCCCTTGCTGCCTGGACAGCCGCTTTCTCAGCCTTGGAAGGCCGTGTCCAGACCCCTGCGTGCACACACCGCCCAGGCAGGGGCCCAGTGTCTGCTCTACAGGCAGACTTCCTGGGTTCGAGTCCCACTTCCCCACTGACCGACCGCTCGTGTGCGGCTGAGCACGGGCTGTTTAACTTCTCCTGCCTCAGTTGGCGAGACTGTAAAATGAGCCTCGTGATACTGTAACCAACCGGCAAGGCAGGTAAAGCCTTTAGCCCGTTGTCTAGGATGAGGTGCGGCTGCCACCTCCCTTGGGGAACCCGGGGGCCCTGTCTGGCATCCCCTCGCTCACCCTCTGCTGCGATATGAGTGGTCCCCGGTGTGCACGAGCCCACGCCTCCACCTTCCTCGCACACTGTGACTCAGCGCTTAGCTCCATCTTTTCCTCGAGACTGGAAGGTCCTGAACAGCTCATTCTGACTCTTCTTAGGACCCACAAGGCTTAATAGAGTGCTGGACACATAATAATCACTCAGTGTGTATTCACTGAGTACATGAATGAATGCATGACTGAGGGTAGTCCGAGCTGGATGGAGCAAACAAGCCCAGATGAGGAAGAGATCAATGTTTCCCATTGACGGGGTTCAGGGCGGGCTCCCCAAGGTGCGCCCCTTCGGTGTGTGGGCTATCTGGAGCCGAAGGCAGTGGAGACCCTGCGGGGTCCCGAGAAGCCGTCCCCTCTCCCTCGGAGAACTTAAACTGGGGCCTTGTCCTTAATGAGGGTGATCGCCAGAGGCGGCTTTTTATGAGCTGTCAACAGGGCAGGGCAAAGTTCGAGGTACCGGACAGCTGCTCTCCTTAGCGTCCCACAGTGAGCCCCTGCCCCCCCGAAGTCCCAGCCTCCTCACGTCACAGCACCCTCGGCTCCGAACACCCGCCGTCCGGCACCTCCCCTTCCTGCCCCGGGGGCTCCAGGAGCGTGGGGTCTGTGACTCTCAGGGATGTGAGGCTCTCACGTGGACATAACTGAATCTGGTCATTTTCTCCTGTGAATCTCTCTCACATGAATTTCATTATTAGACTGGCCCAAAGAACCGAGAAGGGTAGATGGAAACATTTTCTCCTCGACACCTCCACAAACTACAGCTACGGAGGGCCGAACAGGACTTTCAGGTGCCCAAGGGGATGGATGTGGACAACGGGAACTTCTAAGGCCCTGAAAGTGTAAATGGCCTCGACACCTACAGAAAACTGTCCAGCAATACTGAATAAAGCTAAATATATACCTACCCTGTACTCCACTACGTAATATGCGACCACCGAAATGAATGACCGTATTCATAGAAGGCATGCCGGGCCACGTTCGCAGCGACTTGACTCATAATAACCTCAAGTTTGGAAAAGCACAAACGCCCGCCAGCAGGGCAGTGGATTAAAAATGTCTGTGGCACCTTTTCACAACGAAATGCCACCCTCAAATTAAGAAGGGAAAAAAGGGAACACTGATAGAGGCAACGATAAGAATTAAGCCCTAAAATATTATGTTGAGTAAAAGAATCCGGACACATGAAAAAGCGTGTCTGGCATGGCTCCAGGCATGTGAAGTGCAAGGGCAAAGCTAAGCTTTGGCAGCAAAAGTCAGAACAGCTGGGTGAAAAAAATGTTCTCTCTTTTTTTTTTTTAAGAGAGAGACAGGGAGGGAGAGAGGCAGAGAAACACTAATGTGTGGTTGCGTCTAGTGCACCCCCTACTGGGAACCTGGACTGCAACCCAGACACTAACCCTGACTAGGAATCGAACCAGTGACCCTTTGGTTTGCAGGCCGGCACTCAATCTGCTGAGCCGCACCAGCCAGGGCTAAATGTTCTCGATCTTGGTCAGCTCGCAGGTAGACACATTTGTAGAAATTTATCGAGCAATACACTTCAGGTTTGGGAGTGTATTGCTCAATAAATCGTTCCTCTGTACACAGGAACAATCACTGTGTTCAACTGTTCCTCAGAGAAACGGCGGTGAGGCGGCTGCTGGCAGACAGGCAAGTCGGCGGCCCGTTCCGCGGTACCGGTGCCTCTGGCAAAGTCCGCTCAACGCGTTCCAAAGCCATCGACTCAGAAATCCCGCTTCTAGGAAATTGTCCAAAGAAAATAATTAAACAAACGCACAAAGACACACGTGTAAGGGTGCCCACCGATCTAATCGTATAACAGCAAAACTGAAAATAGTGCGGGCACTGAGCAGCGTGGAACGCTACACAATGAAACAACAGTCAAACATCGAGAAACGAGATGTGGGCCCCCCGTCCCTGACAGGGGAGGGCACCCACAGAGTGTCCTGGGGGGCAGGCGCGGTGTTTGGGCATCGCCTCGCTTCGCTGGTACGTGAACGGGCACACCCACACACGCGCAGGCATGCACGCCCCTCTCTGCCCAGGAGAAAGGCCGCAGGCACCCACGGCGAAGAGCCACGGGTTTTGTCGGGGTGGGACTCCGGCTGACGAGATGGTCTGCACTCCAGTTCAAAACGGGAAAGCAGACGCCCATGAGCGTAAGGAAAAACTCGATGTTAAAGGCAAAAAAAAGGGGCGGGGGTGGAAGCATCAGGCAAGAGCTAGCCCTTCCGTCTAGAAGTAAAACGAGGACACGCAAGCACCGTACCTGGGGGGAGGAAACGGGAGTGTTCCGTCGTAAGGTTCTCACATTACACATGAACTTGACTGTGATGTCGCTTAAGAGAGGCCATGCTAAGTTAAAGGTGCACGCAGTAAATCCTTTTTATTTACTTATTTCTAGACAGAGGGGAAGGGGGGAGACAGAGAGGAGAGAAACATCATTATGTGGTTGCCTCTCACGTGCCCCCTACCGGGGACCTGGCCCACCACCCAGGCATGTGCCCTGACTGGGAACTGAACCGGCGACCCTTTGGTTCCCAGGCCGGTGCTCAATCCACTGAGCCACACCACCCAGGGCTAATCTTAAATCAACCACTTAAAAATAGTTAAACATTTGTATGTTTATAAATTTGACAGCTTCAATAAAATGGACGTATTTCTTAAGAGATGCAAGCTATCAAAATTCACTCAAGAAACACAAATAGATAACCTGAATAGCCCCACGTCTGTCTGTCAAAGAAATTAAAGCATGCACAGTGCTGAATCCTGTATACAGTATGTTTCCCCACACATACACACCTGTGATAAAGTCTAATTTATAGATGAGGCGCCGAGAGAGCACCAACAACAACTGATGTAGCACGGACCGGTTATGATAATACGCAGCAGTGAAAGCTCTGTGGACAAGGTCTTCTGTCTCTCCCCCCCTCTGATGAATGGGACAGCCGAGACGTCGACAGAGGGACCGGCGAGCCAACCGCGTGGACACAGGCAGCGTGCAGACACTGGACGTGGGAGCGACCCACGTGTCAGTCAGGACAGGCAGTGACACTGCGTGACATCTCATCACACGGCTGAGGACAGCGGGAGGTTTACCACTCAGGAGCTGTTGATCGCTGGAATGTCCCGCTGCCTATTTTCAGACCTCGATGGACTGCGGATGACGGAAACCACAGAAAGGAAATGGCAGATAAGGGGGACTTCTGTGTCCCTGCGTCCCCCTGGCTTCCTCAGAACACGATGCTGACCTAAGGAGCCCAGGCCTTGGCCAGTGGAGGCACCGAGCTGTCCACTACCCCATGATGCTCTCGTGCTTGCAGCCAGCAGCCTGGTCAGCCCCACACATCACACACCAGGGAGAGGCTGGCTTCACCGAAAGGGACGTGGCAGCCCCCTCCCGGCACTGCCCGGAGGAACAGGCTCAACCCCCAGAGGAAACTCCGCTTCCAGCCCCTGGGCACCTGGCCCCGCCCCCGCCCCCGCCCCTAGCACAGAGCCTGCAGGGTAGGGCTGCAGCCAGGGCCCCGCCCCTGGCCACTGTTACATCGCACCCCTGGCAGTGTCCTCGGGCCACCGTTTCCCCAGCCAGGCACGCAGCCCACCGTGTCTCCCGGCCCTTCTGGGTCTCTCTGGGGCGCCCGGGAGCTTCCCCCATGGACCCCCTCCAACGGGCACTGTGTGCGATCACGGACCCGGATGGCTCCCCCTGTCGGTCCTGGCACGCCCACGGCATCCTCCCCCACTCTGGTGAAGTCACACCACAGCCGTGGTCTCCTTCAGCACTGAGCAAGCAGTCGGAGGCCCTGCTGTCCTGGTGGGGAAGCCGGGAGACGGGATCAGGGCAGGCGAAGAGACTGGGGTCCCTCCGAGGACTGCCCTCCGTGTGGTCAGCACACAGCTGCTGCAGGACCCACCTTGGAAAGCGGGCAGAGCCCTGCCGACTCCCCCACCCACCGGCCTCCGAGCACCCCCCTCCCCCCGCCCTGCAGCTCGGCAGCGGGCGACCCAGCTCACGCGTGATCCGCAGACATCACGCAGCTGGAGAAAAGGGAGGGGAGCCTCGTTAGAATCACTGCGCGGTCGGTGTTTGCAGCAACGTGAACGATCTCAGCAAAGGCGCCTCAACCCAGTTTCTCAGGCTCCGGGTGATACAGGTTTGTTTTTTATCAGGAGGTCAAGTGTGCATAGCAAATCGGAGCCTTTCCTAATGCAGAGGTGCAGAAACATCGGTGCGGGTCGGGGTCCTCTGCTTCCTCCCCAGTTTCCCACGCGTTCGGCGGACGCGCATCAGGCCGCGGAACAACTAACGCACATGCGCGGGGCAGGAACCCTGGGATTCCAAGTGTCCGCAGGAGAAACAACGCGCACAAGGTCAGCGTTCTTGTCCGGGAGACTCGGGCTGGAAGCACGCAGTTCGGGGGAGGATGTCGCATAATGCGTGTCCGAGGGGCTTCGTTAGTGAGGCAGCAGGAGCGGCGCCAGGTGCGGGGTCTCGGCTGGAGGCGCGCTCGCGCTTCGACCCCGGAGGCGGAGTCACGGAGGGCTCCGCGCAGACGCGCCCGATGGCCTCCCATCCTCCCCACGCCGACCAGAGCGCGGAGAAACCTGCGGGCTGTGTCTCCGACCCAACACCCCTCCGACCCAAGGGCTCGGGGCATCTTCACACCCCAGCAAAGCAAACCGGGCTTCCTAGAAAATCGGCTAGCTCGCGTGCAGAGAAAACTCTCAGCCCGGCTCTGCGGAGGGCTCAGCTCCCCGACCCCTGCGAGGCTCCTCACCGACTCGCAGAAACAGCTTGCTCTGGTTATTTCGATAGCCTCGTGGAAACAAGCAAACATTATATCTATGTATAATGCCATTTCCTTTCCCTCGGAAGCACAGAGAGCGAGAGCGAACTCTCCTGGCTTCCTAGGTGGACGACAGATTTCGATCTAATTAATCCAGGGTCCTGTGCATAAAAATGACTGCAAAGCAAACACGTTTATTAACCAAACGCAGCGACCACGGGCTGGCGCGGGGCCGGCGGCTCCCTCCGCAGACACCGTGAACTGGCGCCGGCTCCATCTCCGAGCCATATGGGTTCCTCCGCAGCCCTGGGCTCCGTCCGCGGCAGCGAGGTGGAGAGATGTCAGGTTTGACTGGGGCTTAGCTGAGGTTGGTAAGAGTTTCTAAGTAAAGAAAAACAGCGCGCGCGCCGTCAGGGCCTGGCTCCCTCCTCACAGCCAGGCCCTTCACTGGGTTTTCCAGCTCATCTTTTCCAAAGGTGGTTTGCTGGTGTGTTTCCTTTTTTTTGGGGGGGGGGGGGAGTTTCGGGGAACAGGGCCACCTGCCGCTGGTTCAGGCTGCGCCCCCCCATCAAGGGTCGGTGTGCGGTCACTCCTCTCTTCTCCCTCACAAAGTTACCGTCCGCACAAACCACGCAGAGAAACGAAACTTGGCCTGCCCACCATGGACAGGGCATCTCCCCAGACCCATCTTCCTTCCGCATGTCCTGTTCAGCCAAAGGCCCCTCAGCTTCCCAGAGTGGAGGGTCTGAGGGCCGTCTCACCCCTCCAACTTTCTCATCCCCCGCGTCCAGTAGGCCACAAACCCCATAAATTCAGCTGCATACGTGTCTCTCGCTGAGTCCGCTGGCTCCCCACAGCCCCTGCCAAGCCCTCCACAGCGGCGCTGCCCTGGATCACGGCCTCCCAGCTGGAGGGCCAGCCTACTCCCTCCCCGCTGCCAGCCCCTTGCCTGTCCGACCTCCCCGAGAGTTTGTTTTCCTGTGACTCCTGAAGCAGAACTCGGACGTGGCTCCAGCATCCCCCACCCAGTTCCTCACCGTTCCCCAGGCAAGTGCACGCATCCTCATCTGAGCTGTTCCCTCAGCTCCCAACCCCCTTAAGTTTTTCCCTGAAAATCAGGAGGGAAAAGCTCAGGTCTGACTTTCCACTGGAGCAGAATGCACCCCCCTCCTCGGTGTCCCCAGCTCTCTGTCCCCCATGTCGTCACGGCACCGGTCTGAGGCATCGCAGACCTGTGAAGACATCCGTCAACCTGTCTTGACTGCGGGCCCCTGCAATCCCCATCAGTCTCAGTCGAGGAACACCATGCCATTCACCTGGTACCGCTGAGCCCACTGCGGGGCTGGGCCGGCCTCTCTGGGTGGGGCTGGAGTCCAACACCCAGCGCGTCCCCTCCTAGCATGACCCAAGGAGACACCCTTCCACCTCCAGGGGGCGGAACCAAGCTGAGCCAGGTATGTCTCCCACCAGTTTGCAATGACAGCGACTGATGTTTCCTGAGCACCGCGTGGTGGGAAGCCCCGTGCGGTCACTGATTCACGTGCTGTGCACGCGGTCCTGGGGGGAGGGTGTTTCAGTGCTTCTTTGCTCTCTGGTCTAGGACTTGCACACACTGGGTGAGCAATGAACAGTGTTGGTGAGCGAATAATAGATGCCCTGGATTATTGCCCCCATTTTACTGGTATGCGGAGATGTGGAGACCTTAGACACCTTAGCCAAGGGTTATGACTCATGTCCCTCTACGAGTCACAGAGTGAAGCTCCAACCCCCCCCCCATAGGACTGAGTTTCGAAGGAGGGCTTTTAGGAGATAATTCAGGCCGAATGAGGTCGTAAGACAGGGTGGGGGCCCCGCATGAGAGGACAGGCCAGGGGAGGTCAGGCCACAGGAGGACGGGCCACGGGAGGAGGCAGCGATGAGGCAGCCACCCACGTGCCAGGAGCAGGGGCCTCCCAGACCCGACCCAGCGGGCCCTGACCTCAGTGTCCTGGGGGCTGGAGATCCGCACCTGGTGGTTCTCTGGCTCCCCCGCATCTGTTCCGTTTCTATTTAGTCTCGGATCCCGACCTTTGACACCTGCTTGTGCGCTCACAGTGTGCTCCGGCTCTCAACCAGGAAGCATCCCAGCCGAGCATGTGACCCCGATTGTCCAATCAGGTGCTCCCTTCCTGGAACTCACTCGTGAGAAGTTCAATAGCACGGTCGCCTGAGTCCCCCTGTCCCTGGGCAGGCCCCCCCCCGCCCCCCACAAGACGGCTGGGTGGTTACGTCCATCAGAACTTGGGGAGCGGCATGCTCCCCACTTCTTCCATACCCGGTGCTTTCATGTCCTTCTACAAATATCTCTCTGGCCTAAGTTAACCCGCATCAGCTTCTCTTGCTTATTACCAAAATTCCTGACCGTTTCGGGGACAAGGGACAGACACTGAGCCTGGGGGCCTGGGGCTGCGGGATGTGGGGGACGGGACGAGCCCAGCCAGCACCCGGGATCACTTATCTCCACATCCTCGCACACCCGAGCACGCGCCCGCGCCGTGGCTGGCGCTCCAAAATGCCCCCGTGGAGGTAAAGCGGAGATCCGACTTCTGCTCAGCCGACGAGCATGGCCAGGAGAGAAAGGACGGCGGCTGTGCCCGTCACACAAAGTTTGGGGGGAAGAAACAGCTCTTCGGAAAGTTCCTCGGCCCTTCCCCTGCGTCTCTCCCACGCCGCACGCCCACCACGGTCACGGGCCCCCACACACGGAAACCTCAAAGCGTCCTCGGGGCCTCCCGTGTGCCAGGGCAGAGGAGGCCGGTCTGCCCTGCCGCGGCGACCAGCGTCCAGGCGAAATCCGACAAAACCCGAGCAAGATAAAGGCTTTTCAAAGGGTCCCTCCATTTTGATCCTTTCTGGCACTGCCCTGAGTTCCGTTAATAAAAATAGCTTCCCTGAACAAAACATCCTGCCCTCTCCTCTTTAAAGCTGCCTGTTGCTCTCCGGTGCTCGCGAGCCGCAGGCGCCCGGCCCGCCCCAAAGGTTCCACGCAACACCCACACAGCATCTCGACGCCACGGACTCCCGCCGCGCGCCTCCGCAGGAGCTGCAGGACGGGAACGCGCGTCCTCTCCCCCGACCGACGCTCCGTCGGCTTTCTCCGGAGGCGCTGGGCAGACGCCTCCCGGTGCGGGTGGGCGCGTTCTCGCTGTGCCCCCCCAGCCCGCGGCCCGGCCGGGTTCGCCCTCCCCGGAGCGGGGCTGTCCCCACCTGGAAGACCCCAGTGTACCTTCTACTGCAGACTTCTTCCTATGACAACCATCTACGAGTGCAGTTTTTAAGAAGCAGTTCCGTCGGCAGAATGCTGCAGGCGCTCGGGGCTTCCTGGCCCCGCAGCCACGGAGGGAGGAAGTCCTGCCGCCCCAGCCCCCGCTCTTCTCCTCCAGCCTGACGTCACCACGTTCGCGCTCCTCCTCCTGAGGGGGCGTCTCCACGCCCACCCTCCCCGCAACCCTGCCGAACCAAAAACCTTTGTGATCGCCCTTCGGCTTTGCCGGACGTCGCCCTGACACTAAGGCCCTGTGAGCAACGCGGCAGTAACCACAGGAGTCCTCATCCAGGAGTCCGTGCTTCCTGGGGACACTGTGACTTCAGAGGGTGAGCCTGGGACCCCAAACTCCCGGAGCTGCTGATACGCACGACCGAGCCCCACCCGGTCCCAAGCCACCGTCAGATGAGTGGTCCAAGGCCGGGCGTGATGGTTCCTACCCCGACATTGCCCAGGGGAGGCTTTGGGCCTCAGGAGGCTCTCGGGTCCAAGGGAGGCTGGCAGAGGCGGGCGTGCCACTATGCAGCCGCATTTGCATTTTTTTAAAGATTTTATTTATTTATTTTTAGAGAGGGACGGGAGGGAGAAAGAGAGAGAGAGAAACATCAATGTGCAGTTGCTGGGGGCCATGGCCTGCAACCCAGGCATGTACTCTGGCTGGGAATCGAACCTGTGACACTGGTTCGCAGCCCGAGCTCAATCCACTGAGCTACACCAGCCAGGGCAGTATTTGCATTTTTGTAAATCAAGTCAAACTGTCCGGTAAGCAGAATCCACACTCTCCCAGGACCTCCAGGCGCTCCACTGGTAGTTGGTGGTCTCCCTCCCGGCTCCCTGCCAGCTCCCTGCCGTCACCGGTCCGGGGCTGTTTTTGCCCGAGTCACATGTCCAGAGCCTGCTACGAGGATTCCTCCGTCGAACTGCTCTTCCAGAGGCTCAAACGTTAGAGAAGATGGCGGGGGTTGTTTTTGCTTTGTTTCTACCGCATGATCTTAGTGTTTGACAACAGGAAAAACAGCCCTGAGGCGAGTAAATGCTGCACGTGGCCCTTGCAGAGTCGATAGTATCGCACCTCCTTCCTTCAAGAGACGTTCCCTGGGGACTGCTTCCCCCGGCCTTGGTTCCGGGCACACGGGGGGCAGCCAGGTGGGGGATGGGTTTTTAAACGCTGTGCCACTTGGCACGGGCCCTGGGCCGTCTCCGCCCGTGGAACCACCGCCTTCCATAGCGGAAAGCCTCTTTGCAGCGACCGGCTGTGCTGTCCCGAGTCCACAGAGACGGGGAGCTTCTCTCGGAGCCGCCTTCCGCCGGGGCTCGTCCGCCTGGGGTCTCTAGAAATCAGGACATTTTAATGGCAGCAAAGTGGCGCCCTCAGGCCAGCCCCTTCTCCAGTGGCAGAAGTTTATCATCGGGAACGCCGTCCCCACCCCCTCCGGTGGCGGAGGAAGGCGGTGTTGTGGTGGCTCCTGAGTGTCTGCGCGTGGACACAGTTCACAGCACAGCCGGCCGCTGCGGTCCCCACTGGCGCCGTCCGTGGGGCTCTGTGCCCGGAGAGATTTTTACCTCGCTCCTCACCCAGCTCCACCGCGTCCCCCACACGTCCTCTCTCCAGTGAGAACATCCTTCCGTGTATTACGAGGACACAGCGGCCACCTGGGAGAAGCCGTTCCTGTCCTGTGACCCTCTCTCGTGTCCTCTCTGCGGCCATGGCTGCCCGGAACAGTCACAACTGGGCCGTCCGTCCCTGCCCAGGCCACACGGCACCATGCAGCGGGTCCGCGCCCTCGTGTCTACCCAGCATGGTGGCAGCATCGACCTCCAGCCTCTCCCCAGGGGTGTTTTGGGCTTGCGACCCCCTGGCAATCACACCGGAACTGTCTCCTTTTGGGAAAGGAAGCCTCCTGCGACCCCAGGTCATCCTTGTCCGCTGACCCTGCTCTCCGGCCCCGGCCCCCCTGCCGTCACAGCTGCAGAGACAGGAGGTGTCTCTTCAGAGGGCCGCGAGCTGGGGTGTTTGGCAGGGACTTCTCATCTGCCGGTGTCCGAGGCTGGAGCCCGTGCGCTTTGCTCACAGGGCCGCCCAGCGCCCGCTCCCTCTTCCCTGGGGCCTCACCTCGCCCCACTTTACCTGACCCCCGATGCTGAGCAGCGCCCAGGACCCGGTGTGTCTGGTTGATGTGAGACACACGCCGGCCGAAACGTGGCATCGCGGATATGACGGCTACGGGGCGAGCTGGCTCACGTCTTCGCCAGGGCCACCAGCGACGGGGGTCCCCTTCCTCGGAGGGCAGCCCCGCTCCTCCGCAGTGGGGTGCCTTCTGCCCCTGGAGGGTTTTCCCTTTAACTGAGTGTCTGTGGGGGCAGGGCTCTGAGGCAGGGGACCTGTCCAGGAACAGGAACGGCAGCCCAAAGCACCCGTCACTCACCTGCGACGGGACCCAAGCCCGGCCACTCTTTACGGAGCCTGGGGACTGGGGCTCCGGGCCGACCCCAACATCGCCAGAAGGTGGGGTGCAGGCGCATGGGGGGGGCAGGTTTCAGCCTTCTCTGCACCCCCTCCCACAGCGGAGGGTTAAAAACGATGCAGCTGCTGTGTCTTGCTTCCCTCTGCTTCAAAACAAAAACAAAAACAAACAACAAAAAACCCTCTCCCCCGAGTGAAAACGCTCACCTCTCTGCGCACCGAGAAAGAACACCGCCGAGAACAGCCACCTGCGTGTTCTGACCCCCTTTCCCCTCTAGGGGGCGGGACTCTGCGCTGGAAGAAGCTCCGCCCCCGTTGGAAGGAGGAGCGCCCTCGGGAGCCTGGACTCTGCACTGGGAGGCGGGCGCGGCGCCAGCTGCTTCCAGGACCCCACCGTCTCCATCTGCCCGCGAGGCCCGCGGTCCGCTCGGCCCCCGTGTCCCGCAGCAGGGGACACACAGTGGTTCTGTCTCTGCTGCCCGGTCCCCGTCTCCGGGGCCCCTCCTCCCGACCCAGGGTCCGTCTTCCTCGGCGACGGCGTGGATGAGGCGTCGCTCCCCACTGTTGCCCCCTCCGGGAAGGCCAGGGCTCGGCCTGGACTGCCCAGCGCCCCACCTGGCACTCGCCGGCGCTCTCCTCCGATCAGCACGGTGTGCGGGGGCCTCGCAGCAGGGAGACGGCCTCTGAATGCCCTGGGGGGGGCTCCGCCTGGCTCCTCCCAGCCCCCCAGCACCCACACTAGTTTGCACGGACTCTGCCCACCTCCGGCAGGGGGTGGCGTCTTCAGCTGAGGCTCGGCCGAGTCTCGTTACTGCCCCACCTTCCCATCGACGGGGATGAGGGCCCGTCTGCCCTGGAACACCGGCCCTGCTTCAAGATTCTGGGATAAAAGTAAACTAGTTTAACCAGTAACTTTAAATATATAGAGAGAGAGACACACACACGCACACACGTGTGTGTATATGTATTTTAATGGACTATCTTGGGATGGATCGTCAACTCCTATGAAACTGAAGGAGAAACACGAGCATCCAGAAAGAACCCTTTCCTGCCCACAGGGGGCAGCGCTGAGCGCCCCCCCCCCCCCCCGCCGCTCCCCCAGAGCCCTCTGTCCACCTGCCCTCCCTGCGTTGACCCGAGGGACGGGTGGCAGAAGCGCGGAGTGGCCTCGCTCGGAGAGCCCCGTGCTGGAAGGACCCACCCAGTACGGTTCCCGAGGCAGACACGTATCTCCCCATCTCGCTCCCGCCGCTCTCCGAGGACCATCTGATAACGCGATTGTTTCGTGCAGGAGCAAACCGCTTCAGACGGACAAAGATTCTCCAGCTCTCGTGCAGACACAATACGCACAGGGCTCGCTGGCGTGAACTCGGTTTGGGCTGAACCGCTGTACGATTTGACTCAGCGCAGGATGCCTCTGTTTAAAGTGCATGTAATTGCCAGTTTGTATAGTTACCGAGAACAAAGGTTCGCGGAGCGGCGCTCTGCAAACAAACACGGCACAGGAAGCGCCCCCCCCCCCCCCCCCCGCTCCGAGCACCGCTCGCCAAGAGTGAATGAAACTAGTCGTCAATCAAGCGTGTATCTAATTCATTCCCAGGGCGCCTTGCAACTGTGGACTCACATCGACGAATGCCATCGAACCCACCTGTGTCCGTGTTTCTGCAGATCCTATCAACGTAAAGTCTGAAAAGGAATCCTCACACGCTCCAGAGAACACGGAGAATGGAGCTGGCCTTATCCTAACCGGTATCGGGTCATCATGGCCTTCTCTGCACAGAGGCCTTCTCCGCGGAGGGCTACCGTCAGGCGGCGCTGGTGTTTCTGGAACTCCGCTCGAGTGCTCCCCTTCCCCGGCTGAGTCTTTGTCGGGAGGACACACAGGAAGGACGCGTGGGGAGGACGCTCGGGGAGGGGCACGGCGCCGTGGGAGCGCGCGCTCCCACTGAAGACGCGGCTATGCAAACCCGCCTTGCGGCTTCCTGCTTCCCCCACGCGGGGGACGTCCAGGGGCGCGTGGCTGGAGAGAGAGAGACCCGTTTCCACCGATGAAGGAAGCCATCGTTACAACGTTGGGTCAGGGGGCTGCCACGTGCCCTTGGCCCCTTCACTAGGCAGTGGGGGGGGGGCGCTGCGGAGCCAGCTCCGGGTCTGGAGCTTGGCCTCACTGCGTCTGGGAGCACGGCCTTTGTACCTATGTGGCAGGGTGGGCAGAGAGTTAACTCAGGCGTGGGGCTGGACCACGTGCAAGGCCCCTCCACGAGCATGCGCTCACAGGATCCTCGAGAGAAGCTCTGGAGACAGAGGAGAGCGCTCAGGTGCCACGGCTGCAGGGAGACATGAGGAAACATCCGAGAAACGTGGGTGGAACCTCTGGGCACCCCCAGGTCCACGCCTCCCAAAGGTGGGGTGCAGGTGTGGGACAGACGTGGGTCAGCGCTGCGGGCCCTGAGTCTGACGCACCCACGTTGGATGGCCACAAATACCGCATGTCTCCGATTTTGTTCTGTTAATCCAGATGGCCTAGTTTATTAAATTAATTAAGTAAGGCTAATTAGGAGACACTCACACCATTTCTGAGATGCCTCATTTAAGTACCGAATGGGAACGTCATTCAGAGAGAGGAGTCAAAGCTGACAAACACCATGAAGCCAAAGAGTCATACACCCACAGCCCTACCACGGGGCCCTGGAAACGTTTCATGGTGTGTCAGGGTGAAACGCAGAGACACGGGAAAGCACTGGGACTTATCTCACACACACACTCATACACACACACTCACACACTCATACACACACACTCACACACACACTCCAACACACACACACACTCACACACACACAGCTGCAAGTCCCGAATCTGAACAGCACAGCAGAGCCCAGGTGCTCCCAACGCCACGGGACCGCGGCCAGACCCCTGTCCACACCGCGGGCTCCCAGAGACTGCTGCCCCCCACAGCCCCCCGCAGCCCCCACAGCGCTCCACTGCTCCCGCCCCGGGCGGGCGCCTCCCCAGTCTCCGTCCGCACGGCCTCGGCTCCCGACCCGGTCGCCTGGCCAGTCCCCCTCCTGCCGCCCACACCACCGTCCTCCTTTCCTTCCCTTCCCTTCCGCTGGGAAACGGAGCCTGGAGTGGCCCCGTGTGGCTCGGCGGGTGGGCGCGTCCTCCATGACGGAGAGGTTGCGAGTGCAATTCCAGCCAAAGCACATCCCCAGCCAGCGGTCTGGTCCTGGCCGGGGCTCGAGTGACCCCTGGTCCAGACGGAATGGCCCTCGGCACGGGTCCCAGGCCCCAGACCCAGCGTGTGCACGCGGCAACCAGTCGGTGTTTCTCTCCCTCCCTTCCCGTCTCTCTAAAATCAATGGAAACAAAATGTCCTCAGGCGAGGATAAGAAAAGAAAGACAGAAAATGGAAAATACACGATTTCTGTTTGCACTGGGTGATTTAAAAATGCAGGACATCGGCAACGGGCCACACGCAGCCTGTCCCGGGAACTGCAGGCCGATGCACCGGCCACAGCAGGGCTGCGGCACCCGCTCCCCCGGCCACCTGGGGGCCCTGGTCCCGTGCCTCCGTTGTGGGGGTCTGCCCCCCCTCCACGTTCTGTTCGTCCACTGTCTGCGGCAGGTTGTACCGGAGGCGCCCCCCTTCTCTGCCCCCGCCGAGCAGTCTCCACACGCCTTCGGGGTGACCGCAGCCCCCCACGAAGGGCCCCACCCCAGCCTCCATCTCTGAAGCCCCCGCCCGAGGGCACCCAGGATCAGGACCCCCGCCACCTGCTCGGTGCAAGGTGAGGGTCGCAGTCCGAAGCGACCGTTATTTGTACAGCTGGAACATAACATTTGCATAAGTTACAGCTGAAGGGGAAAACATAATTACAAATTTTCATCGGAATTTGACTGCCTTTTGAAAGGCTCCTGCGGCACGGGCCACCGCTTGCCCACGTGGGGGACACACTCCCTGAACCCCAGGTGTGACCCTCCGCCCAGCTCACAGGTGCGACCTCACCCTGCGCCCCAGCGGCCCCCGGCGGGGAGCAGCACCCCAGGGCCAAGGCACCGCTGGCTCTCAAAACAGCAGGACAGCACGCAGGGCCACCCACAGATACCTGCACCTCTCACCGTTGTCCCTAAACACGGAGCGGCACCGTGCGGTCATGATGCTTCTGCTGCAGAGCGCACCGGGGAGGAACTGTAACGAGTCTCCCCCCTCTCGGCTCCCAGACCCGAGGTCGTCGGCCAGGCCACTCGCCCCGCGGTTTCCGCACTTGACGGTCTCTGCAATGGCTCCCACTTCAGGTCCCGTCTCCCCTCCGCAATCACACGTCTCAGTCCTGCAGCTACTTCCCGCCGAAGGCAGGTCGCATCCCCCCGGCCCGGGCTCAGTGAGGTGTCCACGTGCCTGGCCCCTCGGTCCCCTTGTTCCCGGGATTTCTTTTCTAAGCAGCAAAGGGATCCTCTTCTTAATCCTCAAACACGAGAATCAAACATGTTCACGAAACACCGTGTGCGGCGTGTTTACACGACACCCTGCTTCCCCGAGTCACAGTCACCGCGACGATGACGCAGGAGGCTTCCTGTCTCCTGGGCGAGTTTCGAGAAGGAGAGAAAGTTATTTCGTTCAGTGTTTCTCAGAGGGAAAAAATGCACCCAGAAAGACACATAAATGGAAAAATTGCCACTGCTATGAGTTACCAGGTACCTGTGCCTTTCTGTTTCCCTGACCCTGCTCTTCGCGGCCACCCCGAAACAACGAGACCCCAGAATGCGCTCTCGGGAAAAAACTGAATCACAAAAACGGATCCTTCGTTCCATGTGCCTTAGAACGTGAGAAGGAAATTCTACGGCAAACGGAAACATATAAAAGTAATAATACAACCTTGTTTTATCTTTTTCCTGAGAAACCACAAAGGAGCTCAGTTGATTAAGAGCATTATTAAATTGTGTGAATTTTTCAGCCCCAGAAACCCGGTTTGTTTACGGAAGAACAGAGGCGAGAGGACGAGGGAAGCGACACACCCCGGCAGGAAAACGCTCTCGGCTTCCCCTGACGTGCGGAGACCGGGACGGGACCCACCGGAACGCTGCCCCCGTGGGAGCCGTCTCCCTGCCACAGACGTAGCGTAACCTCCGTCAGAGCCGGGGCATCAAGCAAAGTCACACGTATGATACATGCATATGCACTTTATGGACGTTGAAAACAACCCAAGATGCTGATGAATTTTATCCTGGCCCGCCAGCTCCCCGGCTTCCCATCCCCTTGGTGCGTCGTGGGTCACTGCACCAGACCTCGTGTTAAGGTCAAAGTCGGAGGCCAGCAGCCGACAACTTCCCAGAGCGCGTGGCGCGTCCCAAACAGTGGGGTGTTTTCCACCGGGGCAATAATCTCGGTTGCCACATCGCCAAATATCTCCATTGCTGCCTATTTTTGTTAAATAACGTCACATCGAACCTGGGATTTCACCAGCTTTATAAGTCAGAGTTACTCCCTACGTTGCGGTAAGGAGAAACACTGAGAACCCTGTCACCGGCGGCGTGCGGCATGGCAGCGCCATGAAGGAGGCCGAGACGACGAATCTTAGAAAACGGCATCCGAGAAAATCCCTTCCCCATCAGGGGCTGAGGTTTTCTTTTTTATTTAAAAATAAAAGCATTTCTCAAAAAAAATTGGGGAGAAAATCAAAACCCCGAGGAAAAAGCAAAATAGCTGTTATGTCCTCTCTCCTCCGTGGCGCCTGGAGAACGTTTCCCAGGGAGCAGCGGTGCCGCAGCAGCGGCGTCTGCCCGGGAGCTCGGGGAGTGGGTGCGCCGCAGGCTCGCCGGGAGGACTCGAGAATGTCTCCAGGAGCAACCCCTCCACGAGCCAGGACGGGGAGGGGCGCAGGGGACATGGTCCATGGGATGGAGAGCCCCCACAAGGGTCCGAGCAGGGAGATACGTGACCCGATGTGTGCCCTGCACTCGGGGTGCTGGGGGAGAGGGGCTCGCTGCAGAGCCCGGGGAGGGACGCAGGCGCCTGCGATGAGGTGGGGGCCGTGCAGGTGGGGGGGACCTGGGGTCAGGAGGTGTTATTTCAGGCAGCGCAGGCCTGGGGACCCCAGCCCGGCCGTCCGACCTCGGGCCAGCTGCTCCAGCTCTTCGAGCCCCGGTGTCTGGTCAGCAAAGCCCTCCTGGCTCGACCGGGTGGAGTCAATGACGAAAGGCCCTGAGGCACCTGTCCAAAAGTAAGTGTCCCACCAGTGCAGGTGTCACTGTCGCTGTGGTTGGTTTCGACTGCCGAGGCCACGGGAAACCGGGTCAAGGCCGCAGGAAACCGGGTCAAGGCCCAGCACTCCCGGTGCTTGCTGCTCCGTGGGCTTCCCTCCCGACCGGCTCTGCGAGCTCCCCAGAGACTGGGGGTCCTATTCATCCTTAGGCCCCCCAAACCACACCGGCACACAGTGGGTGATTAATAAATGTGTATTGATTACACTATTCAGGGATGTGTTTCTTTTTTTGAGGAAAGGAAAGGTATTGTTCACTCTGCCATGTTCACCAGGAGCGTTCTGTCTGTAGGCTCGACGCGGCGTGTTTTTATAACACAGACGACTCCAAAGACACGGAGGCAATCGTCTCCAAGGAGCTCGGGTGCCCAGCATCCTGCTCGGTGCGAAGGGAAACTCAGGGACTGCTCCCCGGGGACCCCTGAACAGACGTGCCCATGAGCGCAGTTTCATGTTGAATCCCACTGACAAGCCGCCGACCACGGGAAGGGCAGCTGCGCCAGCGGTGTGGACCCAGCAGCCCTGGCCAGGGTCGCAAGCCGTGCAGGGGGGCGTCGGGTTGCCTGGAGACTCATTCCAAACCGGAGGCACCTCCTGACCCCGTCCTTGCCCAGCCACGTGCTGGACTCCCAGTTTTACGTCGGCACCGGGAGTCTGTTGCCGACGTATCACCCTGCCGGTACGCCGGGAGCAGCGCTACCCACACAAGAGACGTCAGAACTGCGGGCCGGCTTCCTTGTGCTTTGACACTTCCACTTACACCGGAAAGACTGGCAGCCTCTCTCTGCAAAGGAGTCACATTTTCTCATCATAGAAGGCTCCGCACTAGCTAAACGGGTATTTCAAACAAACTTCAATGTGACAGACACATTTTTTAAGGAAAGGGGACCTCCCTAAAGCGGGTGTGTACTTCTCCGGGACATTTCGGGTTTTGTTCCGGAGGCGAAGACCACGACGGCTGTGCAGTGCGAAGCCACAAGTCCCTGACTCCGGTGAGATGTAATGGGCAGCCCGCCTGCCGTGCTCACCGTGGCTGCTGTGGCTGCCGTGGCCCTGGCTGCACACGGGTCGCTACCCCTAAAAAATTGACTAGAATCTCTTTCAAATTAATGAGATAAGACTGGGCGAGAAAACACACCCGTGGTGGCCACACAGTCACAGCAGTGCTCATGCGAAGTTATCCATTTAGCCGAGAAACTCTGGAAGTATGGGGAGTGGAAAATAAAATATATATATGTTCCAAATAGCAGAACAATAAAGAGAATCCCTTATAATAGTAGAGAAAGGGTAGAAATCCTTGAAACGGCAGAGAGCAACCCTGAGGAGGGAGTTCGCGTTGGGTTTTGTGTTTTTTTTTTTCCACACGAAGCCCGGCAGCTTGCAAATAACGTATGTTTCATATTATGTGGCAGTTGCTATGGTAACAACCTTTATTTCCTGAAACAGTACACAGATGTGTACCACACACCGACTTGCTGGTTGTGAATGACAGCTCTTCCCAGAGTTCAATAACTTAAGAATTCTAGGCTTTTGAAACCTCGGAAGTTCTGTTGTTATTACATTTCTTTTATGAGATAATTCCCCGTGTACTTTCAAAAGCAGAGCGCCCCCACACAGGCCAGGGGACAGGAGGGATGGGCCGTGGGTGTCTCGGAGCCGCAGACGAGAGAGCCCTGAGCTCAGCAGAGACTGGAGGGCCCCGCTGAAACGAGGAGAAAATTATTTTAATGAATTAGGCGTCATGTACAATAGCGATGAGAAATAAGTCACTAGCAGAAGGATGCTACAAATCAAGTTATAAATTGATTTCTTCTTACAAGTCGCCGTGTCTGCCGTTCTGAAATAGACAAAGATCATTTCTTAGACATGTTACAAGCATCGATGCAATTGGACAGGCTGCAACAGGGTGGAGGGCGGATGGGTCTGATGACTAGACTTTAAATGAAGTTTTTTTAAATCTCAAAAGGACTGAAGCCCAGAGAACATTTATGTTACTATATTTAACAAGGAATTAGCATCCCAGTCTCAGGTTACAAAACAAAAGACAGATTTTTACTGATTGGGATATTTTTCTTTTATACTTTAACCTTAATCAGTGAATGGGTGTCGCGTGACCGCCACACACACAGGGAGCTGACTGCGCATGCCTGGATGCGTGTAGGTGTGTGGAGAAACATACATTGTAGAAAAATGGATGCTTTTCCTCTCCTGAAATTTCCTATCCTGTCCTCTGCGTGCTGGATCTGACCCTGGCTGAAGAGGCGGTTCGCGTGGCAGATCTTTACACGTTGCCAAAAACAGTCGCCTCGGCAGCGTCCATCGCCTGAAGTCTGTTACCTGGGGAAGACGTTTCAAAACAAGGTCATGTAATTAGCACTTGCCGTTGAAAACCATCTTTCTAACATAAGAGAAATATTTCTAATTCTAAGGAAGTCCCCTTAGAGAAAAGCAACCAAGCACCCTGACTTAGAAAGTCCAGACATCGCACAGCTAACGGGTTTTTCTAACCCACACAAAACCCTGGGAAACGCCGGTGCGAGGCACCATCCGGTTACTTCTAAGTTCCAGGCTGTCTTAGAGCAGCAGCCACGGGGTGAGAAGCCACTGGATCCCCTGCAGTTAAGAGCCGGTCGTTCTGAAAAGCCGGCGCCACCAGGTGGTGGTTAAAACCCGTGCTGCTGGTCTCCAGGCGCACCCCCGCACCCAGCCCAGGCGCGCTGAAGGCAGGCGCGCCCGCGTCCCCGAGGCGGTCAGGGAAGGAGAGTCCGGGGTCAGCGGAGGGGCTGCGAGGCCGGAGCTCCGAACCGGGGAAAAAGAGGGTCCCTCCCCGTTCGCTGCGTTTTAAAAGTATTACTTAAATTACATCGAAGCCATCAGGTAATTATGAGCTCTCTTCTCCTTTGTGTGTATACGGCCTATTTATCGAATCGCACAGTGTGCTTCCGCAATAAAGTGCTTTTTGCGCTGCCGCCTTTGTTCGTCCAAAATAAAACTGACAGTTATCCTTTTACAAGCGACGCCGAGAGCGTTTTCTCTCCTTTGAAGCTGATTGACGGCTCACTTGAAATGTTCCCGCAGACGTCCTTTCGGTTCGCGTCTTTGCATAATGCAATAAGGCGATAAAAGAATTCTGTACCTCAACAAGCGACATTACAAAGCGAGTGGAGACGCAATCGAGGGCATTAACATGCTCCTAATAGCAACGAAACCTTTTAACTGTCTGCGGTAGAGCGAACTCCCACAGACCGCCACGGATGACGGCGGTGGCTCCAGTGCCTGCGTCGGCCGCGGTCCGGCTCCGCGGAGGAGGCAGACCTGGGAACCCGGTGCAGACCCCTCGCTCGGCCGCCTCACCCCAGAGAGCGCCCCCTCACCCTCGGGGCCGTGCCGGTCGGCGCCATCGCCCACGCTCTCCGGCACCGTCTCGGTTTCATCCCTACTGACTGCTGTGGACACATATCTTTTCCCCCAATAACCCTTTTCTAACTCCAAAACACCCCAGTAGCACAGCCTTTCGCCCCCGAATTCCCGCGGCGCACGCGGGCCCCCTGCGCATGCCCAGGGCACGTGTCCCTCGCTGTCCGTGTTGCGTCTCCCCGGGAACCTATGATGGGGACAAACGTCCAGGAAAACGCTCTGATTTTCCTGTACAGCGCGGCCAAGAGCAAGTGCAATCTCAAGCCAAAGTCGAGCCCAGACTGCATTCAGTTAAACAGCAAACCTGCGGCTCGGCCCCGTTCCTTCGGATGGGAGGGGCGCGCGGAGCAGCGGGGCGCGGGGCGCACGGCACAGCTTTCCGGCCGGGACGCGCATGCTCCCGGGACTGAGCGCAGCCCGTCTCCTTCCAGAACGGCTCTCCCATCAGGACCCGGAATCGGGCTCGGAGAAAACTGTCATTTCATGTCTCTAAAACAGCCTGTGATTTCACGTACGAGATGTCAAGAAGTAAAGGACAATAAAATCAAAGCCAGAACGGAGAACGGTTTCAATTAAGACCCATGTCTGTGCCAATGCTGAGAAATCACGGGAAATAAAAACTGTCAGAATCCATCTGGGCTTAAAAGGGTGATTTCGGTGGCGCTGACGTGCAACCTCCGAGACAGACCAACACGACACACGAATGACCACAGAGCAGCGGGGCCTGCAACACCCCTTGCTCACTGGGCAGGTGTTGGGTAGAAAACTGTCCTCTCCGGCCTGGGGCAAAAGGCGTTTGCGTGCTGGGAGCTGGGCTGGGAGAAAGGAAGGAAGAAAGAAACCCTCACACAGAAAAAAAAAAAAAAGTCACAAGTATCAGCTCCAGTCCTGCAAGAAGAAGCAGTTTCCCGCATTTCCGAGATTTTAATATTTGGTTGCCAGTGATTAAAAACCTCCTGTAAGACTCTAAGAATTTGGCTTTTATTGCCGTGACTTTCAAACAGTGTTTGCACGGCCTTTGCAGAGAAAAGTAAATATTTCTTCAGTGACGGCCCTATCACCCCCTGATCAAATATTTTAAAGGTGAATTGAGAAAAGAAATCTTCATGAAATTTGAGGGAACCTTCTCGCTAAGGGTGTGACAATACCAAATAAAAATACAAGCGTGGCCTGCAATAAACGAAATTCCTCCGAATGTGACTTCTTACGGTGGGAGACACAGCTTTCCTTGTTATCTGTTTAAAAAGCTGTTTTAACAACGTGCGTTGTGACTGCAGTTTACTCCTATCTTGGGCTGCGAATGATGCTCTGCCTTTAATTCCACACTTTCTGTTAAGAGAGAGGTCAGACGGGGAAAGCAAAGATGAACTCACTCGCTGTCCCCAACCGAGCTGTACATTTCAGGGAAGTGCCCCTCCTTCCTCCTTTGCCAGAAGGACAGAAATCAAGTTTATCGGGGGGGGGGGGGGGGGGGTTACTTTAGAGAGGAAAGCCCACTTCCTCGTTGCCAACACCAGGAGTTTCGGGCCGCCCTTCCACGAGCAGGAAGAGAGACAGCCGAGGGGCTGCCTCCGATCAGGAGGAAACAGAAACGAAAACAAAGTCGCTCGCTCCCGACTTCCCGCACAGGCTGAAAAGAGGTAAAATCCCTTTAACAGTAAACACGGAGGGAGGGGCAGCTCCGCTGACTCTCTGGCACCGATGGGCATGTCGCTCGTGGATACCACCCCCCCCCCCCCCGAACACCGTCTCAGCCTTTCGTGATTTTCCACCAAGCGTCTGCCTCTGAGGGAAGGGCTTGAATCCCCGTATGAATATATGGGGGGGGGGGGGGGGGATTATCGTGGGAGACACGGGGAAACTAATTAAAAAGCCTGCACTCGGTTTGTCTGCGAGGGGGATAAATGCCACACCCGGGGAAGGACGCCGGCCCGACAGCCGCCCTGGGGGCTCCAGATCCAGAATTAGACCCTGACAGCCGCCGCGTCTTTGTGGGACAGCAAGGGGGGCGGTGGGGGGGGGGGGGGGGCCGAGGTGCAGGAGACGGAGATTTCCGGTACGCGTCTTCATCCCTGACACTTCCGAAACATTCCGTGTGTGGCAGCAGCAAAAGCATGCTCCACCTCAGACAGAAATGTCAGGTTTCCTTCCAAGACGGGTTTTTTTCTTCCCTATTCCTCTTCCCCCTCTCCCGGCCCTCCCTCCCCATCCACCCCCTTCTCCTCCAAAATGTTATTTTTCAGAAGTTCAACAGCAGCCCCTGGTGGAACTCCGCGGTTTCTTCAGCCTGAGCTCTGCCGTTGCAGAAACCCCACGCATCCCGCCAACAAGAAGAAAACCCACCCCGGCCAGGTGTGCTCGCGCACCTGCTGGCTCATCCCCCAGGTCAGAGGGCAGGAGGCAACCCTCACGGACGAACGCTGGGCTTTGGGGTGGGAATTCGGGCCAGTCCCAGCGGCTGGAGGTTTGAAAAACACACACATGTATGTCACAAACAGTGAACACCTGTCTCAAATGTCACCGTCGTCTCATGCGTGAAGACCGATCATTAACTGTTCCAGAGTGATGCTTGCCACGGAGTATGTCGAAATGCGCCCACCCGGCCACCCCCATTTCGTCTGACTCCTGTTGTGACAGTTTCGGCTCTGTCACTCAGCAAAATGAGCTCTACAGAGTGACAAATCTATGCAAAGAGTGCCTCTGTCTGGCCCCACCGAGATGGCAAGCGAGGCCTGGCAAGGAAGCCCAGCCACGTGCGACAGAGTGGGGCTCGCCCTGGTCCAGCTCAGGGGGCAGCGCAGGTGAGCGTCAGGGGGCAAAGGGGCCCCCGTGTGGCTCTGCGCCGGGCAGGGTGGGTCTGCTTCTCGAAGGTGCCGAGCAGAAAGGCTGCAGTCCGGCCCCCGCCCCGGTCCTGCGGGGCCGGCTGCCTAGGGGCGGTCCCCTTTCCCTTTGCATGGGGGCGTGTGTCTCGCAGCCAGGCCCTGAGCCTTCCGGCCGCCTCACCGCAGACAGGGTGCTGCCCTGGGACTCACGGAACTGGGCGGCCACACAGGCTGCAGGGGGCCCCCCCAGCGCCAGGAGAGCGGGAGGACGAGACGCCGGGCACGCTCGCCTTCCCGACTGAGAGCCTCCCGTGCGCGGGGCTCAGGGCGCACCCGGCACTCGCCCGCGCCGAGGCTCGCGTCAGGACAGAGGGACAGGCGGCCGTCGGCTCAAGGACCCGGCGGCGGCCTTGCGTGAACCTGCTGAGCACCCCCCACTCGTGTGTTTTAGCTTTTCTCTCCGTAATTGGCGCCGCTGGTTACAGGGGAAGCAGCCGGTGCTGTTAAACACGGGAACCGATAATATGGACTGATATCTAAAAGGTGGTTTTCAAATTTTGGAAATTCTACTCGTCAGGCCTTCGCTCGCCCCCGCGGTCGCTGGGACCCCGGGGCCGACGTCACAGGACAGGACGGTGGGTGGGTAAGTGGGCTCGCGTGCAGAGACCAGAGATGACCCCCCGGTGGGCCGCTGCCAGAGCCCCCCGTGGGCGCCCAGCCCTGCGGCTGGCGCGGGGGAGGGAGACGGGCGAAGAGAAACGAGGCTCCGTCTCCGAGGAGCCCCGACCCAGTGGAGGAGGCAGAGCCATCCGCGCGACTCCGGCAGAGAGAGAGGCGGCGCCGTGCGGAGTCGGAGGAGAAGCGGGGGCACTTGGCCCGCTTTCTACGGGGACAGGAGACAGTCAAGGATGAGCAATTAGCTGCAGAAGATGGGGGAGGGCGGCACAGGACGGCCCCACGGCTCACCCCGAGGCGCTCGTGGGCGCAATGCTGCCCGGGCAGGTCGGCACACCGGTGAGCGAGGGGCAACAGAGAAGCTGGGCGTGGGGAGCCCCCGCCGCCCTCCCGAGGGGGCCGGGCTCGCCCTACAGGCCCAGGGACTGTCAGGAGACTCACATAAAGCAGGGACACATGGGACTGAAGGGGGGTTTGGGCGCTTGCCCCAGAGAAAGAGGTGAGGGCCCGAGCGTGGTGGTGGGTGTGGGGTGGGCGAGGGGATGGTGAGCTCCAGAAGCAGTCCCAGGTAGGGGCTGAGGGCAGGGGGTGACCCTCTGCCCGTGGGACTCCGGGTGCAGGTGCGGGAGACTGCAGCGGCCAGGCAGGCGTGCCGGGAGATGACACCTTTAAGGAGCATCACCTCCCCCCACCCCGGCCCCCAGGCAGCCCCTGGGACCCTGATTAGGACCCCTGCCTGCCCACACGTCTGGGACTGTCCCGCCCACTGCCCCCACACGGTGGCGTTTCCAACGCAGGGGACGAGGAAGCGCACTGAGAAGTTCTGAAGACCCAGAAAGCCTGATCGGTGGCCCCGGTCCCCGCTGGCGCCAGCGGCCTTCACACCGCAGACCCAGGGCGTCCCTGGACGGACACGCTGGCCCCACGAGCAGGGGCCACGGCCACCGCTGGTCCCTGGGCCCCTGGCGCTGCCCTCCCCGTCCACACGCGTGAGGCCGGGGTTCACCTTCCTTGGAGAGGGTCATGTTTGGGGTCTTTTGGTCCAATTCGCTGAAAAATTTGCCATCGTGGCAACTTCTTTCATTGGTTTTCTCGCTTGCATGCCTGTTCACGGCTCCGTTGCCGTGAGGTCGGAGCCCGAGAACTGTGTGGCTCCCCCACGTCCGGTGAGTTGACCGGCTTCTTCAGACAGAGAGGTCCAGGGTGGTTCAGAACCCCTCACGTTCCTCCGCAGTGTGGTGAATGAGAAGGTGGCCTCTGTGTCCCTCCCCTGGGTGCCGCCCCAGCTTCCCTCTTCCCGGGAGCCCCTCGGCCACCCTCTGGACTGGCCCTGCCTGGACGCAGCGACACCCACTGAGTCCCAAGTCAGTGGAACCCCACGTCACCCGTGGCGGCTCCCGGGGAGCATTTAGCAGAGTGAGGTGAGCTCCCCAAACCCCTCGGGCTCCCAGGACGGAGGACGGCGGGGAACGGAGAACCGGGCGCAGCCGGGAAACGCCAGGCGGGTGGCCCAGCGCTCGCTGCAGGCCCTCGGGAGCCTCTGGTGACACGCTGTCAGAAGGCCCAAACCCGCCCTGACTGCGGAAGCTCCTAGCCCCGTCCCCCAGCTCTAGGACCGAGAGAAGTTAAGCCGGGCCTCAAATGCTGCCGGCCGCCCCGGAGACAGCAAATGGTTGAAGGGAAATGTGGAAACCAGGACGCAGCTCCGGCAGGCAGTGGTCCTGGAGGTTAAGAATACGGCTCGTCGAAGGGTTCAATAAATATTAGCTGTTATTCCAACTTCCCTTCTGAGCATTTCAACGTACGGCTTATTACTATGATTAAAAATATTACGCCGTGCCTCCAATAAGTCTGCGAAAATTCGCTTTATAATGGTAGATATAATTTTCTCTTTGGAAATAATAAAGCACAGTATATAAAAATTTTGTTTAATCTCACTCCTGCCTCTGCTGCTTCCCAGCCCCTTTATGGCATTCGGTTCGTTTGGGGTCGGGCGCCCAAGCAAACCCCTACTTATATTGCTCTGAGAGGAGTGGGGGCGTGCCCTCCCTGCCCCCGCCCCCAGGGGGCTCCCCACCCCACAGATGAGTCGGTGTCCCCCCAGACCTCCCCCCAGCGCGTCCCTCATTTCCCCCCGACTGTTCTGAGTGGGGGTGAGGAAAACCCAGGACCTCCTGAGCTGCCAGGCACCTTCCTTCCTCGACTGGGTCTCTCTGTCCTCCATCACAGCGTGAAGAATCTATTTTCCTTCACGCGTGTTGAGGGGTGAGCCTGCGCACCGTTAAATTATCGGGGAGAGCGCGTCTGTCATCGAGCGCCGGGGAAGCTGCGCGAAATTCCTCCACGCCTCCCACCAGGGGTAGACGCGGGTCCGCGCGTGGCGTTCCGCATCCTCCCCAAGCTTTCCGCTGGAATTTCAGTTAGTCAGACCCCCCTCCACGCAGTTTTAAAGCTGCTTAATTTAAACACGGGAAGTGTTTCCTCGGGCTCTCGCATGCGGAGGCTGAGCCGATCCCGTTTCCCGAGATTAAATAGGAGACAATTCTTTGCTCGGGAGACGGAACCGCACACAACACCGTCATTCACGAGCGTGTCCGCGTGAATTCAGGACGTCCTGTCGGGGAGAGAAGGGTCCTCCCCCGCCAGGCCGCGCCCCCGTGGCTGCTGAGTGGGCGGGACCAGTGTTACGCCCGAGGTTCGGCCTCTGTGGGGTACGAGTGCTCCAGGAAGAACTAGGGAAGTGGTAACTCGAAACCCAGGGCAAGGCGACTACACAATTAAAAACAGGAATACATAAGCTATACCCTCTTTCTTAAACAAAAAGCACCTGCTTATACTATTCGCTTCTTCCCCGTTTTGCCTCCACTCGTGATAAGAAAGCTGTACCTTCTCTCTCATTTAATTCCTACTCTGCATCAACGTATTTTACTTAAGACTTAGCAATAGGACAATCCTGGAAGCTTAGGACCAAGGCTGCTACTCAACATCCGACGGGTAAGGGGGAGTTGGGGGGGCATCTGCTCCCCAAACCATTTGATTGTCCAGGGAAACAGGGGGGGCAGCTTCAGTCCCCCGCCGCCCCCTGGGAGTTTCCGTCGCCTCGCTCCGCTTGGCGGCTCGGCGGCGTTCTCGCAGGTGTCGCCGAGACCCGTGTGTCAGACTCGGCGGCGTGGCTGCGGAGGCTTACTGTGACGGCGAGATTTTAGAGACCGATCTCCCTGCTAAACACACGTATTACGGAGTGACGGATGGCAGAGATCCCAGGGATTACAGCGGGGGACCAAGGAGCTCACCTGTGCTATCTGTCGCGCTGACAGCCGACTTTATTGAAGTTCCACAATATTAACCGCCTCCCCGGAGGCTGGTGGCGCCCGCGAGGCGACTGTCAATCCATCACCGGTCGGAGCGCAGGCCGCTTCCAGGGCAGTCTGGCCCCGCGCTCGCGCCGAGTCCGGTCAGACGGCCGTGGTCCTGCTGGGGGGACGGTTGGTGGGTGGGGAAGCAGCGTTGGTTGGGGAGCTCCCTGCTGAAATGGCACCCGATTCAGGGTTGACAGAGCATCACTCCCGGAGCCCGGATGCAGGGGGAAGGCCAGCCTGAGCCTGAGCCTGAGGGACAGAAGGGAGGGGCTGCCCCCTCCCCCTGAGACTGGCTGCCTCTGGCCACTCCTCACTCCAACCGGAGGCTGCATGTGGGGGACTGACCTTGACATCACCTTGGGACTCCTCCAGGCGCTCTGGGAAAGGGCTGGATCGCGTGGAGGACGGCATCTGGGGTAACCGGGGGCCAGCACGGGGATGCTTACCGTCCCTCTCAGACTCGTTACCAACATACCAATGGCCGCTGGGGGTGGACAAGCCCTACCTGTCTCATGGTCCCTGAACTCACTCACCCTCGTCTCCCTCCCCCCGAGTGGCATCAGCAGCCACTCCAACTAATACTTGGAAACTCAGGGGGCAGGGAGGACCTTCTGGGCTCAGGTCTGGTCTGATTGGGGCAGGAATTAATCGTTAGTCCCACTAGCAGACCCCTCCTGACCACGCAGCGCGTGTCAGGCACCGGTCTGCCTACTTCCACGGGACTCGTCAACCTCGGCCTCCACGAGGAAAGTGCTGGTCTTCTCCCCAGGCTCCCGACGAGAACAGGGGTGCAGGGGAATATTACGTGACTTGCCCAGGTGGCCCAGCCCGCAAGCCGGACCCCGGAAGGTGACCCCAGGAGCCCCCGAGTCTGGAAAGCCGGCTGTCTCCTGTCCCGTGCTCATTGGACCAAGCGGCTCCGCCGCACCCAGGCTGCCGCCGTCGCAGGAAGTGAACCCTCCCGGGGGGGTGGGGGGGAGGGTGTCACGGAGCCCTGCAATGTTCATGCAGAAATGGCTGGCATTCAGTTAAAAATGAGCAGATACACCAAGAAACCAGACAAAAGATAAGCCGTGGAAACAGGGACAGGGACGGGGCCCGGGGAGCCGGGCTCTCACACGAGAATCAGCAGGTGCCGGAGCAGACGGCCCGGCAGCTCCACCAGGGAAACGGGATCCGGAGAAAAGAGAACCAAGTGGCAACCTCATACCTGAAAAATACATTCGTTAAAGTTAAGAACCCAACAGCGGCGTTTAATAATAGCACATTAAACAGGTAAAAAGAGAATTCGTTTTGTCGGATGGCTCAGGAGAAAGTATTCAGACTGGAGAACAAAGGAAAAAAGGGATGAAAATACAGAAAAGTGTGCAAGAGACAGGAGAGACGTCAAAACTCTAACATACGTGTAACACGGCGCTTCAGACGTGGGACAAAGGGACATGTGAAGGGGCTCCAGCGGAGGATCTCCCCAAACTGGCGGCAGGTAAACTCCGAACAGGACGAGTACATGACTGGTCACGCCACAGGAAACCGCCCAACGCCAAAGACGCGGACCGGAGGACAGCCGGCTCCGGCAGCACGCGACCTTCGAAGGAGCACGGCGTCAGTGTCAGCGAGGGTTCCGCTGAAACCCCGGCAGCCAGGGAGAAGGGGACGGCGTCTCGAGGACACGGTCAGTGACTCGGCGGTCTGTGCACGGCGTCGACACCCGGCAAACACAAAGCCGCCAAAAACAAACGACACTGAAGCGCGTGTGTTGTCCGCAGACCCAAACTAAAGGTAACTCGGGAGGGGGGGTTGCGCCCTCCTGCGGGGCTCAGTCTAAACATCACCTCCATCCCTGCCCTTTGTCCTCGCCACACTCTCCACCCTCCACCGCCAATCCCTCTCCGGTTCCATTCGTCTGAGAGTCCCCCAGGGCCAAGAGCAGCCCGCTGCTGCCCGGGAGCTGGGGACCCATCGGGGCACAGAACAGACCAAGGTCCCCGCCGTGCTGGGCCCGCACCCCAGGGTGGGAGACCCCCACCCGCAGGCGGAGCAGCAACAAACACAGACACCAGAATTACCCCGTACCCACCTGCACTTGACCTGCCCTTCTGACGAAGGGAGACATCCAAAATCCTCTTTAACTCTGTCATTTCTTAGGTGTAACTAACTTCAACACATTCTAACTATTAGACTCTGTGAGCCAATTATGCCATAATAAAAATGCACAGCATGGAAATCTCCGAGTTATGAGAACAGCTTGACACAGCACCGCCCACCCTGGCCCCGATACTCGATAAAACCAGGGTCTCAGTCGTGGATAATTACTATCAGAATCCGAAGCAACGCTGCGTTAAGGACCACGAACCCCACTCGGTGCCCCGCCCACAGCGCCCGGCTCCTGAAACACCAGTTCCCTGAATGCATGGTGAATCCAGACTTGCACTTACCGACCAGGGAGAAGTTCTCGCAGCTACTGCAGCCGGAGGTGCCGACAGACCGTGTCCACCCCGGGGGGTGGCGAACGCTCTAGATTCCGTCCTGTGGGCTGGGAAAGGGAGGGGACTCAGTGAATTTATGGGCAAGGCCACGAGAAGGAAGGATGCACAGCAATCCAAGGTTAACGGACCACGGTACAAAGGCCTTCCCTGAGGGGCCCAGGGCTTCACACCCTAAGTCACCCCCTGGCGTTTCAAACTGTTTGGGTACCTGAGACCCCCCCCCCCCCCCCCCGCTCCGAGTCCAAAATCCACACGACCACCACAGGTGTGCTGGGCAGTCCGGCTTTCCCCTGGGCTATCATCGTCCATGAAGGCATTCTTGCTGGATCTATAGCATGCAAACGCCAAACGTGTCTTGTTAATCATCCAAATAAAAGGAACCCTGCGAATAAAGTTGTCGTTCTTAATTAAGACAGACGTTCTAATGCCTTTCCTCTGACAAGAGAGTAACGCTGTAAACACTTAACTGACGAAAGAATCTGCGCCCCCCCCCCGCCCTTAGAGAACACGTCATTTCTACGTGGTCCTGCCTGTCACTACTCAGAGGCGAGGCGAGGCGAGGCTGGTGGGCCTCTTCAGCCGACATTCTCAACGATCGAATGAATACTCTCCATCCAGCTGAACGGAGTCTCCCGAGTCGCGCTGTGCATGCAAAACCTTCTCCACACGCAGAAGCCACGGCTCGAGGTCGAAGAGGGGAAGAGGTCCCGGGGACAGTGCCTTCCTTGCGTCTTTATAAAGCTGGACTTTTCCACAGGGCTCCACTCAGCTGAAAACGAGGCGCGGTTTAGCAACAAAGCAAGCTTTCCTTGCACGACAAAAATTGTACGTTTTTAATGTTTAATGTGCTCCTTAATTATAGGAAACTCTGCAAAGAATCGCATCCTTGAAACATGCTATGCAAATGCTCTTAATTTGTGACAAATGGCTCCTTAAACACCAGGATTAAATCTCTATTAGATTTGTTGAGGTGAGGCAGCGACAGGCATCACTAGGGCCTCAGTTGTCTGAGCAGCGATGCTGTTTGCCGGATGCCAATAAGCACCCCCTCCATGAAAGCCCACCGTCCCCAGCCGCTCCGCAGGCGGCCCCGCCTTCGCGACCGACGGGTTCATTGTGTACCTCCCGTTAATAAAAGCACGACCTGCTGTGGTTCCTTCTTTTAGCGTTTCATGTTAATTACTGTTTTGTTCATGGAGATAAAGCACTCCAGAATCGGGAAGACGGTCCAAAAGCAAGTTTAAAGACTTAATTATGGCCACTCCTGAAGGCTTCGGAAGGAGTTTGGCGTTTATGTGCTCGCGGGGCTGGTGGCCTTCCACAGACAGAACTCGCTGGCAACTCTTTAAAAAAATCACCGGAGGAAACACATGGGAACCACAGCCCGTCCCCTGTCTGAGTTTCGAACTCACAGTCCCACGGACTAGGTATCAGTGTAAAACTTTTAATTCAAAATGTTAACACCAGACAAAGGTGCTGAACCCGGGAGTGAAACGAAGAACCATTCCGCACTGCCTTTGCAACACGTAAGCCTGAAGTGCATTCAGAGGTTTTGCATAAACCGTGGGGGTTTCATCCAGATAATTGAAGATATGTTCAGCTCATCTTCTGGTCCTTCGGGACCGGAGTATCAAATTCAAAGGCTGGCACGATGTGTAAAATTCAGTGCCGGAGTTTCAGTAGGCAGCTTCCTCTCCAATCTAAATTTCAAAGGTTTGCCACGTATATTATTGATCTTATCTGTGACAATATTGGTTCAGTAAGAAGCCTTTAAACATAATGCGACCCACAGATTTTATTGAGATTCACTGCTCATGGAAAAGATAGGAATGTGAGCAGCAGGATGTAACAAAGCATGGGCTCCAGGCAAGAAATTCGGTCCCTCTGATATTCAAAATGCATTCCGCTGCCCTTCTGTCGCCAACCTCGCACGGTTGTGGCCGACAGCGGAACGTGCATTTTTGCACCAGACCACCTGGCTACTCTCAGAGAGGGCGGTCCCGGGGGGGGGGGGGGGCGGCATTCATTAGCATGAATACATGTTCCTTCTCCTGGGCCCGTGTAATGGAAAGGGCACCCGGCCAGACATCACCACCTACCCTGCCCAGGAAAATGAAACAATCCAGTACGCCGTCACATTTCACACAGAGCCGTGGGCCCAGTCTTTCAAGCACTGGGACTCTGCCCTCAGAAAGTAAAGAAACGTTATGAAAAATGAAAAGTAAACAGGTGACTAAAATGAGAAATGACAGTTCAGGGGAGGTACCAATAAACTGTTGTTATTCTCTGTTAACCGGGAAATGAGATTTAAGTTTGCACTAACCGAACTAACACAAGAGACTCCGTGAACTCAGGACAGTCTGTCTCTTGTTTCGCATTTTGCTTTCATTCGCCACGCGAGAGGTTACCAGTTCACACAGGAGTTCTTTTCTGAGTGCTTATCTCTACACTCAGCTTTTCGAAATTTAAGGTGACTATCACCCTAGAAACAATAAAGGGGGTTAATTTTATCTTTTAAAAAAACCTATACAGGTTTAAGCGGCCTTACAGCACAGCTGACTCGCAAGGAACTGGTGTGGAAAGCAACCTGTTCCAACACCAGCAACTAAAGGAAAAGAAAAGCGAGGTCGAATACGGGGTAGTTTCTCATTCTCAAGCGCTCTGGGAAGAACGGGTGCCATCGGAGGGGGAAGCGAGAGTCTCCGTGAGGGCGCGGAGGCCTTCCCAGGCGGCCGAGGGCGGTCCCAGTCCCGTCTCGGGGCGCTGGGCAGGCGAACAGTCACTCAGCGACGGGAGCACCTGCCCTGCCCCACCTCCCCCGGGCCAGGTGTTGTCTGTACTGACCTGGCTTTTACCCACACATGAGAGTCATTTTAGCTGAGAACTGGGAAGGGAAAAGGAGCAATGGTAGAGAAAGAGCTTTCTGGAGACAACCAAACACCCCCCGAGAGAAAGGAAAGGAGGAGAAAGAAACGGAAAGGCGGGGGAGGGGGAGGGAAGCACAAGCAGGCTAAGAACATGGTTACCCTGAGGTCGTGGTTCCGGGGATTTTTTGTTTGTTTGGTTGTGTGTGTGTGTGTGTGTGCACGCGCACACACACATGGAAAACGGAAAAGAGAGGGGGAAAGCAGCAATGTGACTTCCTGACTCCCATCCTTCCATTGAAGCGAGTTTTTAAATCTCAGTTGTTGCTTTTGAGAGCAAAATGTGTCAGCGCCGTGGATGAGTCAGACAATCCCTTAAATACAAAATACTGGCTTATGTTTGTACACCAGGAAGCCTGGAGAGGAGGCATAGTAAATAAGCCTCAGAATAATTCAGGGTTTTTGCATAAAACCACTGTGGTTTAGCTACCGCATTACAAAACATTTTTGTGTTTCGGCCCTGCAGGGGCCATGCAAATCACCGAGCTGATAATGTACTACACAAAATTCAGTACCCGAGCTGCATTAGGCAAGGACCAAAAAAAAAAAAAAACAGGCACCTCGGAGCCTGCACAGGCTCCTGGGCCCTGGGACTGCAGGGCGGGCGCTGCCTCCCTGTCCCCCTCCCCGCCAGCATCTGAACCTTTCTCCAGGGGCGCCTGCGGGTGTCAGGGAAAGTAGAGTCGGCATAAGAAAAAGACTAAGGTCCCACGAATGCCCCGTTGCCCAGCAGTTTGGGAGGAGCTAGCCAGTGTAGGAAGTCAGGACAGAGAAAGAGGGCATAAAGAAGAAAGCGCTAGCCCTGGCTGGTGTGGCTCAGTGGATTGAGTGAGGGCCTGCACACCAAAGGGTCACAGGTTCAATTCCCAGTCAGGGCACAGGCCTGGGTTGCAGGTTGGATCCCCAGTAGGGGGCGTGCAAGAGGCAACCACATATTGATGCTTCTCTTGCTCTCTCCCTCCCTTCTCTTAAAAATAAATAAAATCTTTAAAAAAAAGAAGAAGAAGAAGAAGAAGAAGAAAGGGACAGATAGCTTTGTCATCCTGGGCAGAAAATACTAGAAAATCCAAGACATCAACTAAAATTTATTAAAACTAACAGAATGGTTCAGAAGAAGAGCAAAATATGAAAGCAGTAATTTTCACTTATACTAACAATCTGTTGGAGAATGTAAGAGGAAAAATAGTCCATGCTTAATAGGAATTGAAAAGAGAGAGAAATCGCCCAAAAGAAAAATGGGCAAAGAGGATTCACAGGCAATTAAGAGAAAGATGCAAATAGTCAATTAACATATGAACAGATGTTCAAGCTCAATAATAATAAAAAATACATAAATTAAAACAAGACACCATGTTCCCCTTACGGGCAGGGAAAGTGTTAAAAACGTGGGCGACACCCCCTCTCGACGTGCAATGTGGGGAACGGCACCCACACAACCAGGACCGCAAGCAGCCTTTCTCAGGGTCCGGGCAGAACATAAAGGGCACACTCCCCATGGGCCATCCGAAGAGCATTGAATCAAAGGAGTGTTCACCAGGGCGGGCAGGGTGCAGGGACCCACATGGGGAGCCCGTGGCCCTTGAGCCAGACACCGAGTGGCAGAGGCTCACCTGCCCAAACTGGGACCTCGGGTACGACTCTGGGGCGGGCGGGCGGGGGGGAGGACCGGCCCTCAGAGGCCCCTCTGGGACAGCCAGGAGAAGCAGCCCTCGACTTAGCCCCTTCCTTCCTCCTCAGGCCCCACTGGTGCCCTCACCAACCCAGCCCGACTGCTAGCCAGAAGGCCAGCCCCCGGAGCACAAGACAGGGTGGGAGAGAGGGGGGACACCCATGGGGGCAGCAGGAAATATCCAGCAGGTGTCAGGGGAAGTCTCATTGGTAATATATGCGAGGTCTGTCAGGAATAGTCCAGCCGTTGTTAATGTAACAAGAACGGCTTGTGCAACACGGATGTGACCTGGCAGCCAAGGAGCGTGGACTGGAATGCACATGTGTGAACAATGAGAACCTCACTGCGCTAGTCACTGGGGGCAGTAGACTCCATTGAGTGAGCATGTGCACTGTGTGGCCGTCACATTCAAAATGACTGAGCAAGTAGAGCAACAAATCTGCATCAGATTTTGTGTTGAGCTTGAACATTCCTCCGTGGAAACTATTCAGATGATTCAGAAGCATTTCGGGGACAATGCAATAAATGCCCACAAACAGAAGTGTGGGACCAAGGCGTCAAAGATGGTCTCCAATCAGTTGAAAGTGACCCACACGCTGGAAGCCTGCAACAGGCAGAACCCTGAGCGTGTTGAACGTGTATGGCTGCCACCAGCAAAGATCGGCACCTGGCAGTGCGAGACCTGGAAGCTGGTCTGGGGGTTCCGGAAACCGCCGTGCTCAGGATTCAGATGCTGGGTCTCGGCACGAAACGTGTCCTGGTAAAATCTGTCCCATAGTTTCTACAGTTTTGGCCAGTGGCAGAGACGCTGGGAGAACTGTGTAAGGTCCCAAGGTGCCTGCTGTGAAGGGGACTGAGGCGACCTTGTCCCGTGTACAATGTTTCCTGTATCTTGTCTCTTCGTCAATAGATGTCCCTGTTTTTCATAGGACAGGGCTGCACACTTTCCGGAGAGACCTCATAGATTGACTCTCTATAAAATATATCAAATACAAATATATTTTAACATAGCATGATATAAATTGGCAATCCGTGTCACACACTTAAATATTCACATGTACCGTGGAACTTCTTTAGTTATTATTTAAAAAAAGAAAGACTGAGAAAATGCCAGCTGTGAGCAGGAGCCGCAGACCTGGGAAGGAGGCTCAGGGCTCGGGGGTCAGCCGGGTCCAGGCCCCCCTGGGGACAGAGTTGGCCTCCTTACCCCAGAGCTACAGCACTACCTTCCTCGCAGGAGACTTACCTCCCCCTTTCTCAAGACCCTCTTAAGACGGCACGAGCTTGTGTTCACAGTCTTTTCCCATGACCCTGACCCTGCGAGGTGGGGCTGGTGCGGTCCGAACATCAGCGCCGAGGGTGGTTTCTCATCAGAGAGACGGGAGAGCCAGCCCATGACTTCCTCCCGTTCCACCCCGGTCCACTGCATGGGGCAGACGCTGGAGGCTCTCCTCTGGGCTTCGAGGTCTGTATTCACGGAGGTGAGCTCATGTGAGCTGTTTGAAGGATTGGGCTTAGGGCCCTGGCCGGGTCGGGTGTCTCAGTGGGTTGGCGCATCATCCCGCACAACGAAAGGTTGCAGGTTCGATTCCCAGGCAGGGCACACGCCTGGGTTGCCGGTTCAGTCCCCAGTCTGGGTCCGTATGGAAGGCAACCGACCGGCGTTTCTCTCTCACATCGATGTTTCTCTCTTTCTCTGTTCCTCTAATCATACCCTCGGTGAGCATTTAAAAAATGATAATAATAATTGGGCCGGGAAACGTCGTGAATTCGCTGCGGTCTCCGCAGGAGTCTGCAATGTCAAGCAGGTAGAAGGAGCCCTGGTGTGACCCGACTCCACTCCTCAAAGCTACACTACGAGCCCTCCCCCCGCCCCCGGGGAAACGGAGCCGCCACGCAGCCCTGGAGCCGCACAGACTGGCCGCGGACGCGGGTTCGCCGCCACTGGCTCCCGCCGGCGTGAAGCCGGTGACCCACTCCCTCGGCCCGTGCCTTCCCTATCACGGGCGGCTGTGCCCACCACGCAGATTAGAGCCCTTTGTACACGGCCACGTGCTGCGGTGAGTGGGGGTGTGGACTGTTCCCCTCGAACGCTGTCCCTAGGACCCGGAAGGGGACCCGTGGAGAACCAGGCTCCCAGCCAGAGCCAGGCCCTTTGGGAGCTGGTTACAGTGACCCCCGGCCCCGCCCCGCCGCCCAGGCCACGCCCACTGGGGGCGGAGCATCCGGGGGCGGGAGGGAGCCGAGGACCCGCCCACTGCACTCAGCACCCACGGCCGTCGCCTCACGGGCCTTGAGAACACCCCGGCGGTCGCTGCCTGCACGCGACCCTTCCACACCACGGGCCTGGGGGTCACAGGCTCACGCCGCGCTCTTCGGTTCTGCCCGGCCCCGGCTCCCGCGGCCCCGGCTCTGCAGCAGCTCTGCTGGCCGCCCCGCCCCGCCCCGCCCCGCCCCGCCCCGGGGTCGGGCCACAGGCCCCGCCCAGATGCCCCGGAGGGGTCCAGGGCGCAGGCAGAGCTGATACGAGCGTGGGCCGCCTCACGCAGCCCCGCCCAGCGCCCGTGTCACCCCGAGGGGCCCTGCGGGACGTCCGTCCGTCCGTGCGTGCACCCGTGCACGTGGGCGCTTTCCTGGGCGGGGAGGGTCGGTGTCTCTCTCCCCGGGGTCAGCGCGGTCGGGCCGGGCCCACGACCGCGGAGACCAACCACTCCCTCCCATTCAGGAGTTTTTACTTCGGTCCGAGACAACGACCCGTCCGCGTGTCCCCAGTCAGCTGCAGGAAGAGACCGCCTCCACTTCCCTGAACCATGAAATTAAACGGGGGAAGCGATTTTTAAAAGAGAAATATTGCTTTTAGCGTAAAACGCGAAGTGTTGTGTTTCTGCCTGCAGTGGGTTTCTTCGATTAAATTACCGACCGTGGGCAATAGAGATTTACGACGGGCGCTCCGGTACGATCCACGTGTCGGGAAGCCGTGCACACGCTCCGTGCGGGGGGGGGGGGGGGGGGTTGGACTGTGTGCGTTAAATTATCCTCGGGAAATGCAAACAGCACCGAGGAAAATGTAAAGCTTGTTGCATTATTAGCATAAAATTAAAGTCCTTGAATGCATAATTGTTCCATACCCAAAGCATTAATGGGTTTTTATTCTTAGAGTTCCAAGACCTCCTAATTAATATGCAAAATGGCCTCATTTTATAAGCAAGGTTATTTTTTTTTTCTTCTCAGAAAAGAGACAGTTCTTTGCTGGAGGAAAATACCATGAAATTTAGAAAACACTAACTAATGTTGATATAAAAGCCAACACATCCGCCGAGCCAAAAACATCAACAACTAGACGCTATGAGAATATTTATATTTATTCTGTCTGCGTGCAACTATAAACTGTATGTTTAACCAGATAATGCTGAGTTTAGGAATATTAAGTTTACAAAATAGGAAGAGAAGGCACAGTCTTTCTCTAGAAAATTTAACCTACTTGTACAGTAATGTTTTTAACGATGAAAGAAAATCCAATAAGAACAGAAACCCTGGACCTAGTGGTATAAAGTTAAATTACGTGACTCCAAATCTAATTTTTACAAGCAGAATCCTTCCCATTTATATGGCGCCTGTCATCAAGACCCGTGACAAGAAAAACGATAATAACGTTTCAATTGAACAATCAGAAACAGTGTACCAACAACTGAATGAGTCACCAGAATTCTCAAGCTTCTAAATAAATATCAGAATACTCTAATACTAGCCCTGGCTGGCGTAGCTCAGTGGATTGAGTGCGGGCTGTGAACCAAAGTGTCGCAGGTTCGATTCCCAGTCAGGGTACATGCCTGGGTTGCAGGCCATGACCCCCAGCAACTGCACATTGATGTCTCTCTCTCTCTCTCTCTCCCTCCCTCCCTTCCCTCTCTAAAAATAAATTTTAAAAAATCTTTAAAAAAAAGAATAATGCTTAGACGTAATTTCCTGGGTTATTTTTTTAAATAAGTTTTTAAAAACTGATTTAAAAGTTACTTAAACTCAGTGTGGACAGCACAGAATACCTGAGTTTTCTTCTGAATATTTATGTATTTTTAGATAATTTATGCTCTTGAGAGTATCTGACACATTGTAAATCAAACTATAACAATGACGTCATCGTGTTTTAGAAAGTGTAGTGATTTCTTCTGAGCAAGAAGTAACGCTCCTATGAGAGAGACGAGGCCTTAAAACGCAGTGCCGCCCCGGCTGGGCAGCTCAGCTGGTGGGAATGGTGTCCCGTGCAGCAGAAGTCGGGGTCTGATTTCCAGGCGGGGCACATACAAGAGACAACCAGTCAGTGTTCCTCTCTCTCTCAAATTGGTAAACATGTTTTAAAAACTTGAGCCCTGGCTGGTGTGGCTCAGTGGGTTGAGTGCTGACCTATGATCCAAAGGGTCACCGGTTTGATTCCTAGTCACGGTGCACACCTGCGTCACAGGTCAGGTCCCCAGTAGGGGGCGCTCAAGAGGCAACCAAACACTTATGTTTCTTTCCCTCTCTTTCTTGCTCCCTTCCCCTCTCTCTAAAAATAAATAAATAAAATCTTTAAAAAAAAAAATGAAAACACACACACACAGTGCAGTCCAAGTGTGCGCCAGTCGCCTGGGCAGTGGCACATCGGCCCGCAGACCCGCCCTCTGCTGTAACTCCACGGTCTGTCGGGCCCGCCGAGGAAGTACATCCACGGCATTCACTCGGCAAACAGTGGCGGAGACCCTGCCACGTGCGGGGGAGCGTGTGGGGCTCCCGTCATCCCTGCCACCCCATCTGGGCTGCATCTTCATATTTTGCATCTATACCGACATATAATTTACACTCACCAGCGCTAACCCGCTGCAGCCAGTCCTGAGATTACCCCTCCCAGTGGGCCGGGGTCCTCGGTCAGAACGTTCGGGGCATAAACTTGGGCTGAGCACGGAAGATAAAAAAGATACTCTTTTCAAATACTCTTCTAGAGTTTGGAGAAAGAAGGTAAACAACAGTGTCCTTTTCAAGGCCAGAACGGGTAATCAGCACGCAACAAGCGAGTGAGAACAGACGGTGTGGTGACAATACTGACTCATATTCCCATTCTCCCCCAAATTAATTTCAGTCAGAAATGTTTCAAAGCAAGGTTTGAAATGAAAGAAGTGCAGATTACTTTACTTAAAATTCTACTTTGAACGTGAAAATGGCTCTGCTCGGTCAAATGTCACGAGGAGACTCCGCTGTTCCTTAGTGCGTGAGCATGCACAGACACAATGACATTCATGATAGGCACCCAGAGAAACACGCTCCAGAAAGGACTAGATTGTTTAAAACTTGTCCAGCTCAGAAAGGGCCCAGGACCCCACAATGAAGGCTGAGGTTTAAGGTGGTTTTTATACTTTTGCCAAGGAAAATAAGACAAGCCTTTTGCTAAATCTGCACACTGTGTTCCCCCAAAGGTTGAATCAAATCGGATTGTTGTTGCCAGGAAGAAGAGGAAAAAAAACCAGGTTTTGATTTTTTAAAATATTTTTAAAGTCTTAACATGGCATATGACAAAGTATTTCATGTGTAAGGTAATTTCTGGTTCACCAGGTGTTTTTACACAAACCCTCCGGCAGCCACCCTGCAGGGCGACGCCTCTCGTGACGCCTGAGGGCTGACCTCACGCGCCGGCCCGGGCACACGGTCCGGAGCGCGTCCATGTCTTCACCAGGCGACTTCGTGGGGACGGCTGGGGTGCGGCAGTGGTGTGGGGGAAACGGAGACGACTATACTTGAACAGCAATTTTTTTAAAATGTGGGAAATAAATAAATAAACAAAGCAGCCACCTTCGAGGGAAGCAGACTGCCCTCCCTGAGAGGGTGGGCCTCACCCAATCAGGTGAAGGCATGAAGCGAGCCAGAGACTGACCTCCCTGAGAACAGGCATTCGGCCCGCGGACGGCCTGCAGACCCCGGCTGCCGCCACCTCCGCCCCCCCCCCTCTCCGGGCTCCCAGGCCTCCGCGAGCCTGGGGTTTGTCTGCCAGCCTCCATCGTCACTGAAGCCGCTTCCTTACGATAAACAAATACAGGGTCCAGCACACATAGCACCCCTTTTTTATTATGAACTCGTAAGCAGGTAATTCTGTAACGTGACAGCATCCCACGCCAGCACACCACACAACGTTTTAGGTGAAACCTTCCCGTCGCTGCCGTCTCCTGCGAGAGACGCCAGTGCCCGGCCCCCAGCCTCCCGCAGGCACCGCTTCCGGCAGCCCCTGCGCACGGCCCGCTGTGGGCTGCCTCCCTGGGGAGCCCCGATGCACACGGGGGGGGGGGGGGGGCGGACAGAGCGCAGCGACATGACCTGGGGTGACCCAGAGCGACTGAAGAAATCAAACCATACGCCCTAGACTGCTCCGAGGGGAAAGGCAGTTCAGTCAAAAGCCGAATGGCGGGAAGCACACTGAGGCTTTACATGAGCTGAAACGACAACCCGACCCGTCATGGAGAGCCCGTTCCTCCGCTCTCTTCACTTCTTGATCGTTTTTGTACGTCGCTGGCGGTTCTGCCGTCTTTAGACGTGTTGCTCTGCTTCTCATGGCAGGAGGAAACCGCCCCTGCTTTCATCTGCCACTTCAGACGCGTTTCCGCCCTGGGCCACGGAACTGGGCACGCAGCGCCTGGCGACAGACCAGCTCCTCCATGCCACCCACTGCCCGTCTTCACTCAGGTGAGTGTTCATCATCGTGAGACAAGGAACGAAACTGAGAATACGTCCCCCTCCCTCCGCCTGGCAAAGGCCAGGGGAAATCTCCTGCGAGGGCAGGAGCTCAGGCTCCTCCCCTCTTGCAGGTGCGGCCTGGAGACTCCCAGGGTCTTCCTGGCGGCCGGGACTGCCAGGGGGGCAGTTCCATGTGCCGTGTCCAGGGCGGTGGCAGGTGGGCCGGCCACTGCTGAGGCGGAGTCCCAACTCGCTTTGCTGAGGACCTCAAGTTCGAAGGAAAGCACCAGGTTTGAGGCAAAAATACCCACGGAAACTATTAAGATTCTCCTCCTCTAATACGAAACTTACAGAGAGACCGAAGAGACTCGGCCTCTTGGCACCCAACCGTAATAAACTGTCTTTCACCCAGAGGTCCAACTAAATTTAAGCTGAACCCTGCTGAGGTCTAACTGTGCTTTCGGAGGTGCCCGTGCTCACATTTGTGAGGACAGATGTCAACCTCCAAGAAAGTGGCAATAATCAATCGTGTTTTAAACACGATTCCAGCGGGCAGAAATGTAATTATGTGGAGGGTGTCACCCCTAACACTCGGTTTGACCTGATTCCAGCTCCTCCCTGGGGGCAGAGGGTCCAGCGTGGAGGCGAAACTCCGAGGGGACAGACGCACGGCGTGGCAACCCCCGAGCAGAGAGGTGCGGCCGGCAGACAAGGGGCAGTCCTGGGGACGACATCCAGACCCCGTCTCCCGCTCCGGCCCCTCTTACAGCCCGGACAGTGACCACCCCCTACCCTTCCCAACTCCTTGGCCAGTATTCTCAACCCTATTCTTTGTCACTGCCGCCTTCCCCAAAACCTCAGTGATTCAAACAACGGGGCGACGATGAGACCCCCATTTTCGAGCCTCTGTTCTGTGTCAGAAGCTGGTCACGAAGCTTCCCCTTGTCACCCGATCAGCCTGTGGGCCGATCTAACTCATTCTCCGGGGAACAGTCATAAATAAAGGCCCTGGGATGACAATACACAAGCTGAAACCCCCTCCTGTGAACAGACCCCGGATACTGGTCAGCAGGCAGGCACGCCTTTATGATGAGGGGTTGGGAGGGAGACAGCCCGACTGACCGCCACGCCCCCGCGCAGTGCTGTCTGGGAGCGGGGCCCCGGAGACACGGGTTTCGCCGCCTGTCTGTTCCATCCATTCCGCGTGCACAGGACACCGTGGGGCATCCCGGACTGTGGACAGCGATCCGAGTGGCCCTTCTGTGTCGCCAGGCCCTGCATCCGGAAGCCCCCGGTGGCCTCCTCGCGCTCACGGCTCCACCCGCTCCCGGACCTCAGCAGCTGCTGACACCGTGACGGGTGTCAGCGCGCGCCTGGATTTCTGCGGCGTCTCCACCCCGTAGGCCGTCCTCAGTGGAATTTACGGTGATCGCACTTTAACCTAGTTCACCAAAAAGAGTGTCTCTCTAGAATTCCCCGCATCCAGCAAGCCACGTGCACTTTGTGGGAAGCAGGGCCCCTCTTCCAAAACCAGAAGGTACATTTTTCAAAAAAGGCTTTATTTCAGTGCCTCTCTGGTCCTACGGTGAGTCAGCAAGCATGGTGCCACTCAGGGCCCCCAAAGGAAGCAACTGAAAAGTAGACCCCACAGAACTTCTTTGGCTGGTGTTTAATCTAAGATTTGTGCATTTCTATAGAAAATGTGGTGTTTTTTTTTTTTTTCACATTCAACGTAAAACATCAGACCTAATAACACAAACAGGGAAAATCATGATGAGACGCTAAAAGTGTAGGCATGAAAAAAGTAAACATGGAAACCAATCTCTTTTTAAAAACCATTTTATTATTAAAAAAAAACAACAACAACAATAAATGAGCCAGAAAATCGCCCAGTTCGGAACAAACCCGAGATGTGAACACTGAGGGCTGGTTCGCCACCGTCCTGTTCTTACCTCTCCAGGACCGTTCCGCCCACCAAACCCGCAGCCTTCGCTGCCAAAGTCAGGACCCCCGGGGGCTTGTCTGAGATTCCACCAACAGAATCGGCCTTTGTTCCTGAAACCAGGGCGGTATCTACCACCTGGCTTCACGAAACCTTCATAACCACCCCTTTATGAGTAACACCAATCACCCAGCCCCAAAGTTCCCCCCCCCCCCCCAACAGCAGCAAACAAGAACAGCGCCGTTTCCCGGAAACGCGCCGTCTGCGCTTCACTTCAGCAGCCCGAGCACCACCTCCGCGAACAGCGCCTGGAGTCCGGCGGCCTCGAACTCCCCCCGCAGCTCGTCCGCGCCCGCGTACTCCCTGACCTCGAACACCGGGAACCTGCGCGCGCACAGAAGAGACGCAGGGATGAGGGGGGCGCACTGAGCATCACCGCCGACCAGCCTCCCTGCGCCGCAGCGCAGCGCTACCTCGCGTGTTCCGGCTGCATCTGGCTCTCGAACAGCACGCTGAGCATTTTCTCCCGGCACTTCTTCCCGCTCGCGTCCACGTCCACTCGGCAGGTTTTCTGCAGCACCAGGTACTCCTAAACGACAGGGCAGGGCGTTAAGGGCTCGCAGGGCCTACTTTTCAAGGAGCCGCGCGCCTGCAGGCTGAGCCTCCGCTTCCAGGGCGCTCTCGTCCTGGACCAGGGAGGGAGGGAGTCGGCGTGTTTTTACACGCAGGGTGGCGGGACGCACCGGGAACGTGCCAGGGAAGGGTGGTGCCGTCTGCCGACTCAGGCTTAATCCTGGACCGGCAGCCTGCCCGCTCGGCCCCGGGGCCGCTGGCCTGGCCCCCTGCGCCTGGGAAAGCTGCTGCGCACCTGTGGGCGACGCGCAGGACGCAGTGCGCAGACGGGCACAGAGCGCTGCTGGCACCGGCCCGTCACTGTCACATTCCCTCGTGGGAATGGCGCTCACAGGTGCGCAGCACCTGCCTGAGTGGACGGTGCCTGGACGCGGGCCCCTGTGCCTCTGGGTCCTCACCTGCGACCCTACAAAAATGTGGCAGAACTGTTTACATGCAGTGGTGTTTTAGGGACGGCTGATCAAAAAGAAAGCGGTCGTCCCCAACAAGGGCAGTCTCTCCGCCTCGGCCAGGGTCTGGCCAGGTGAGCGATGCCCGAGGAGCAGCCCCACTGCACTGACCTGACTGAACATGGGAACCTGCAGGGGGCGGGGGGGCGGGGAGCAAGAAGAGGACGCTGCATTCGTTTTCCCAGACGGTCCCCTCACTCAAAAGGATCAAGGTTTACCAATGATGCTACAAGCCACTTGAACTACACGGTTCAAAGGTCATGCAGGTCAGAGCAAGAGCCAGGACCCTGCTGAGCCCGAACTCCTCCCTGTGGGTACCCGCTGCAGTGGGCACCCGTCCGCCCGGCCAGGCGCCAGCCACGCCTCGTGGGGAGAGCCCCCTCCTGAACAAGCTCGGGGGCTACCCCGCGGGTCTTTAGGAGGGCAGCCTGTGCACGCTCAGTCTGCTTCAAACAAACTCAGTTGTCACGATTCTTGACCCCCCCCCCCCATTGGAAGGCAAACGTTTAGTGGGTGGCATGTGGCTCTTTTAAGATCTAAGGTTTAATAGGCGCCTCCCTCGTCTGGTCCCACCCGAGACAGGTGAGGGGCGCCAGGGCTGGAGCCTGAGACACCGGGAGATGATGACGGGGAAGCCGTGGCTGAGACCGGTCAGGTGGCGTGCGGACCTGGGAGGGCGGAGCACCGCCCCACGCTCACACTGAGTGGCAGCTGGGAGGCTGGCTCCTCCTCCCAGGGAAGAGTGGTGAACGGAAGTATCAGACCGCACCTCTCACCGCCACAGAGTAACACTTCTGCAGGCTGCCCGCACAGACGGCCCTTCCTGGGCCTCCCCCAGGGACAAACTTCTTTCCAGAAACACACACTCCTAGACCACAGAGGTTTTCATGACCTCTCACCCACAGCAAGCGGGGCATGGCTTTTAAAACACGACCTTCTACCCGGTCTTCAAGGTTTTCAGGTCTGCAGCCGTCACTAGGGGCTAGAGAGACTCGTGAGCGGTCGCAGGCACTGGCGACTCTGGGTGTGCTGGCACCTTGATGTCGTCCCTGCGCCCCTGCAGGAGCAGCAGGATGGCCCTGCCCAGGAACATGAGCCTCCCGGTCAGCCCCAGGTCGGATGCCCACTGCCGCACGGCCTTCACGTATCTGGCCCTCGCTCGCATGTGGTCCAGGCGCAGCAGAGCCATCCACAGCCCCTCGTCCCCGGTCGTGCTCGCGGCGGAAGGACGCGGGCCAGGGCCAGCATCCGGGCCCGCCTGGGCGAGGATGCGCCCGAGGTGCTGCTGCGCCCACAGCACCAGCTGGTGCACCATCGGCTCCGCCGGGAGGCTCCGCGCTCGCTCCAGCAGCTGCTCCCTCACGGCCGCGCGCTGGGCCCGGGTCAGGCGCTCGGAGCCCACGGAGACGCCGGGCGCGCACGAGGGGTAGCCGGCCGGTAGGTGGAACACCAACTCCAGGGGCACGGCCGCGTCCCCCGCCGGCCCCTTGGCTTCCGTGAGAATCCTGAGCACGGCGCTGTCGGCCTCTGGAAGACAACCAAAGCCAGCCGTGAGCCGCACATCGAATCTCATCGCTTGCTCACCCCACCGGAGTCCAGCCCCAGCCAGCGGCAGCTCTCGGTTCCATGTCGACTAACCTGCCGCGTGAAAACCGAGCTGAGTTGGGAGGGACACCCACCAGTGAGGAAGCCCCGGTTCACGGGTCACTTCCCTGGACCTACACACGGTTCCTGCACCGGGCCACCACCCGGGGGCTCTGCTGGCCTTCAGCTGGCCCTTCCCCCGTTTTCATCAGGTGACCAGAAAGAAGATGGTTCTGGAAGCTCCTGATAAGCTCACTCGAGCCTGCAGAGGCACAGGACGGTGCAGAGGGCCCGAGGGGACGCTGACCTGCCTCTCAGCTGCTCCCTGATGGCCCTCCCCACTTGCCCTGGTCCCCCCTCCCTCCCAGAGGCAGCCACTGCTCGCTCCTCGTCCCCCCTGGACCGCCACCCCACGGCGTCAGCCCCGCACACGGGAACAAACATCCCCCACGTCTGAGGACCTCACAGGACACCATCTGGCTGCTGCTCCGCCCCCCCCACCCCCCCCCTAGGCTGCAAACTACAACGACACAAACCAGTGCTCTCCCTGTAAGGCAGTGAGAAGCCCAACAGCACAGCCCACGCTGCTGCTGTTTGGTGTGGTAATAAATGTGCATGTTCCTTTAAAAACTCATTTTCTCCCTAAAACTCTCAGTGTGTGCGTTATCCTTCCGTTTCTCATCTGCCTCAGTTTGCAGTGCAAGTAAGCTGCCTTCTTTTCACCCCAGAATTTTTCGTGCAACCACGTGTTTCACCTGTTTGATTGGGAGTCACAGCTTTCCCTTCCGTGAACTCGTTTCCAGAAATGCCACCGCACTCACCGTGAGAACCGACTCCGGTCATGGAGTCTCCGCCTCGCCCTGCGACATCACCGGGACAGAGGCTTCCTGACAACGCCAGTCTCACCTGTCTCACAGGTGCGTGCACACACACACACACACACACACACGCCTGTCGGGGGGCTGCGCCCACGCCTCTCCCAGGTGCTCACCTTTGCTCTCCCCGCCCGTCTCTTCCGGAGCACAACTCAGTGCGAGGGTCCCCACACCCTGGAGCCCGGCGGCCGCCTCTCCGGCCTCAGCACCTGTTCCCTCCCCTGGAGAATGCAGCTAAGGAGCACTCGCCAAGTGTGTGTGCATTTCCAGTGTCAGGTGCCCAGTAGGTGATCGCGTGACACCCGGCCCCTGGCCCGGCCACGCTGCACAGGAGGCGCAGGGACCCCGGACCTGGTCTGCCCACAGACGGCCTGGTGCAGCGGGGGCTCCCCTAACTTGGAGCCCTGAGAGACGGCTACCATCGTAAAGAGGCCGAAATGTACAGATGTCCCCGGCGCTCACTGGCCCAGCTACACTGACCCTGGTGACTCGGCCTCTCTGGTCGCACGACCTTCACAGTCGACCCTGGGTGGGAGCCTCAGCCCACAGGTGCCATCGCCCCCAGGTTCCCCTGGCGCCAGTGGCAGCAGGAGACGCCTACCTGGAGGAGGCCAGCTTGCATCCTCCAAGCCCAGCGGCCAGCACCCGTGCCTGTGGCGGCCAGCAGCCCCACGCGGGTCTGCCAGGGTCTGGCAAAGCAGCCCTGGCGAGCCCTGACACCCAGCCGCGACCAGCCCACGGCCCCTCCTCGGTCCCGGAACCGCTCCATTCTCCAGTGAGCCTCTCGGCAACAAAACGTCCTGAGCTGTTACACTGCATTCCTTTATAATTCAATTACTTATTGATGCCAGAACACCGAGTTAAATTAATTAGGAGGCACGGCTTGAAAGTCACGCCTAATTAAGCAGCAGATAAAATATCCACAGCTTTCTGGATATGAAGGAGCAGCTCTCTCTCCCCACACTCACTTTTTGGCTTTGCTGCCCCGGGTAGTCGTCCTTGGCTGACGCTCAGCAGCGGAGCCTGGCCCCTCGGCCTCTCTCGGGGGACCACAGCTGCGTTTCCCAGGGTGCGCCCACCCGAGCCACAACAAAGGAGTTCGGGGGTCCGATGACCTCTGCAAAGGGGCTGGCTCGGCCCAAGTATTAACACATTGTTTGCGGGTAGTTTTTATCACGTGCTCTACTACCAGCCAACGTAAAACGTATAAATACGTTTCCTGCATACAATGTGTTAATAATTACCAGTGAGACGGAGTGAGGCGATGACCTAGGGACGACACCCGATCGGAAGGGCAGTGACAGACCCTTCCGTGTGGATTTCACACGCCCGCAAGAGAAAGATACAGGACAGGGGAGGCTCTGAAACCAAAGCACTACCTGGGCCACAGCGTCGCAGTGGTACCTGGCACGGAGCAGAGCTCCAGGGACCCGCGTAGAGGGGGGACCGGAGGGGCCGTCGGGGAGAGGGACCAGCACCTGCACCCGAGACAGGAAACCGACCGTCTGGTCCGCGACAGCCTCCTCGCAACACCCAGCACGTCGTCCGCGGCCTTTGGGACGGTCAGGCGGTCTGTGGTCAGAAAGGCAGCTTTAACAGGGGCCGGCGAACAGGGAAGAGCCGGCTAACTCCCTTGCCGAAAACTTTCCACACCGCAGCCGCAAGCCCAGCGAAGATGCACAGTTGTCGGTACCGCTGCCCTTTTCCATAAACTGCAGTTGGGCTCTACCTAACAGGAGCCACAGACCCGGCGGAGTGAGTTTTAGGGCTCACCAAAAACAGCCTGGGGAACTGCGTTATGTTCGCAGGGAATAAAAAAAGTGTGCGCGCAACAATTCACGGCCCCCAGGAGCCTCTAACGGACACTTTCAGGGGCCTCGAAAGAGCATTAAGAGAAACAACCAGCTCGGAAACATAACGGAGAAACGGTTCAGACTGAGCGCTGTGCGAATTCAAAACTTCGGCATTCACTGACCACCTACCGCGCGCCTGGCACTGTCCTTGGGACCCGGAGTTCTGTGACCGCAAAGCGGACCCTGCCCTCCAGCTACCTGAGACCACCAGCACCCGGGAGAGGCCGGAACGCGTGGCGCCCACAAGACCGCCGGTATCGCAATCTGGGGAAGCCGGTTCAGGCTCGGGGGTCGGGAGAGGCCCCTGTTCGCGGTGAGAGCTCAAGAACGAGGACGGGGCGGCCAGGACACCGCAGGGGGGCGCGCTGCAGGGCCGGGCGCTCTGCAGGGCCGGGCGCTCCGCGAGTGTGGGGGGACAGGACGGGCGCGTGGGCAGCCGGCGGGCACGGGGGAAGGCGGGAGGGGAGGCACGGACCCGCCGGACGGGGGCGCCCGAGCCTCGGCCTCCGGTTCCCGGCTCCCGGCAGCGGCGCGCGCAGGGGCGTGGCACTGGTCAGGCTTAGGGGACGGCCCCCCGCTCCCGCCTGCCCCCACGTGGCTCCGGCCTCCGGAGCGCGTCACTCCCTCGTCCCTAGCGGGTCCCCCGGCACGCGGCGGGCGGTCACCTGAGCGGCTGAGCACCTCCCACTCGCCGGGCCCGCAGAAGATCGCAGCCAGCGCCCCCAGCTCCTCCTCCACCGGCTCCGCCATCAGCGCGGCCCGGCTCCGCACCGCCCCTTCCGCCGCCGGCCCCGCCCCCGCGCCGGCCCCGCCCCCGCACCGCGGCCCCTTGGCCACCGGGGGGAGCCCGAGTCTCCGCAGCGTGGGGCCGGCTAGGCCGGGCGGGGCGGAGGGGCCGGGAGGTCAGCCAGAGCGGCCAGAGCGCCTGCTTCCCAGCGCCCCAGGGAGGCTGTGTCTCCGGGGACTTCCCTGGGGGCCAGACGTCCGGGGGCCTGGTGACGCGGGGCAGCGCCGCGCCCGTGGCTGTCCTGCGGGAGGGCGGCCCCACAGCACAGCCTCCCCACTCTCAGCCCTGACCTTGAACACACACCAGCCCGTGGGCGAAGGGACCCACCTGGCTTAGGAAGAAAAGCAAGCGGGGAAGTCACCAGAGCAGGCGGTGGGCCCTGGTCGGGCTCACGGCTGGGCTAGGCGAGGGGGTGCAGACGGGGTGCTCCTCGTGACCCAGGCCGCCGGGCACGCACCACCCCGGAGGCTGAGCCGGACCTGGAGCAGCCCCTGCCCAGGGCCCCTTCCCCTTATCCGGTGCCAGAGGGGAGGTTGGACCTGCCGGCCCTGGCATCTCAGGATGTCACCGCGGTGGCTCGGACCTTGCAGGCAGTTTTGAGCCAAGGTGCCCATTGGTCCCCTGCCTTCCGCGGGGGACAGGCCTGCTGACTGGGGGTGGGGGGGGGAGCACCATCAAGTGGGTAAAGTCAGCAGACGCCAGCTCTTAAATATTGTTTAGTTTGTGAAATTCGGCACATGCAAGACAGTGGGACTCTCGACGCTTCATCAATGAAATGATGGTCCTTGAACCCACAGCAAAGGTGAAGGGTGTGAGCAACAGTGACAGGGTGACGATTATCCGTCCACCTAGTTCGGCTTTGACCTCCTGAGCGAGGTCACAGCGGTCCTCTGCCACACTTCTGTCCGCCAGCCTGTTGGGCTTGGCCAGAAACTTCTGTTGTTTAAAACTTTTTTAAAAAAATTTTTAGTAGCACATTGAAAGTTTTGCAGCCGCCCTCCCCCTAAAAGTAGGTGGCCTGGTCCGGGGTGGAGGTGGGGGGGGGTGGCCATAGTTTTTGTTTGTGTCAGAAATAACAGTTTGAGCCCCAAGGGCTGGGCCTCGGTGGGCTGGGCATCTCCCAGAAAATCCAAAGGGCACAGGTTGGAGTCCCCATCGGGCACCCGCCTGGGTTGCCGGGGTTCAACACCTCTGTCCGGCAGGTGGGACAGGCACCCGATCGATGTTCCTCTCCCTCTCGTTCTCCCGCCCCCCCCCCCCCGAGAGAGACAGAGACGGGGAGAGAGACAGAGAGAGAACATCTGAGTGACGGGGGAGGGACTGGGAGGCTGCCGGGGCTGCTGTCACTGACCCGCAGAAGTCAGACCCAGGAGGCGGGCTGTGAGACTGAGCCAGCTCCCTCTGTGGCGAAAGAGGGATTTTAAACGGGAGATAGCATCAGCTGCCCGGAACAGCAGGGCGTCTGGCCAGCCAGGCTGCAGGAGGAAGGCCCTCGGAGGACCCGGGGAGGTCAGGGACCCCGAGTCCGCGAGAGCGCCCCTCTGCTCGCAGCCGGGAGGACGCAGCCCTGTTTCAACTCCGTGGTCCCTGCTGCGGCCGGTTTGTTCAATGGCAGGCATCGCTGCAGCTGCTCTGCGTTCTCTCCAAAACGGCAGCAGACAGGCGCCTGACCGGCTGCTGAAGAGCTTGGTGAACACGAGAATGCATTTTCTGTTTAAAACAGCACCAGGTTCTTTCGCCTGAGTTTGAAGCCCGATGTTAGTCCTACAATGGTAGGAAAATACGGATTTGGTCGCTTGACTGATTTATGAAATACAGCCCGTAGAAAATCAGGTTGTTCATGCCTTGCTTGCAATCTCCCAAACCCGGTCGACGTGGTGGGCGTGGACCAGCGGAAGCAGGAGAGCGGCAGCGGGGCGTCCGGGCAACGGACCCAGGCACACCCCCCGTCTCATGCTTTCCCGTCAGCGGGCCGCGTCCTCGCTCTCCCTGTCCCCGAGGGTTTTCCTCCCCTGCTCCTCCCACTCCACGCGGCACGTTCGCATAAAAGACGCCAATGCAATGCTGGCGTCTTTTCAGGCGGCACGAGCCCAGGGCCCCCAAGTCCCCGGCCGGGGCCCTGTGCCCTGGCGTGGGGAGGCGTGCCCGTGCGGCCGCTGCACGGCCGGCAGAGGGGCAGCCTCCTGCTCTGCAAGTGGCAGCTGCGTGTCAAACACCGAAAGCCCAGCTTTGCGCGATGTACCTTCTTGTATTCACGGGCGACCGGAAACCCTCCGTGTTTAAATGTAGAACGGGTGTCTAAACATGTGGGTGAGTTCTACACGGAACACGCTCTCTCTCTGTGTCTCTCCCCCTACCCCGGCCACACCACTCCCCCCGGCACCTGTGTGGTTCACTGGAACAGTGTTACGTAGACACACGGCCTTTCTGAACGGCCGAACGGGCGCTTCCCCGACGTGTTTAAACCTCTCCCCTGCGGTTGCAAGCGCTCGGTCCAGAAGGCAGCTGTTTTCACGCTTCTACTCGCTTGATCGGGGTACAGGGTGTAGAATTACACTCTCGACTCTGCTCTGAAATCTGAGGCCCCCACCCCCGCCGCGGAGCGAAGCGTGGAGACCACACGGCTGTACGCGTGTCGGGAGCGTGACGTGCGGCCGCCGGGAAGAGCCGGGAAGCCTCATGCTGAGCTGAGCGGGGCCTCGTGGGGACGGTCATCATGTAAAGACACGAGGGAGGTAAAAACGCCTCCAAGCCCCACGGAGAACCGAGAACAGGAGAGGCCTGAATGCCAGCTTGCTCAGGGGACCCGAACTCCAGGGAGCCGGCGGCAGGTCTTGTCTGGAGGGTTCCTGTGCTGGCCGCAGTGTGCTGGCCGCGGCGTGGCTCTGGGGGCTGAGTGGGGGGCCCAGAGGTGAGAGCCACGCCCCCCGCGCCCCAGAGGCCCCGGTCTTCGGTCTGCACGGGGGGAGAGAGAACTCAGACCGCCGGGGGGGCAGGGTTCCGGCGGCCGCCTGTGTTCCCTTCCCCCCCGGTTCCCGCCAGGCGGTTGCCCCAGAGCATGTTGGCACACATCGGGATGGAGCAACAAGAGTGCCACCTGGAGCACACTCACACTGACGAAGGCAAAGGTGAACCAGCAAAGCGAGCATGAGATCGCTCCCACGGTTTCACCAGGAGAGCCCAAGGGGTGTGATATACAAACGTGTAATGACTCATGTCACAATCAGGTGCCACATAGCATATACGGTCGTCACCTTTACGGGAACTTCTCACGTTGGAGCAATAGTGGCCCGCTGCTGCCCCTCCACTCACTCTCTTACGCACAAAGGAAACCGGGCTTTAAATTGCGACAGCTGACCCCCCCCACGGTCTGTCGTGAGGTGTGTGGAGGTCACCCAGCAGGCCGGGGGGAGGTCAGTCCCTGCGGTGCTTACGTCCCCAAGCTGAAACGGGACCCGACTCGGGCCTGACCCGGCCTGGCTAGCCATCTGTCACGTTTCCGCCGGAATGTGTGGCTGGGGCATTACGTTGTGCTTACTATTCAGGTCAACGTGAATCATTAAAAAAAGTGACAAAGTCGCCTGGAGGAAGAGCAGTGGTAGGCATCAATGTAGCCTCGGCAATTAAAGTGAAGAAATGAGGAAACAGGTTTCTCCATGTGGCTGTGTGATTCCTGATCACTGGAGAAGTGTCTCTTTCCTTTTTCTCTCGTTTTTCTGACACTTCAGCGCGTTGGGGACTTGCGACTTAAACGGAAAGACCAGACTGTGTGGAAGAAGGCAGGGCAGTTTCGGGGGGCGGGGGGCTGGGGCACTTTCGGTCACAGAGAAACACTCTTTCTCCCGGCTGGTGTGGTGGTCACAGGAGCCGACGCTGCTGGACGGACCACCAGGACCCGGGCGTGTGTGTGACTCCCGGTGCACCTCACCGGGTTGCTGAAGGAGAGTCGGGGAGGGCAGGTTAGTGCGTTTGTCGCAACTTCATGCGCCTCCTTCTCTCTCTGAGCTTGAGCTGAGTGCGCCCTCCACTCGGAAACTGGAATCTGAACTCCGTTGGCCTCGCTCCTGCTGGATGTTCGTGTGGTGACAACGCACCACGGCGAGAAGAAGCTGCAGGTTTCTCGTGTCGTCACACGGCACCGACTGGCCCCTGTGCGGGGACGTTAACAGAACCGGAGAAACCGCCCACCCTTCGGGAGGCGAGCTGTGTGCAGCCGGAAGCTCGGCCTGCCGCTGTCCGTCGGTGCAAGGAGAGGAAAAGAGGATGCGGCTGGCGTGAGTGCATCTCGTTGCACGCGGACCCGAGAGCGGCTATTCAAGTAGTTTACCGCACTGAACGGGCTCACTGTGCTAATTTTATGGCTGGTTTTCTAAGCGAGGGCCCTGATGAGGGCCCTGCACTGTTCGCAGGTCGGTTCTCAGAGGCAGGTGTTTTCCACAATTTTTCACGTCAGACGTGGAGAAGCTGTCCACCGCCGGCCAGACACAGCGGGCGTGGCTTCCCCGGGGCGTGGTCCGAGACAGAGAGCAGACCGCCACCGTCCCTCAGATCCTGAGGACATTTGCCACTGGGACCGGTCACAGCAAGACACTGCTCCGGCCAGCTGGCTGACGCCCCCGGGGGTGCAGGGGCCGACGGGCCGCTCCGGGCTGCGGGCAGGGGGCTCTGTCCGAGTCTAGGCCCAGGGCCACACCTGGCGGGAAAGTGCAGACGATCACAGGTGTGGAGTCCTAGAGTGGGAGAGGCAGCGGCGGGGCCCCCCACCACCCCCTCTCGTCACAGAAATGAAGCTGCCCCGTGGTCCCCCCACCGGGCCCGTCACCGGCGCTGCCCCAGCCCACCGACTGTCTGTGAGCTGCCGAGAGACGCCAGTCCTACACCGCGACTGTCTTCACAGCTTGGGCGGGGGCCAGAAAAATGCACAGAAAAAGTTGCAACAAGGAAACATTGAAAAATGAACCACGGTCGTTTTTGTGTGGCCAGATCATCGATCCTATTTCTGGCTCTTTCGTTACAATAGTCAGGCTCTACTTCTGTGGTGAAAATACAATTCACATTTAAAAATCTCTTTAACTTTAAGAGCCTACGTCAGGCTCACAGCCTTCCTATAACGTTTCTAGAGAACCAAGCAGGCCCGCCCAGGCACTCTCCTGCAGCTGCTTCTGCCCTAACTCCGGGTTTCTCACTGTGCCCAGTGTTAGTACATGTGCCCTCAGAGTCAGAGAGGGGAAGGGGGGAAGGAGGGACGGAGGGAGGGGAAGGAAGAAGGAAGGAAGGATAGGAAGGAAGGAAGGAGGAAAGAAAAGAGAGAGCGAGAGAGAAAGAAAGAGAGAAAGAAAGGGAAAGGGGGAAAAAAAGCAAACGGGTTCCATGTTTGGCTGTTTACATCTTCCAAAGGTTAACACCCGGCAGAGTATTTCAAAAGTCCACTTGGCCTCCAGTGTGGTGGGAAAGTACCTCATTAAACCTTATCGCTCTCCCCTAATGACGTGGGGGCAGTCAGCCTCTTTGGCGACGCTCTGGGTCTGTGACAGATACCATCTCCCCTTGCAGGGCAGGCAGAAGGAGACAGGAGCCAGGGCCTGACCCAAGGGCACGGAGTCCCAGTCGGAGTCACACAAGTCCAGCCGCCTCCGAACACTCACGCGGCTGCCGCCAGCGCTCCATGTGTTGGCTGCACAGAGACAGGGGGAGGGAGGGAGTGGAAGGGGGTGGGGAGAGAGAACCACTGATTTGTTGCTCCGATTCCTCGGGCACTCGTGGGTTGGTTCCTGCACGTGCCCTGGCTGGAGATCGAACCCTCAACCTTGGCGCCTCTGGATGACGCTCTAACCACTGTGCCACCCGGCCAGGGCACAACACCCGGGCTCCAGAGTTGCGTCTGGCAGGGATTCAGGGCTGGATCCGAATTGCTGTGACCACAGAATGCTGGGACTTGGAAGGAAAGGGCCGTCCACTTACCCGCTTCTCAGAGGGACAAGGGCCAGCAGAGGGACAGCGCTGGCCTGGGCGGGCCAGTGGGCCACGGCGCAGCCAGAACTGGAACCTGGGCTGGCCCGGTGTCCGTCCCCGGCCTGCACCGTCCTCGCGGTCCCCAAACGCTGATCCCCCCTCGGAGGTCGTTCCAACCAGGGACGAAGCTGCGGGCGCCCCTCACCCTCCCTGCTGGCCTGTGCCCGTTTCAAACCCATGCTCTCCCGAGCGGGGTGGGAGAGGGGGACCTCGGAGACCCTCACACATCATCTCGCAGAGACGAAATCGGGGACGCGGAGACAGCGACGCTTCTCGGCGGTCCTCGGGGGCTCCCCAGAGCCTGGCTCTTTCCCACACGCGTGGCTCAGCCCGCCCATCCCCGCAGCACCCACACACCATGCACTCGTCCTTCCCGCCCGCCTCACGCGACCCCTGGAAACGGCTCATTCCACCCAACGCCGGCGTGGCCGTCCTGCCGGGCCACTCGCGTCACCCCCGGAAGCGTCACGGTCGGCAGGGCCGGGTTTGGGGTCCCTGGCCCAGGCTGAGCCACTGTCCCACGGGCCAGGCGCCGGGCAGGACCCGCTCCGACCCCGCGGCCGCCCCGCCCTGCCTCCGGAAAGGGCCCGGGTGGGCAGCGAGCACGCAGCCCTGCACACACGCACCCAGCCAGTGGCAGACGTGGACCTGCAGGGGCGCCCGCTGGGCGACGCACACACTGAGTTTCGGTGCAGAACAGACGAACGTTCGAGCGCCAGGCACAGGGGTCGCACTCCGGGTGCCGCGCCCAGAATGCAACGTGACGCGTACACCACGAGTTCTTACCTCATTGTTCCCGTTCCCCGAGGTCCCTGGTCCTTGCTGTTCCGTGTCATTCTTCCCAAATTCCCGTCTCTCCCAGCACCGCCTGCCCCGTGCGTGAGAGAACGCCGCCCGCCACCCAGCCACAGCCCCACTGCGCCAGCTCTGTGCACAGAGTCTCATGCTGACGCGGTCACATGACCGGACGGCTGGGGAAGGACAACGTGGCCCCCAGGGCTCGGAAGGACAGAGGCCCGTGCACCCTAAATGCAGGCCGCCCGCCAGTCGCTGGACCAGACCCGGCGGCTATGCCAGTTTGCCGTGTCCCCAACAGTGTGCACCTGCCAGGACCCCCGAAAGGGTGGGGTGCGTGACCATGGGGAGGGGCCACGCAGAGGCCTCTGGCCGTGTCCCCTGCGTCCGGACCCTGACAGGGAATGGGACCTGGTGTTCCGGCGCCGAGGCCCCGCCATCCCTCCACGGGGCATGCTCAGCCCTCAGCCCAGTCCCGGCTGTGGCCCGCAGCCCTGACTCTGCCGAGGGCGCCCCACACCGGGCGGAGCGCCCCTTCCCACCTCGGCAGGTTCTGACACCAGCACCGGGACCCAGACCGCGGCGACCCGAGGGCAGGAGCACGACCCAGACGCTGGGCGGGAACCAGGCCGCCATGGAGCCCGGGACACGGACGGGAGGAGATGGTGACCGGGCCGTCAGGGTTCCCCTGGGTCCCCGAGGGCCGCTTGGTCAGTCAGCACCATCCCTCCCAGCGCAGGCACCGCTGGGACGGGCACCGGCCTGCGGTCCGGGGCTGGGGCCTCGGGGGAGGGAGGGCACGAACCGGTCGAGAGAGGCACGCGTTGACTTCAGGATCCGGGTGCGAGGACAGCCCACAGGATCTGAGGACAGTGACTTCCATCACCCATCGCTCACTGATCACTGTCAGAGCGTGCACGGGCAGGCTCAGACCTCCGCGCTACGTAACTGTGGTTCTGCTTTATCTTTTTCACAAAATGCAAAGCCTTGCACCACATTAGTGTGGCTGGGCTGAAGGATGGTTTATATATAGGACGTTGACTTTATGCACACCCTGAGGGTGCACAGTAACGTAAATTGCCATGGCGCAGCCATGCTGACCTTGCCTAACACGCAGATCCTTGCTTTGAGCTTGTACGTGCTTCAAGGAGGCCCACGCACCAACACACACACACACACACACACTTCAAAGTGTTAAGGGAACTACCTGAAGGTCTTGGTTCGTCCTGCCACATAAAGCACAACCAGAAACCAAAATAAATACCAAACTGTTGTTTTAATTGCTAGTAAGTCTGAGTAACACTAATTTCTAAATTACCAAGGCTCACATTTTTGTAAAGAGAGCAAAAATTCTCCAGGCTTCTGGAAATAAATTAGAAGGCATGGTCTCAAAAACGTTGAATTTATTTTGAAAGACTTCCAACATCTTTATGACGGTTAAACACTAAAGTATGCAGTCTCAGGAGGAAAGGTGTAGCTACCACTCCAGCTATTGCACTGACCCCAGTTTTCAAGTAACTTTCTCAAATGAAATCTACGTCTGAAATTATGACAAGTCCTAATAATTGCCCCAAAATTTCATAATGGATTCTGGTTACAAGTTAGCAAGAGTCTTTGTGCAAAACTTCGGTTAGTGAAAAGCAGACGTACCAAACTAGAAGCCGACCGAGCAAGAAATGAAAGCACGTCGCACATTTTATTTGGTGGCATTTTCAGGCTCCATTAACCCAGACACGGCGAATGCCTTAGTGCACACTTAGTTCCGGAACTGCATAAAGACACGACAGAAGTTAGGGTGCAGGTGACACGGGTGAGCTTGCGGCCAGAGGTATCGCGTCTGTATCTTGGAGATTCACAGATAGTCCTCGTGGGTTTGGGTCTTCAGTGCAGGGCCCGCCGTGGCACCTGTCGGCGCCGCCGGGGACACCGGGGTAAACCTTCCCCACCGCACCCCGCCGTCCCCGCAGCAGCCGCCCACCTGCCCGCCCTCCTCACCACTGTCCAGTGCACCTTCCGGTGCGGGGACCACCCCATCGGGGCTGGTGGAGGCAGTTTGAGGGCTGGGCCAGGAGGGGCCTGGGCTCCAATCTCCGGAGGTCGGACCCCGGAAACCCCGAATTTGCCGGCAAACGTGTTTTCAGGAGAATGTGCCCAGAAGTAGGCTGGATGAACAGCGGGGCCCTCCCATGCCGCCGCCCACCGGCCTGGCCTCCTCGCGCCCTCACAACAGCACGCACCCTGCGACCCGGGGCCCCAGGAGGGCCACCCGGGGGTGATGACGCACCTACGGTGGCGGCTCCCCCGGGAAAGCACGTTGTGACGCCCGTGTGGCCAAACCGGTTCAAGAAGAAAGAGAAGCCACGGCGGTGTCTCCATAAAACCATGGCATTATTAGCTTTGCTTCCTGCTGGAAACGAGCGTCATTAATGCTAAATGGCTTCCTACAGCCTCTTAATAAATTACGGGTTGTCTGATCGCTGCTTAAACTTCCTGCAATTGTTTTTTTTTTTTTTCAATGGAAAAACAGGAGACCAGGAAGCTTACAGGTGCAGGGAGGCCTCAAAAGGCGACACAGAAAGGCGTCAGCGCCAGGCAGGCAGGGAGGCGTTGACACTGTGGTTGGGGCATGAGCAGGAGGGCTCAGGGGAGTGACCCCTAGATGGAGGGAGGGATGCGGGGCTCTCACTCCTGGGGGCCACCAGCTGCTTTGTCCCCCTGCATCAGGTCCCCTGCCGGGACTCGCTCCCGGCAGCTTTCGAGGGCTGCCGTGGGCCAGGTGTGGGTAAGGCTGGCAAGGTCCGGGCCACGGCCTCGGACACAGGAGGGTGTCCCTGCCCTGCGGGCCGGCCCCGTGCAGACACATGGAGCCACAGTCCCGACGGGCCACTGGAGTGCTGCTTCGGGACCCAGAACACGTCAACGCACGGCCCTCCGTGAGGCGTGACTGAGGGCGTCACACCCGCACGGCCCTTCCGGTGACTTCCAGCACGCAGGCCGCCCCCATCGACGCGCAGGGACACCCGGCCCTGGAGTTCAGAGGGACCCAGACCCGAGGCTCGGGCAAACACTTACTGTCATCGTGGCTCTGGGGGCGTGCTCGTGTCCCTTAGAGATGAACCAGCAAACACGGGTATCACAACACACGTCTCCCCCGTGTTTCTCCACGAGAGAGAAGAGTGTTCCCGAACACATGATAACCAACGGCGTGGCCGGCGCCCAGGCGGTCTGGTCACGCCGGCAGACGACCGGTCTCCGGGGACCGTGCACAACACGGGGCCAGTCCCCGGGAAACGGAGTCGACCCGGGAAACCGGAGGAGGAGAGACGGCGTTCGCACTTCCCGCGGGTTTGCAGACACCGTTTAAGCAGGAGCTGGTGGTGTCTCTGCACGGACACAAACTCCATTCTGAGTTGTCGGTGAGCGCAAATACTTGTTAAAAAATATGTTAGACACAAGAGCGCAAACCCTGGAAACTCAGGCTCGTAATTTTTAAGTTCTCCCAAATACAACGAGCTGCCGAATGCAGAATCTACGGGGTTGCGTGCTATCTAGTTGATTTGCATGCGTTTTCGAGATTTTGTCAGAATTGTTGTTTTCTAGACGATGACACATTCGAAGAGCATCTTCACGGCTACAGGTTGTAACTAACCTTTTGTCCAAAAATAGAGTTGCTTGAAAATGTATACCAATTTGCTTTTATTTTCTATAAATATTTGAACAGAAGTCATTAAAATCAGAGTGCCAAGTAGAATCATTGAAATTAACCCACATAGTCAAAATACTTCATATGCAACATTCTAGCAAACAGTTTGTCGTGCGAGGTGTGAAAAGTTCCTCGCTGGGGGACCCGCGCGCCCGGCGGCGCCCCGCCCGTCACCGCAGGGGCCACCAGCAGCAGGTGCGGACGGCCACGCCGCCCCGGCGAAGCTCCGACTCACGCGGCACAGCGGTGGGCCGGCGCCTCCCCCGCCACCGAGGGGCTGTGGCTGGAGACACGCGTGGAACCCACTTGGGAGGTCAAATCCGGCTGCCGGGCTGGCTGTCGCGAAGCCCGCCGAAATGACAGCGGCTGCCTACAGGCCTGAGAAACATGCCTGCAGGACTCGTGCGTCGTCACTGCGCCTGGGTCCTGAGCGGAGCCCAGGGCTGCTGTGGGGGCAGAAGGACGTTTCCTGCACGAAACAGCCGCTGCCAGGAGCCCGCTCCACCTCCCGGTGGTGGCGGCCGGACCTCCGTGCTCCGGAACCACGGAGATGTTCGGCGTCAAAGATACTTCCGCTGAGTTCTCTTTCTCTCTAAAGGAACTAATTTCCAAAATAGTTTTCTAGCATACACGTCTCCCTTTTTGAAAGCCACTTTTCTTGCCAAAGAGCAGGACACGGAGGTAAAACCGCCGCTTCTGCTGGGCCCCCCCCCCCGCCCCCCGTGCCCGCCCACACACGCCGGTAAGCGCTGGCCGTGGGAGGCAGCCAACTTGGGAACAAATTAGCTGTGTCGTGTCAGTAGCTTTAAAACCAGGTACCTGTATTATTACGTGACTTTAATTAAGTCTTTCAAAAGTAAGTGTACCTAGGAGACGCCAGTCAACCTCGTTTTGTCATCTGGTCACTGGCTGAGGTTTCCACTGCCTTCTTTACAAGTTCTCAAGCTTCCGCGGGCTCTGTCTGCGCTGGGCAGCCCAATCAAGTCAAATCAAAGCGAATCAAATCAAAAGGCTTGAAATACCCAGCCAGCCTCCCTGCACCTTCCCGACCCGACCTGTGAAAACGAGGTGAAACAAGGAAGTAAAGGGATCTTTTGGTTTGAGTTCAGTTAAATTCAAGCACTCACCGCCGGTTAAACTACGTTTGTTTTCCGTCGGTAAGGACCGTCATCGTTAAGGTCAAGTCCTTGAGGAAAACAGGAGGGCCCTCACAGCTGTGACCCCACCGCCGGGCTGGCGGAACCACAGCGAGCACACACACCGGCAAGCCAGGAACCAAGTCCCCAGCCACCGGTCGGCGCGGGGGACGGCAACCCGGGTGGTCAGCACACCTGGGTTAAGTGATGGCGTTCTTCCTGTCCTTCAGGATAAACAGAAATTTCAAAGTGCTAACTAAAGCAAGCGTGAGGGTAAACTCGGACTAAAATGTGAATTACTGATGTTTTGTGACGCTGGGCTCATCCCATCAAGGCCCGCCTGAGGAGTGCGGTAGACTCGCTACGTTAGACTCTGGGGCCGAGGGCGCTGGGCTGTGAGCTCAGGGCGCGCTTTAGGAGCAGGAAGGACGTGTTTTTCACAGAAGAACCGCCGGGGAAGCCGAGGGGCAGTGTCGGGGGGCTCCTCCCCAGCGAGGCCCCCTCCCCCCCCCAGCCCGGGGAGTCCTCTGGAGCGCACTTCCCCGGGAGGACGTCACCTGCCCGGGGGCCCTCAAGGCCTGTCCCAACCCTGACTGTGAAGTAAAAGGGGACCATTCGGGAGGACTTGGAACGCGGCAGCGGCAGCACCGCGAAGTCTGCAGAACGCCAACACGCCGGCCGTGCTTCCCGTGACCAAAGTGACCGACTGACCAAATGTGCCCGTGGGAGGGGGAGGCTTCCTCGCCAACGGGGGGCAGCGCATCTGAACGAAAAACGCAGCACTGCAACAGCCTCAGAAAAAGAACATTCCGGCAATTTAGGAACTGAGCCCCGCGCAGCCATCGCGGGCAAGGAGCGCAGCGTGGCACCGTGCCGGGGCCGGCTGCGACCTCAGACGGGGCCGCTCTCCGGCCTCACGGGCACCCCGCCCCTCCGGAGAGAGACGCCGACGCCGGCGACGGGCTGGCGCGCACCCTTTTATTGAGCCCTTGCGGGTCTGCCCACGCTCACGATGCAGCAGGAGGTCGCAAGGCGGACCCTGGGACGGGAGTCCGAGTTTGGGTTTCCCTTTTCCGAAGGCGGGGCTGACAGAAGAGGCCCGGAGGCCCCGGCGACTCGAGGGACGGGCACACACCGCGGGCGGCAGCAGGTGCGGTGTGGGCAGGCGGGCGGGGCCACTGCCCGGGCCCTCAGTCCAGCTTCCCGTTCTGCAGGCGGCCGCTGGCCTTCTGGTCCCGGAGGAGCGAGAGGACCTTGAGGCAGCCCCTGGAAATCTTGACCATCCACGTGATGTTCATCACGTCCAGCACCAGGCAGGAGGCCGCCCAGCTGGCCTGGACGGTGGGGCCGAGCCGCGCGTAGGCCTCGGTGCCCACCACCGAGTACATGAGGTGGTACATGGGCGGCATGGCGGCGACGCGGGCGAGGAAGAACACGGCCGTCATGAGCACGCCGTTGAGCACGTTGGCCCTGGAGAACTTGGGGTACTGCAGCGTCTCGAGGAACCACCTGCGGAAGGGAAGAGGCGTCACACTTACTCTGCCTTTCTGGGGGTTCGCCCCTTTCAGTTGCGTTTTTAGTCTTTAGAACTCAGCGAGCACCCCCCGAGGATTCGGACGAAGAGGCCAAGCAGTTGCGGGCGTGGCGTGCATGGGCGGGCACCCGCTGGCGCTGGGACCCCCGGGGCCGGCCCCGGGCCCCTGCCGGCCCCGCTCTCCCCCACAGGATCCCGGCCAACCCCGGGACCAGTGGCTGCGCCCCCCCCCCCCCCCCCCCCCCCGCAGAGCCAGGGCCTGTCTCGGTGCCAGAGGGCAAGGAAGTGCGGGGCAGACGGCAGGACGGGGCTGCACGGGAGGGACACCGCCGCCCGCGGAGGCGGCTCCCAGGGGCCCAAACCTGGGCCGACAGCCGCAGCCCAGTGGGCGACGCAGTTCTGGGCTGTGACCTCAAAGTCCCCGAACCCAGGGCCCACGGCCTCCGGCGCCTCCTCGGGCCACCCCTGCCCCCACCCTGTGCCCGGGCGGCCCCTTCCTGCTCGGGCTCTCGGCCGCCCCACTGGGGCTCCGGCCCACCACGCCCCAGCCCCCTTCCCCTGCTCCGCCCGGTCCCCCTCCACAGACCACCCTTCCCCTCCGTTCCCCGAGTGCTCCGTCCCCGGTCTCCCCACCGCTCGCAGACACGCCTGCCGTCCTTCCGACCCCTGCAGTGGGCCGAGACCCCCTGCAAGAGAACCCTGCCACCGCTGGGACCCGCACGGTGGATCCGTCCCAGCCTCGACCCGGTGGCCTGTCTAAGGCAGGTAACTCTGCCGCCTGACTCCCCTCCGGCCTCTGTCGCCGGTTCCCGGGCCGTGCCCCACAGACCCGAGCTCCTGGGGACCGCGGGACCCGGGCTGTCTCGTCCTGCCCTGGAGCTCCGCCCCCAGGCCTCTGCGGCTCCGCTCTCCCGCCACGCCTCTCTGCCGGACTCACCGCTGCTGCTCCGGCACGGACCGGGGGGCCGCTGCACGCCCACCTCCCCTGCCCCCCGAGACCGCAGCCCCGGGACACCACCTGCTTCCCCCACCTGGCCCCCGGCCTCCTCCAGGGTCCCGATGGACTCGGTCACCCCGGCCGGCCCCTCCCCGCCATCCCACCCCGAGGCCCCCAGGAGAGCCGGGTGGGTCCCCAGCCCGCTCCCCACACACTCCCCGGGTCCCCGGGAAGGCGGTCACCTGCACGCTGCGGGCCGTGCCCTCTAGCCGCCCCAGGAGGCCCCCACGCAGTCCCCACGCCGTCTCCCACCCTCGCGCCGGTCCCTCTCAAAGTGGAAACACGCTCGCAGACCCGGCCTTGCTTCCCCCCTCGCGTCAGGAGGGCCACCGGCTGCGTCGGGCCCCACGCCTCCTCCCCTAACTGGGCCTCTCGCCCCAGCACAGCAGACCGGCCACGTGAGGGTCTCCCAGCCCCCGGCGGGGGGTGGGCGTGCTCGCCCCCCCCCCACGTCCTGGAGAGCCAGGCAGGACAGGTCGGGCGGCGGGGTCGCCGCGTGCCGCCTCCCTCGGCCCCGCGGAGGGGAGCGGGCCTGGGGTCTGTTGGCGCTTCCCCCCTACCCTCCCGACGGGACTGAGCCTCTCGATGCCCTTTCCTGGGGGGCCCCGTGGTGCGGTCCTCACGACCCCGGGTCCACAAACTGTGGGAACCGTCTCGGGTGTTTTCATGCCCCCGCCCGGCTGGCCGGTCTCATCTGCCCCGATGCATGCTGGGAAGGGGCCGGGGAGCGCTGGCAGGTGGAGAGAGAGAGGAACCGTGAGGGAAGAGGGCGGGGGCGGGGGTGCGGGGGAGGAACACCCCCCCGCAGGGCCACGCTGGCGGGAGTGGAGGAGCACAGGCAGGAGCACAGGCAGGGCCCCGCAAGGCTGCAGGGGCCGGCGGGGGGCGGGGGGCAGTGCGGGCACTGTGAGCGCCAGAGGAATGGAGAGAATTTTAACGAGTGTCGCTGGGAACACACACTGGACCTTTGTGCGCGACCCTGGACGAGCTCCAGGTGGGGCGGAGGGGGGGCGTGCTGCACTGTTGCCGGGACACCCCGAGGCGCCCCGGCCGCGGCTGACCCTCGAGTGGCCTGCGACGCTCCCGGCACAGAAGCGTGCCTGTCGGGCGGACAGTGCTCTGCAGACCCGGGGGTCCGGGGCCGCAGCTCCGGGGAACGGGCCTCCCACCACAGCCTCCTCCTCTGCTGAGGTGCGGAGCCCGAGGGCGGGCGGGCGGGCGGGAGAGCCGGGGCTTGCAAGGACACGTGTGCGTCCCCTCGGCGCGCCCGCAGGCAGGCCGCGGTGGGGGAGTGCAGGGCAGGCGCGCCCACCCGGCCGGAGAGAGGCGGCTCTGCAGGGAGGGGGCACCCGGCCTGGGTGGGGTCCCGGAGAATGGTGGGGGGCCCGGGGGGCCTTTCCCGCCCGTGGCAGGCAGGCAGGCAGGCAGGCGTGAGGAGAGGTGTGCGAGGGGGAGCGCAGCAGAAGAGGCGGGACCACCATGCGGAGGGCTCTCCACGCCACAGGCGGGAAAGGGCCGGTGGTTACCCTATGGGACAGGGGCCACGCTCACTCCTGCCCGTGTTCGGGGCGCCCGCCACAGAGGATGACAGAGAAGCGAGATGACCAGGGACAGGACCAGGGGCAGGGGGCAGGGACACCCAGAGGCGGGCTGTGCCTGCTCCCCGCTGTCCGTCACAGCGAGTGGGGTCCCCCCCGGGGTGGGGGAGTAGCCGTGGTAAACAGATGAGACGGATGGGGTTGTTCCGCGGGCGGCGGAACAACTCCAGGGTCAGGTGCGGCGACGTCCGTAAAAACAGGCGGGGGACGCCCGAGAGCCTGGTTTGCGGGACGCCGCCCCCCTCAACCCCGTCCAGGAGAGCCTTCTACAACAACAACAACAACGGCCACGTGGCACAGATGGGGAGGCAGTGGGACAGACAGGAGGGACCTCGGAGCGCCACGGGGGCCGGCTGATGCGCCACACGGGAGACTCTCAGCAGGGAGACACACGCGGGTGGGGGGAGGGGGGCACTCCGACCCAGACAGGTGGAGCCCGTGCTGCCGCCTGGGGGGACAGGGCGCTGGGCCAGAGCAGGTAACAGGTGCTCCGCACGCTCTTCCCGTGCAGAAAGCAACCCCAGCCCATGAGAGGTCAGAGTGAGGACGCGGCCCGCTGATGCCCCTCCAGTTGCTCTGATTCTGAAATCCCTGCACAGCGCACGGCCCGAAGTGAGCGGCCAGGTGAGAGCGGAAACTCCGCCAGGAGCGCTCGCCCGGGAAGAAGCCTGGAGCCGGTCAGGGCCCGGGGGGGGGGGTGGTCCGGGCCGCCAGCCTTGGAGGGGCTGCCCCTTACGGGGCAGGCGGACGGGCTCCGGGAAAGACCGGGCCCAGGGGTGCGTGGCGTCGGGACGTGAGGGAGCAGGCGGGAGGACAGCGGGGTGACCGGCCGCGGCAGCCAGCACAGAGGCCATGAGACGGGCTCCGGGTGGACGTCGCTGCATTTGACCCCTGGACTTGTTCCACCGCCCGCGGAGGGTGCCGGTCTGAAAGGGCGGAAGGGCCGAAAGGACACGGGGGGGGGGGGGGGGGGCGCCAGAGAGCGAAGAGGGGCCACAGCGCCGCAGGGGACAGCGCCTCCCGCCACTCGCCACTCGGCTGGGCCTTGCGCAGGAGCCTCGGGCCCTGGGGAAACGATCGGTGGGGGCGCGCGGGGGCCGCGCCGGGACCTACCGCTGGTTCACGAAGGGGCTGGAGAGCTCGGCGAGCAGGCGGAAGTTCCCGACGCGCTGCAGCATGCCGCGGGTCTGGGGAGGACAGGAGAGGCAAGGTCAGGGGCACGTTCCCGCCGGCTTCCCGGCGCCGGGAAACCTTCCGCGGTCCCCCAGCGCGAAGTCACCACCCACACCAACACCAGCCGAGTCCGCGACACGGAGCCGCTTCTCGAGCAGAACTCAGAAGCGCCGCTGGGGCAGGAGCGTGCCGCACACTCGTGGGCAAGCGGGCGCACACTGTGCACTTGCACAAACAGATCCCAGGCCGCCGCCTCACGCTGAACGCAGCAATTAAGCGAACAGCATCGGCGGCCGCGTGCACGCTACCGGAACACTCGGGTGTGGTGCGCGCGGTCTCCGGGGAGGCCGACCTAGAGGGCGTTCCACCCCCCAAGCCCTGCGTTGCTGCAGACTCAGGGTCTGTTTACGGACACCCACATTCAGGCCGGAAACGTAGCAGGCGGCACCGCGGCCGTCTCTCGTGCCCCGCGCTGCCGCGGCGTCGCTGCTGACTCGCTGGGGCAGGGACCTGCGGGCCTTTACAATAGTCCCCTGAGTGTTGCGTGTTCCGTCGCGCCCGGACCCCTCAGCGCAAGGCCCCTGTGCGCCAGGTGGTGCGCACCGCTGGGCTGCCTTGCCCTGCCTCCTGCGTGCCCGCGTGGGCGCCGCATCACCTGCCCACTCCCAGGGCCCTGGCGCTCACCCCACGGGCGCGGGCGGGGGAGGGCATTCGGGAGTCTTCCCGCTCCGTGAAGCTCGCCCCTCCTTACCCCAACCCCCCGGACTGGAGAACCCCTCTGAAACACCCCTGAGGGGGATGCTGTTGAAGGGGTGGGACTGACCTGCACCAGCATCTTCACATAAATAAGCTGCGAACCTTGGAACCCCCTGTCAGCAAAGTCCGGGGGAAGTCCCCGCTCCCGTCTGGCCGGGGCGGGGTTCCCACGTCTGCCCAGAGCAGCGTCCCCACCCGCATGGCGAGGGCTGGACCTAACCATAAGTGCACCCAGGAGGACAGGCCAGTTTCAATAGCTACGTGATCCCACAGGTTTTAGGTGGAAATTAAAAAAAAAAATGGGGCCGTCTGCCTTTCTCAAAGGGCCTAAAAATGGCCTAAAAAATGGCCATGAATGCAAATAAACACCCCAACACGCACACCCAAGTGAAGCTCTCGCTTTTGTCAGCGGACAAGGGACCCCGTCAGGAGGGGGGCCCGGCTGCGTCTGGACTTGGTCCCAGGCAGCTGAGGCCCGTGTGTTTGCGCGTCTGTCCACCCCGCGCCCCGGCCGCCCCCGCCGAGAGCGGCCCCGGCACGCACCAGGATGAAGGCGAAGGCGTACAGGGCCGTGCAGTGGTGAACCACGAAGTACTTGTCTCCGATCGCCTTCCAGTACAGCAGCAGGGCCAGCAAGTCTGTGGGCGGAGAGGTCGGTGGGGCGAGCACCGGGGGAAGGTGCCGCGTCCGAGTGCATCCAGCCCTCTGCCAGCTCTCCCCGGGCGCCCGGGGCCCGCCGTTCCACCCCGTGCCGCCCCCCCATAACCGTGTCCCCCGCTCCGCACGCGGGGCCCGCTCCGGCACGAGGACCCCTGGGGCACTGAGCAGGGGCAGCACGCTGCCGGAAGCGCGAGCGAACCGCGCGTTCCTGGGTCTGCATACAGTGAACATGCTCTTCCCGAGCAGCAACTAACTCTGAAGTAAGGCTCGAGTTCTGACCGCCAGCCCTACAGTAACTCAAACAGATGAGGTGGTCGCAGCAAAGTTAAGAGACGACCAACTCATTTGTAACACGAGTTCAACAAAACGTGTTTAAAAATTAACACAGGACGTGATCAAATATTAATTCAAAATAGCGAGGGGCCGCCAGGAGGGATGACTGTTGAAAAGATAAACAACGGAAGAGGCCACGGCATCACTCTTTCTTTAAAAGGTCCCGAACCTCAACTCCCCGGCTCCGAACAGAGTTTCCGTGAACAGAACGGGACCTTCTGAGCACGCCCACCCCGGGGCTCTCACCGCCCCGTGGGCACGCGGGCCACTGAGGGGTGGGGCCGAGTGGCGACCAGGGGGCCCGGGCCTCGTGGGGCCGGAGCTGAGAGGACATGGGGCTTCTTTCGTGAAACGTGAAACAAAATCACCAATGTGATTATTTGGCAAGAGAAAAAAATCACTGGATTGCCAACTTTAAACGAGGAAGTAAATGCCACAACCGGGAAATCGGGAAAATGAGGCGCTACGGGCACTCAGGGCCCCCCACCCCGCTGGCCGCCTTCACCCGGTCACCGGCGCGGCGACAGTGACCGGCAACGCCCTCTGGAGAGAGAGCACAGAGCGTCCACCCCTCCTCCTCCTGGTTTAGAAAGGGGGTGTCCGCTCCCCGCTCTGCCTGGCAAGGGTGCTGGGCTGCTGTCTGATCTGGGAAACCTCGCTCGAGCTCCCTCCACCCGGGACTCCCGGGGTGCCGAGGGCTCCCTGCGTGGGCGGCACCCCGAGCCAGCGCGGGAGGCGTGCATCCTGTGCTACCGTGGTCAGCGACCGCGTGTGGGGCCCAGAGAGCCTGTTTTTCACTGTGTTCGCGTGACTCACTCTTCTCTTAACCGGGCCACCAGATCATCCCCGAGCCTCCCCCTCCTCCTCTTCGCGGAGGCCCACCTCTTCCCCGGGGGACTCCCCCGCTCCCGGTGGTCAGTCTGTCTAACTTCTCGTCCCTTCCGGGGGGCGGGGAGCTGTCTGAGTCTCTTCCTCAGCCGCCGCACCCCTCTCGCTTCCCGCTCTGCTGTTGCCGCTTGCACTGTCTGCCCCCCGTTACACGGGGTCCCCAGTCAGTGCTCGCGGTGGCTCCGCCATCTCTCCCGCTCGTGGAGCCGGCCCGACCGGCCCCTGCACGGAGCCGCTTCAGCGGCAGAGGCCGGACTCCGCCCCCCGCCCGCGCGCCCCCACCTCCGGGACCCAAGGCTCCTCCCGGCCCACCCGACCCGAGGGCGCACCACACAGGGAGATGTGGAATAGAAGCTTCCAGGACCTGGAGTGGTCTCGGCTAGAACAGCCTTTGCAAACGTTCCCCAAACAATACGCCGCGGTCGTGGGAGCACACGTCATCGGGGGCCTCTGCGCGAGCCGCCTCGGCCGAAACCGCAGGAGCGGCTCCGGCTCCCGGGCCGGGCCGGGGAGGGGCCGGCGCCGGTAAGAGCAGCCCCAGCCGGACGGAGGCCCCGCCCCACGCTGGACCCCGCCCCCGGGCCGCGCCGCTGGGGACCCGCCCTGTCCTGCGGCGGCAGCCCCCCGCGTGGGTCCCGACCGCTTCTCCTCGGGCCAGTCACCCAAAAGCACAGACTGCGTATTCCTTGCGTGTAACTCCGTGAGTGGTTTCAAAAGAGACAGTGAGAAACATACCACATACCGGAAATGAGGTAGCCCGAAGCAATAGCAATATTCACTTTCACAAGCGATGAGTTACCCCTATAAATATTTTTGGAAAAAAGTTCCTTTTTTTAGCACATGGGTTACAGATGACAGCTACTTTTTTTCTATCGAGATTTAAATATAACCAAAATGCTCCCCATAGATTCTCAAACAATAAATTGTCATTGGCACCAAGTAATGAGTTAGCTACAGTAATACCTCTAAGTGCACAAATAATCGTCATTTCTTAGATTGATTAGCTGCAAGTTTTAGGAAAATCGTTTTACCAAAAGACAACTGTTTATAAAGGTGTTTTCATGTGATTTGTTTCAGAACGGACTTGAATGGAATTTGGAGGCTGACTTCTTTTTTATTTCTTATCCTGCATCAGAGACTCGAGTAACCTCAAGACGTCCTCTGGCCTGTGCCTTACTCTCCTCCTCGTCGTCGCTGACCCGGGGACCCGAGGGGCTTGCCCTGGGTCCCACATCCAGCCTGGCCGGGGCGGGGCCGCTGGGTGCTGCCGTCCCAGCCTCGCGTGGAGACACGGCGAGGTCCTGCCGTCCCCCTGCCAACACGGGGACTCGGCCCGAGGGGCGCACACGGACTACCGGCCCCTCGTCACCTGGGTCACAGCGAGCACCTCTGGCGACGGGCACCGAAGCGGGGCCGGCCGCCGCGGCACTGCACGCGGGAGAGGCTCACGGGTTCGCTCGGCCAGCCTGGGCCGGGGGAGCGGGGCCGGGGGAGCGGGGCTGGGGTCGGCCGGGGCCGGGGTCGGCCGGGGCGTTGGAGAGAATGCAAAGCTACAGACAAGCACTACGGGCCGACGTTTGATAAGGGCAAAAACTGATCGATGCGTCAAATCTTTGTTATAAAATTCACTTCCCAAAAGCACTGGTACTGTTGGCTGCCATGGTTGTATAAAAAGGAAACAGGAAAAGGGAAAAGCTAGACATTGTTTAGGGGCTTACATAAAACTTGGCCCAAAAGTCAAACTCACTAAATGGATTCACTCTGGAAAAAGCCTCCCCGATGAGGAGGTGTCAAGAGTGGGCGTAAGCTCACGCTCGGGGGTCAGCGCGCGGCACACCTCGCGGGCTCCGGAGCGGCTGGGGCGCCGCGCCCCCGCGGTGCTCTCTGGGAGCGCCCCTCCTCTCCCCAAGGGAGCGGGCTGAGCCCCCGCAGGACGCGCCAGGAGGCCGTGGGGGGCGTTTCCCCCGAGGGGCTGACGCTTCCCTGTCCCCTGAAAGAACCGCCTGAGGAGCGGCCCCGTCTTTGCCGGGCCCGGTTGTCACCGGTGCTCCCCACCGGCGGCCTCTGCACACCCGGACTGCTCCCGCGTGAGCCCTCCGCTCCCGCCTTCACACTCCGCCACCAGGTGACGGGGGTCGGCTGTCAGAGCCTCACACGACCCTCTGGCTGTGACCGTCCCTCCCTGCTGCTCAGGACAGGGGTGGCGACAGCTCGGTCTCACTCGCCAGCTCAGTATAAGTGCTCCCCTTGTCCCTGTTCCCCTCGTCTGGACACCGGGGGTGACACTGAGGCACAACGGGGCCCGCTGTTCGTATTCGAATCTAAAATAAATCCCGTTAATGCACCTTGTGGCAGCAAGGCGGAACACAAGCGTCTCAATAAACCACACCCCGTCAATACGCCTCCGTTTCGAAGCGCAGTGGGAGACGCCCTGATGAATCATTCACATCGAGGCACGGATCACACGGACCGCATCGGAAAGAAGCAGCTTACCAAAGCGGGTCTGCGATGGTTGCCTCATCGAAAAAGAAAAGGTACAGGCCTAAGGTCCCGACCACCAGGGAGTGGCAGGTGGACGCCACCCTGGAACGAAAGGAAACACACAGGAAGACGTCAGAGTCCTCGCAGTGAACTTGAATTCTGGCAACACGTTCAACGTTCCGGAGCGGTCGGACCTGGAACCACTCAGGGCAGGAACGGAGCTCGTCTGAGAGCTCGAAGGACGAGAAATCGCCACGGGGAGACCCCGGGACCCCTTCGCTCCGGGACCAGTAAGGTCGGAGGTTTCTGGCTGGCAGCCTGCCGAGTGGCCTAGTGGTCAGAGGCTCCGAAGCAGCAGCGCGTCTGAGGGTCCAGCTGACGGTCCCGGGAGCAGCGGTCTCTGACTCCCTTTCCACTCATTTTTGTTTAAAGCGAAAGTGCATTTTTACTCTAGAATCACGGAGCACAAGAGGAATTCTGGAAGGCTCCGGGCTGCGCTCCCAAGTTCGCTGAGCGGGAGGCACGCTTCCCCCTGGCTCCGCGTCCCCTTCCCCGCCCGGGCTCAGCGGCCGAGGCTGTATATAGGCTGCCGCTGGCCCCGCTGCTGTTCATCTCTGCGTCCCGTGCGCAGGACACCCGCTGGTCACCGGGGTGCTCCAGAGGGGCACGCGGGGCGGCCCGTCCCCGCAGCTGCCGCGGGCTGCCCCCCTCGCCCCCCGCCGCCCGGGGAGCTGAACCAAGCTGTCCCACTGCCTTCAATGCAAGGAATGTTGGAATCCTTCTTGTGTGAGGTCTGCCTGCTTTTCTTGTGTTCCTGAGGTCAACTGAGCTTAGATTTTCTTAGATCCCAAATGGAATGCTTTTTGGAGATATTTTAAATAACGGGAAGAAACCCGTTCCGTTTCCCCGAGCTTTACCTCGAGTTCCACTCGATCTTCTTCTCGAAGCTGAGGCGGCTGAAGCCCGGAGACACCGCCGCGGAGAACCGGGAGCTCAGCACGTGGAAGAGCAGCTGGAAGACGCAGAAGCTGGCCAGCAGCACGCCGGCAGGCAGCCCGGCGGCGGTGTCCATGCCCCCCGCACCCCCGCCTGCAGAGGGAAGCGAGGGCGGGAGGTCGCCGTCAGTGGCTCCCCGGAAACCTGAATTCGCTTTTCTAATTTTAAAAAAGTACGTGATTGGGTTTTTAGTGCTTCGAGATCTAGCACAAATGGAAGCATACTAAGAAACCGTAAGAATTATAAGCCTTTGTCGGCAATTTGTCAAATCTCTTTATTTTGTATTTAAAATAAAAGAGGGGCAACCTGTTGTCTTAAAGATCTCAATGTTATAAATTTCAGGAGACCAATTTAACATCATCCTACTCAAAATTATTTCTGTCTTAGGGCTTAACATTGAGAAGGAATTTCTAGTGCCATAACTGAAATGTTTGTTTAGTAGTATTTTTAACTAGACTCAGGACAGATCACCTGATTTCTCTATGCCTCAATTTCCTCATTTATAAAATGAGAGGGGACTAGATAATTTCTAAGAAATGATTAAGCCAAAAATCATAATAGAATTAACATTATCTGCAATAGCTAAACAAACAAAAAATGGAATAATAAAAACTAATTTCACAGTAGGACAAACAACATTTAAAACAAAATTTAGGCCCTAAGAAGAAGAACACCGCCTGGGAAACAACCACACCAGTGTCCCTGCCTAAATTAGGATTCAGCTGTTCAACAACTCTGCAACCCGCATGTCCCTGACCCCAAAGTCTTCCCCAGCGTTTCATCTCTGAACTCAAAGACTTTCACAAAAGAGCTCCAGCTTCTAAGGACAGAGCCAGCGAAAAGAACGGCCATGTGCATACGGGCACCCTCAAAGGATGCCCTCTGCCCTGTGGGGCTGAGCTCCGTCCGGCTCCCGGAGATCGCGGGGGCATGTGGACCAGACCAGGACCTGGAAGCCTTCGCTGCGGCGAACGCCGCGGCCCTCCAGCTCCTCCGGGCACAGAGCTGAGCTCAAAGGAAGAGGAAATGGGTCAACGGGGCCACCCCCGCCGCCCCGCACCCGCTGGCCGCCGGGCCTCGCTCGGAATCAGAACCAGCCGCTCACAGGCGCCCCGACAGCGCGCCCGCCGGGGTAACGAACCCTGCCCTCCCCTCCCCGGGGCGCGCTGGGCAGGAACGCGATGCTGCCCTCCTCCCTGAGACCACCAACCTCACTGCTCACTCGCCTTTTTAAGGGTGTGTTTGCTGGGTGTTGGAGGTTCCACCTCGTGGTCTTCCGGTTTAGTATCAACCAGACAATACGTAAAGGGACGCTCTGCGCCTGGGTTACCCAGCATCAGGGCTCCCTGAGTGAGGCAGAGCAGGGGTGGTAACGTTCTCTGAGAGCCAGGCGGACAGGGTCTGAGGCCGCGTGGGCGCACAGACGGGGAAGACGGAGTCGGGGACCCCGGGGAGGGCGGGGCGTCTCACCTGAGACAGGGCCGGTCGGAGCGAGCGAGTGACCTCGAGGAGGAGGAGAAGGCTGGGCCCCGCGGAGTCCGCGCGTCCCCGGTGGTCCTGGAGGGTGGCCGGCGCCGGCTACTCACTCACTTCTGTGGAAAGACATCGTGTGTGGTGAGCATCCCCCCCCCCCGGCGGGCGGCTGGGAGTGAGTCACGCCATAGAGCACAGCAGGAGGTGCACGCTGCCCATCCTGTGAACTGTTAGCTTCGCCGACGCGTTTTTAACAAGCACACCCTCGAGAAATTCATTATCCCCCAAAAGCTAGCTTTTCCTGAGTCCTTGTTCTCCTGGGCACTCGGTCTTCCCCGCACTCGCTCTCCGTTCACGGGGTCCGTGGGGTGTGTGTCGAGCCCCCCACCCCCCCGCAGAAAGAGCTCCGTGCGGACACCGAAGGGCTCCCGGTAATCCGGTTGTGGCTCCCACTAAGGGCCTGTCAGACGCAAGCTAACCCAATCACGCCCCGGCTTCTCACCAGCAGCCGCTCGCTCCCGCAGCCACGCCGGACCGAGGACATGGCCGGGACTTTCCCAGGCTGCCCCAGAGCGCCCAGGCTCCGGGCGGGAGGCGGTGGCCCCGCCCTCACCGCATCGAGCAAGAAAACGGCTGGAGCTGACAAAGCCCAGCAGTGCTCACGGCTCGGAGACGCTAAGGCGCACACGGCGAAAGTGGAAAAGGGCGGGACCTCGCTCACACTCGTCCACATGCGGCGGCCAGCAGCCGGCACACGGCCAGGGTGCATGTGGGCGTGTCTGACACACGCTTCACACCAGAACTGCCCTCCTGGTTCACAGGGGCGTGGGCACCAAAGAAACTCTTCCCACACCTCCCGAACTCGCAGCCCCCCGCCCCGACTACCAACCCCCCCCCCCCCCCCCCGTCCCCGCCCCCCCACAGCCAACCTGAATCTCTGCTCCGACACCCGCACCTCCACCTGCTGCCCTCCGGCTCGGGCCCCTCCCACCCTGCGGCTTCTCCCCCTCCCTTCTGGGCCCCCAGAAGTCCCTTGCTGCCCGTGGCTCTCCCCTCTCCTGGACCATGTGACTGGCTTTCAGGCCGGCTGGGGCTCCCTGGAGGTGAAGACTCCCAGTTGGGTCCTGTTTCTCTCCTGCCTTCCCCCCGGCCCCACCCACCCCCCCCCCTCAAGGACGAAGCTTTAGAAGGGCTGGCTCACACCGTCACCTCTTGTCCCCCCTCTGTCCTCAGCCCGCTCTGGGTGCCGACGGCCGAGGTCGCCGTGACTTCGGGGCGCAGGCCCTGCTCACTGACCACGGCTCCCCGAACACGTCCTCCCTGTGCCGGCAGGGTGCCACCCCCTCCCCCAGCCCAGCCACCCCCCCCCCAGGGAACCCCTGCAGAAACCAGAACCCAAGGGGGCCTCGGGGGACAGGAAGGGCCTCGTCGCCTCCACACCGCCCACCTGATGAGCCCCCGGGACGCGGTGATGTGGCCAAGGGGGCATGTGCTGGCCTGCCTCTGCCTCCCCCTCACTGCCTGCTCCCCACACAGAACAAGGGGCAGTCACGTTTGCTGGGCTCGTGGGACTGAGGGGAACTGAGCCAATCCCTCCCTCCCACGCAGCTGGAGAGAGGCCGAGGGGCGAATCCTCGTCCCCGCCTCATCCTGCCGCCCTGGGCCGGAGCCAGGGCCCCTCGGAGCCGGGTACGGAGCCGGATACGGAGGCCTCCGCGCCAGACGGCTCGCTGCATGCGTGAGTTAGCGGCACCGGCACCCCGGCCACCACGCTCAATCGTGGAACAGCCATGCGTTGCTTTGCAGGAGGACACGGCCACTGCTATCACCCCCGGGTGAGGTCCGTGTCTCCACCCCCAGGGTCCTGGGCTGGCCTGGGCCCTGCTGACCAGCAGCACAGGAGAAGGCCAGGCAGGAGGGCTCTGGGGCCCCAGTGGGCCTTAGAGACCTTTGGTGCCGGCCTGTCGCTCTTGGGTGATGCCCGGGAGGCCGCCACCGGCCCAGTGTCCTGCAGGACGGGAGGCCACCCAGAGAGCAAGGCTGCCCCACCGACAGGCGACACTCAGCACAGACGACCAGCCCTGCTGGCAGCCGTGGGGACCTCCCAGCCCCGCTGACCCTCCGGCGGGAGGCAGCCCGTGAGTGAGGCCCCCTCCCTAGCTGAGTGACCGCCCACCACCCACAGAGCCATGGAGACGGCAGGTCGTTGTTTTCAGCCACTAGGTTTGGGGGGGGGGGTGCTTGTTAGTGAGCAATAGAACAATGCACCGGTCCACAAAGGACAGCGCTCCCTGTGACCGCCTTTCCAGCCCAGGACCGTCACGCCCCTCCCCCACGGCACCGACTCCCCGCTGGACAGCCCAGCTGTCCGACCGCCGCTCGCTGCAGCACGCCCCCGCCTGGGCCCCCACAGGGGAACCTGGCGGCCTCTCGTCCGACCTCCTGGCCCCCCACGGCTTCCAGCCGCCCTGCTTCCCCATGAACTTGGTGCCCCTGCCCCTGACTCGGTACAGGGTTTGACACCGTCTCGTAGCCAAAAACTCTAACCACATGGTCGTGCCCCCCGAGCCATTTCACAGGCTGTGGGCGATGTGGCTTCAGGTGACCCCCGGTTCGGTACTTGCTGCCTGCCTTGTGTTTCAGTCCAGGGGGCGTCCCGTAAGAGCACCTAGGCATGACCCTTGGACTGGCCGTGCAGACTGACCAAGGTGGCGTCCCCGAGGCCAGAGGCTAACAGACACGGTGGCGAACCTCGGCCCCTCCTCCCACCTCTCTGGAAGTGCGCCCGGCTGCCCAGCCTGCAGGCCCCGGCGCCCGCCGACACGCTCTCGGGCCACGGCCCGCTGGCAGACTGGGGCTTGGACGTGCCCCCAGGACTTCTCAGAACGGGGCCCTGACCCTTTCAGACTGGTGGCACCCCCGCCCCCCCGTGAACAAGCCCCACGTTCTCTGCGTGGACCAAGTGCAGAGTTGTTGCTGGTTTGTTTTTTTTAAGGAAAATATTCTGTTCGGTTCCTGTTGCAGTCCCAACGCAGGAGTGCCATCTCGGACGCCCTCGCTGTGGGGCGTGGCAGCTGCGAGCCCAGTGGTCTGGGCAGGACGGGGCTCCGCTCGTGGTCGGCAGCCCGCCGGAGTGGTGTGGTCCGTGCCGCCTCGGAGAGAAGTGCCCCGGAGCAGGGCGAGGGCAGTGTGGTCGCGCTCACGGGCCCCTCCAGGTCCCTGTAAGGCGGTTTCCGGATTAAACCCAGGAACCCACATCCCAGCCTAGTGACCCACCACCATTCGCTGCGCGGGCAGAGAGACGTGACACCCGCCTCGCCCCGGGGACCATGAGAGGGTGTGGCCTCAGAAGCAAGGGCACTCGGGCACGGCCCTGGGGCTGCGTGGAGGACGCGGGCCACTGCAAACAGCGTCTTCCGGCTGAGGACCCACAGGAGACGTTTGTCTCGCCGCCTGGAGTCAGGGCCAGACGGCGTCCCCACTGCGGCTCCCCCGCTGCCCCGCTGGGAGCGGGGGATGGCCGGCCCCCTTCCTCCTCTGGCTGCTGACGGGCTCATCGCCGGCACTTCGGGGAGGGAGTGGAGGGCACTGACCGACCCCGTGCCGTGTCCACTTCAGCTCCCGTGGAGGCATTTCTCTCTCTCTCTCACCCAAATTTACTTCCCCTTGCCCCAGTGCACGCACCCCGCACTGTAACGCACACGTAAATCTGAACACAGCGCACCCACACGCACGCCTCATCCCCAGCCCCAGGGGGGACCCCACTCTGAACCCCCACGGTGTCCCACCGTGTGCTTCTACCGCTGAACCAACATCTGGGGAACTCAATGGTGCAAGATGCGAATTTTGGCAGCACTGTGTCAGCTGGAGTCGGAAACAAGCTACTTTACCTTTGACCCTCAAACGAGCCCGCGTGTGGGAGGAAGGACAAGCTCCGGCAGGGAAGGGGTGGAGTGTGTGGGTGCAGCCACACTGTCACGGGTGATGACGACATGCGTGGTCTTATTCTTAATCCTGTTTTTAAATTTCGACCACGGTTGGCCTGCACTGTGATATTCGCTGTGGGCATGCGCCCCAAGGACCAGTAGACGTGCCACCAGGAGCTGAGGAACGTCCCCGTCACCTGGCGCCCGCCGGCACCACGCGGAGTCACCGCAGTGTTACCGACCGCATTGCCCGTGCTGCGCCTCACGTCCCGGGACTGTTCCGTACCCACCCACCTGTACTTCCTAGTCCCTCACGTTTCCACCCCCGCCCCCCGTTCCCCCCCCCCCGCCCGGTTCCCGCCCCCATGACAACCGTCGAGCTGTTCTCTGCATCTGTGAGTCCGTTTCTGTTCTGTTTATTTTATTTCTTAGATTCAATTGTTCATAGACATGTATTAATTGCTATTTTGTTGTTCATATTTTTATCTCTTCTTCTTCAAGAAGTCCCTTTAACATTTCGTGTAACAGTTTGCTGATGATGAACCCCTTTAGTTTTTTTCTTATCTGGGAAGCTCTCGGTCTGTCCTCCAATTCCAAGCGACAGCTTTGCTGGGTAAGTCGTCTTGGCTGTGGGTCCTTGCTTCTCATCACTTTGAATGCCGCTCGCCAGGTCCTCCTGGCCCGCACAGCTTCTGCTGAGAAGTCCGCTGGCCGTCTCGTGGGAACTGCCTTGCAGGTACCTAACTGCCTTTCTCCTGCTGCTTTTAAGATTCTCTCTTTGTCACCCTGGCTGAGTGGCTCATTTGGTTGGAGTGTCATCCTCGGCACCAAAGGGCTATGGGTTCAATTCCCCGTCAGGGCACATACCTAAGTTGTGGGTTCGGTCTCCTGTTGGGGTGTGTACAGTAGGCAACCGATTGATGTTTCTCTCTCTCCGCCCCTACTCCCACAAAAATCAATCATGATATGCCCTCGGGCAAGGATTTAGAAAAAAAGATCCTTTGTCTTCAACCTTTTGCATTTTAATCATGTGTCTTGGGGTGGGTCTCCCTGGTCTCATCTCGTTGGGGACTCTCTGTGCTCCTGGACTCGCACGTGTGTTACCTTCACCAGGTGAGGGAGATTTTCTGTCGTCGTTTTTTCAAATAGGGTTTCGATGTCTTTCTCTCATCTCCTCCTGGCACCCCCATGAGGCAAATGTTGGTGCCTTTAATGGTGATCACTTGACGTTATCCCAGCGGCTCTTCCACTGCCCTGACTGGTTCCGGGTTTCCTCTCTACGCCGTCCCGACTGGGCGCTTGTTTCCTTGCAGTCCGAGCCGTTGATTGGAGTCTTGGCTGCACCTGCTCTGCTGTTAGTTCCCTGTAATAAATTCTCCGTTTCAGGTCACGCGTTCTCCATTTCTGACCGGCTCTTTTTCCTGTTTCCTATCCCCGTCTTCATGTTTCCTCTCTCTCTGCTGAAGTCCTCGCTAAGCTCGCTGCTCCCCTCCGAAGCCCACCGAGCACCCTGACAGCCAGTGTCTGCAGCTCTGCATCCGGCAGATCGCTTGCCCCCACTCTGTTCAGCTCTTTTCCTGGAGTCTGTTGTTCTTCCCTTGGGACACGTTTGTCTCCTCGTTCTGGCGGCCTCCCTGTGTGTGTTTCTGTGCAGGAGGCGTGTCTCCCAGGCTTGCAAGTGTGGCCTGATCCAGCAGGCCTCCCAGAGGGTCCAGTGGCACAGCCCCCCGATCACCCAGGCTGGGCACTCCAGGCGTGTCCCCTGTGCGGGCTGAGCACACCCGCCCGTTGCAGTTGAGCCTCGGTTGCTGCCGGCAGGTCAGTGGGAGGGTTGACTCAGGCCAGTCTCTTGCGAGGACTGGCTGTGACCCCTGACCACCGACCACCATGGAGGGTCAGCAGTGTGGGGGCCTCCCCACAGAGCTGGACGACTCCAGCAGGGATCAGGCTGAGTTCGCCCCTCGAGTGTGCCGCTTGTGGACAAGGTAGGGGGGGCGGGGCTTCAACGTGGCCTGAAGCTGCCCGCCAGAGGCTCTGACTCTGGGGCCTCCTGGGAGGTGCAGGCCAAGGTCAGCCACCGCCCGTGCTCTGCCCGGGGGCCGCCCAGCATGAGCTACAGAGTGGCCTGCAGGCGGCTGCTAGGTGTGCTGGGCTGGGGGGGGCCGGCCCGGGCCAGGCAACGCTGTGAGCCAGGGTGGCTGCTGCCGGTGCTGGTGCCGGGCCTGGGGCCACTCGGCAAGAGGCGCGGGGCGCGCTGAGACCAGGGGCTGCTCATGGGGGAGAGTGCGGGGAGATCTGAAGCACGAGCCAAGACAGGTCGTCAGCGTGGAAAAGCCCCCGGAAGCAGCCCGAATGCGCCCACGAGTGGGGGGGGGGGGCAGGGCCCCAGGGAATCACCAGGGTGGGGAGAACTGCGTGCGCCCTGCTGGTGGAGTCTCAGGTATGCGCCCGCCCGCCGGCTCTGCGGGGAGGGGCGGGGGGGGGGGGGTTCAGGAAAGGAACGGGGGCCTCGGCCAGCTCTCCTTTCTGGAAGACAGCCGCCCCTCCCCCTGCTGGATCTGGGACTTTCCTGATCCCAGACCATCCCGTCTGCCCCTAGCGCCTCCCCAGCTGCCGCCCCCGCGCGGGGGCCCAGCGGGCGCGAGTCAGAGCAAGTCGGTGTGGGGGGCCCTTCAGGGGACGCTGCCCGGGACTGCAGGAGCCCTCGGCCTCTCTTGGCCGCAGGCCCCGCAGGTCTTCACAGCCCGAAGTTACGGGGACTTCCCCGCACCGGGACGCTCGCTGGGCGGGCGCCCGTTGTTGTGGGGCTGGGACCCTTCAGTGCCCAGCGTGGACCCCGCGGCCGAGGCCCGCTCCCGGGTCCCATCCGCAGGCCACGGAGCATCGTCAAGTCCTCAGAAACGCGAACGCCTCCCAGGGGCGCCCCGGGCCCGCTGCCCCACTCCGCTGCGGCACCACCCAGGCCTCCCCCCCCCCCCCCCCCCCCCCCGCAGGCGACCGGCCGCCGCCCCGCGCTCCCGCGCTCTCCCGGGCCTCCCGCGGGGTGTGCGAGAAACGTCTGCTCCGTAAACAAAACACTCGGGCGGGTTTTTAAATCCGAAAGGCCAAGAACATTTCTCAACCGGAGCACAGCTGCCGCCTTTGTAAGTCCTTAAAATAGCACAAGACGAATCACAAAGCATTTCAATTCATAAGTGTGCCCCTATTTTTACACGTCTTGCAGCAGGACACGCTCAGCGGGGCCAGCCTGGGGGCCAGGGTCCTGAGGCCAGCGCTGCGAGGGGAGGGTGCCCTGGCGCACTCTACATGCCCCGCCAGGCTGCCTGTGGCGGACAGCAGCCAGCAGCCACCGGGCAGCCGGGTGAGCTCCACTACCCGCACCTCTACCCCACCCCCGCCGCAGGGGGGGCCGCCCTGGCCCCCCGGGAGCCCGCCCGGCATCGGGGGGACGCGGCCTGCTGCTGCGGAGGGGAGACCGGAGGCCCGCAGCAGAGAGACTCGGCCATCGATCCGCGCAGCACACAGACACCGGGACTCGCCCCGGGGCCGGGGGCCGCCTCGCCCGCCGCTCCAGAAAGCCCTTCTGGCAGCCCGGAGGCTGGGGGCGAGGCGCGCGGCCGACTGTCAGTCCTGGGACAGACGCCCGGGAGGTCTCGATCGCCCGAGCCTCGCGTAAGATGTAACAGGAATCCTTTCCAATTCTCCGCGAGGCAAGCAGCCAGCTTCCCAATGAGTCTGATCAGCAAATGGGCTTTGGAAACCACGCCTTCTCCGGTGCCTGCCGTCCGCACAGCCTCCTCAAAGCGGCCGGGACACGCGGGCCGCCCACCACTGCTCCACTCCCCATCCCGCCAGCAACCGGCACAAGGCCTGGGGCCAGCGGCCGCCTGCTCTGCAGCCTCCACATCTCCGAGTCTCCTTCCACGGACGGGAGGACTCGGCCGCTCTGACCACCCGGCTCCCCAGTCCTCCCCCCACTGCCCCTCCGGCAGCACTGGCCGCTGTGTTCCCACATGCAGGGAGTGGGCAGGAAGCCCCTCTTTGTGTCTGCCCGGCCAGCTGTCTTTCATCAGTGTGGGGCCTGCTCCCCCAGGCACCAGACAGGACCCACCGACAGGTGCAAGTGCCTCCGGATCAACCTGTGCCCCCCACCCCAGAGCCCCCCCACCCAGCCTGCTCCCCATGACCTGTGGTTCCACCCACTGGACACATGGCTTCGCAGAAGGGGCTGCGACCCCCGGACAGCGGACGGGCTCCTCGGAACACAGAACAGCCCCGGAGCGGAGGCAGCAGCGGGAGGGAAAGGCAGCTGGGGGTGCGCGAGGCTCCGGGAGGCTGGTCGCAGACACGCGTGCGACGGTCGCTGTGTCCCCGGCCCCACGCACGGTGCACGGGGCGCTGTGCGCTCCTCCGGAAACGTCCAGGGGCCGCCGTGTCCGCCGCCCGGCCGGCCTGCCCTCTGCCGCGGGCCCTCTGCTCAGGCCCCTCCTCGAGCGGCCGGAGCTCTGGCCAGGCGTTGTCACCACGGGCCTTGGCCTTTCCCCGGGATCCGCCGGCCAGCCCTCGCGTGGCCACAGGACTGCCTCCTCCCCGGACAGACCAATGTGCTCAGAAAAACAAACAACAGAAAAACCCCTTTGCTCTTCCTGCCCAGGTCCAGGACGGTGTGGAGCGCACGGACCCTCTCCCCACGACCGACATCGGAGCAGGGGGCCGTCCTCGTAGTTGTGAGCCCCCTGCCAGCCGGACCAGGAAGACCACCGGCAGAGCCATCTGGAAACCCCGCCGGCGTCCTAAGGAACTCAGCTCCCTGGCCTGAGGGGGCGCGTTCTCAGCGTGCTGCCCTGTGCCCACCCTTGGGAACAGGGGCCCCTCACCTCCGTCCGCACGGCTCTCCCCCATCTCCTCTCCGAGGGCCCGAGGGAGGAGGGCCGGGACCAGCCGGCCTCGGCCCAGGGCGCGAGCACAGCCGCCCAGCACCGCCGGCCCCGCTCTGCCCCCCGGCCCCGTCGCCCACGGCTCACCCAGACAACTGGCTCGTTCTCTGCCTCTAGGAAAACCCTGCTCGCCGTATCGTCTTGCAGGCTGTCCTGGTGACTCTCCTCAGCCAGGCTGAGGTGCTGGGGCGAAATGAATCCTCCGTCTGCAGGGCGGGGGACGGTCATCTGAGAAGACGGTGCGGGCGACGCTGAGGCCTGAGGTTCCTTGGGAAGTCAGCTGCTCGCTTCCCTCCCCTCCAGGGAAGGCGCTCCGGTGGGGCGGGGGCGGGGGCGCGTCTGGAGCCACAGGTCGGCTGTGCCAGGCTCTGAAGGGCAGGTCACACCCAAGCCCAGCGCCACCCTGCCGGGGCTCCTCCAGCTCCTCCCCTCCCAGGGCTCACGGGCTCCTCCCCATGCCCCCCGCCAGCGTGGCTCCGGGCTGGAGCCCTGACAGCTGCCTGCTCCGAGGCCTGCGTTCACCTCGGTAATCGAAGGAATGTCTGCGAGGGAGAGCCCGGACACAGAGGGAGGAACGGGCCAGCTCCCGCCTCCCCGCGCCAGCGTGACTCAGAAGCCCTCGCTCCCCCGGAGGTGGCTGGGAAGTCCCCGCCCCGGGACCACACCGTTCCCAGGCACCTGCACGCGGACAGCTGTTGTTGAAACAAGCTGCCGCTCCCCCCAGCACGGTGAAGAGGCTCAGAGGGACAGGCACGCACTGCGTGGAAACCACCGAGCCCGGCCGAGCCGCTGGGTGGGACCGCCACGCCCCCGAGCCGGCTCACATGGCACAGACGCAAACTCCAGGGGGAGGCGAGACGGCAAAGGGGTCGCAGGGGGTGCAGTGAAGCACCCCCAACGCAGAGCACCCCCTGGACCCCCGAGGGCAAGCCCCCCAAATCTGTGGCTGCTCCAGGCACCGTCTCCAATTTCCCAGCGCGGCAGAAATACACATTTCTCACCTGGCTTCGCCCACGCAGTTTTAGGAAAAGACAAACGAGGGGCAAAGAAGTCTCTACTTCACACGTGGCGCCTCAGCAGGCACACGGGGCTCCCGACCCAGCACCTGGAGCAGCTCCCGGAGGAGGGAGCCCGCTCTGGCCCATGCACCCACGTGCCCGCAGCCCCGTGCCACTCACACCCGCGGGCCCAGACCCTCCCTCCCCCCCGCCGCGTGCATGCCGCCGAGGGGAGAGCCCACTAAAGTGACAGCACTCCCCTACTTCGCACATCGACTCCTAACGCCCACCCAAACTTTTCCATCTTGTCCCCCGCGGGGACGGGCTCACTCAAACCCCGTCGGGTGGCAGTGCGAGGGGCACCGACGCTCCGCAGGGCACAACCAGCGCACACTGGCTAGCAAAGCGCCCCCTTTCCTGCGCTCAGACAGCAGCTCCGTGGGCAGCTCCGTGGGAAAGGCTGGCGCTCGGGATCCCATTTCACGGCTGCGTAAACCGAGGCGGGCACTCAGCTTAGCCAGCCTGCCCGGGCGCAGTGGCAGCGAAGCGGCAGATCCCGGAGTCTGCCCCCGACTCTGCTCCCAGGCCCTCTGCACGAGACCCTTCCGACTCCGAGGCTAAAAGCAGGACCCTCCGGAGCGCCCCAGAGTGAACAGCAGCTCCTTGTTTCATGTAGGGGCCGGAATGGGGCACCTACCCACTTGATGCGCCCGCGTGCGGGGCTCCAGCAAGGCTCTCCCTTGCATCTGAGACCCGGGGGGCATCCAGACAGCCCCGGGAGCGGGGGCCGGACGCCGGGAGACAGGGGGCGGTGGGCCGGGACCCCGCCTGCGCCGCCCGCGCGCCGGGATGCTGCGCGGCCGCAGGCACCTGCTGGAGCCACGAGCCCCGCGCGGCCGCCCTCTCCCCCGCGCCCCAACGCGGGCCCTGCAGACCGCGTCACCTGTGCGGTGTCCGGAGCCCCTCGCTTGAGCGCGGCGGCTGCGCGCGGCCGGTTCCGGGCCCCCGGCGCTCCGGCCCCGCAGAGGGCTGGCGCCGGCCACCGCGGCCGCGGGATGCTCGGCAGGCGGGAGCCGTCCCGAGTGCAGCTGCCGCCGCCGCCCGCCGGGACTGCGGGCTCGGGTTACTGCAGCGCCGCTCCTTAAAGGGGCCGCGCCGAGCGCCGTGCCGCGCTCCGCTTCGCTCCCGGAGGCTCCGACCCGGCCGGAGTGGGCGGGGCCGACCCTCGCGGGCTGGAGCCCAGGTCCGGGATGGGCGGAGAAGTGCGAACCGCCGAGGCGGGCAGTCCCTGTCACCGGGCCAGGGACGGCGCGGGCGGCGCCGGGCTGTCCCGAGCGAGTAACCGAGCCCGCCAGTGGGGACTGGCCGAGCCCGCTTCCGCAGCGGGCAGCGCCTGGGCTCGCCACGTCACCGCAACCCGGTCCAGGTGATGAGTTTACACTCTGCCCCACACACCCAGATGCGACTCAAAGGAGGCGCCAGGCTTCGTCATCAGAAAGCAGAGGGCAGCTGGGCGATTGATCTTCCCGCCACGTCCGGCTCGGGGCTCCGCCCGGGGCTGCAGGGCCGGGGCGCGCCCGCCACGGGGCTCGGTCTCTCCCGCGGGAAACCAGCCTCGGCGGGCACTCCGCCCACGCCAGTCCCTGGGCTGGCGGACGGGAAGCCGGGTGGGGATCCGCGGTGGCTGGCTCAGCATTCCAAGTCGCCCCGCGCATAAAGGTTGCCTGACAGGAGCTCCCCCGACCTGCTACATAAATACACCCCCAAAGGCTCCCACCCACCCACAGACAGAGTGGCCCTGAGTGACACGGAACACTGCGGAGGTGCGGAGGCCCGTTTCGGCTGCGAGGAGTCGCAGAACAACGGCAAACCCTCCTTCGAACAAGGCGGGTTCTGAAGCAATTACTCAGTGAACACCAGTGGCGCGGCACAGTTATGTTAAAGAGATAACTGCCGATAAAGCCAGTGTGCGCTGCCACACTCTCTCTCTCTAGCTAACCGAACCTCACCAGGCTCAGTTTCTCCGTCTGTAAAGTGGGGGTGCTAGTGTATAGTTACCTCAGAAGACCCCCTCCTGGCAAACGGACCGCAGGGTGACCCAGCAAAGGCAGCGCCCACGAGGACAGACAGCAGCCTGTACTGAGCAGGGAGGACAGTCCTGCAGGCCCCCAAGGGCGTGCCTGCTTGCTCCCCAGTTCTCCGGACACAGCAGGGCCACCGCTGCCCCGTCAGAGCTGCCCAACGAGGCGCAGGACCTTGACAGCCCCGGCTGGCCCCGCCCCCGCCTACGCTCTGGGGCAGCCGCTTCCCAGGTCCCTGTGGGCGGCTGCGAGGGCACAGCTCCAGCTGGGCCAGCAAGGACATGTGGTGCCCTTGACCTCAGGCCCCCGAGTCAGGTCTGCCCCCTCCAGACCCGCTCTAAGCTTGGCCCCGGGGCTGACCGTTGCTCTGCTCTGTCCTGCTTGCACCATCGTTATCTCGGATTTGCATGTTCTCTGACACCCACGGCCGCAGCCAAGGCCAAGTCTGCCCCTGCCAGCCCTCCACGCTGGACCTCCCGCTCCACTCCTTCCTGCCCGGCCTGGAGACAGGCGGCCTCCCTCCTCAGGTGACACAGGCGTGGGACTCAGGGCCTCCGGGGCCAGGCCTGGGAGGCAGGAAAGGGACTCCAGAAACACTAGTGGGATTTGGAAACCAGAATTACAGTAATCGAAACTCGATCGCCTTGGAGGGAGAAGAGTGTAGCCACTGCACGTTCTCCCTCCATGTTTCACTTTCGTGCAGCGCACTCGCTTGGCAATACCCACCCCAGCCCCGGCCGGGGCGGCTCGGGGGGCTGAGCGCCGGCCTGTGAACCGGAGGGTCTCGGGTTCAGTTCCCAGTCAGGGCACCCGCCTGGGCTGCAGGCCGGGTCCCCAGCAGGGGGCGGCACCGGGAGAGGCGACCTCACGTCGGTGTTTCCCCCTCTCTAAAAATAATAAATACAAATCTTAAAAAGTAATAAAATATCCCTCTATTGTTCACATTTTAAATCTCTCATTATTCCTGACTCTCCTCTTGCCGACACCCCTGCCCAAGGACGGCCCCCCAGACAGACCTGCGCCTGCCTGCCGCGTGGGCTCGCCGGCCTGTCGCCCGTGGGGCGTCAGAGGGAGCCACACTCCCTGTGTTCTTGTCCATGGGGACAGGTCAGGGGCACAGGGCACGGAAAATGAGACGGTTCATCCACACTTACCCAGAGAGAAAAAGACAAAAATCCTTTGGAGGCAAATCTTCTGATAAATCTGTCTCCACAAATTCCTGGGCTTCTGAACAGGGACAGTCGTTCGGAAAACGGAGACCAGACGCCGCTTCTCGCTAAAGCAGGCAGCTAAAGCGGAAGTGCCCTGGGGAGCCGCCTCCGTCCCAGCCACCCTCCGAGAGTGGGGGGGTGGGGGGGGTGACCCGAACGCCACCACGCGTTTTGACGAGAAAGGTTGATGTAGTCGAAACTGAATAACCCCTGACGCAACTTTTTTCTTCATTGGTGGTCTCGGCGTGTTAATAGTTTCGTGAGGTTTCTAAGCACTTAAAAGTACCATCCTCTGTTCTGCAGAAACTTTCAAGGAGAAACTAGCTCAGGACAGGGACGCTGGCTATTTCTGGGCAGGTGAGATTCTGTTTTCTGTGTCCTCGCTCATCTCCTTTTATGTAATTTTCTCCTACAGTTTATTATAACTTACAAATAACTTATAATTGATATAAATCATCATAAATTAGTGTAAATTGTCGTTGCTATAAATTATTAAAGTGCGCATTATTTCTAATGAAAGTAATGCATGTAGGTGAAGACTCAAACGGGAATACGAACTACCCGAAAAACCACCAAAAAGAAAAGCCAGGAGTAATTTTTCAGGCCCATTTCTCGCAGGCAGACCTACCGCGTCCCTCCTGCGTCCCCCAACCCGGTCGCTCTCCGGCCGTCATCCCTGCCGCTGCCTGCGCCGGCGTCCCGGCAGCCCGCGCCCCCGCCCGCCCCGCGGCCCCGCCCCCACGCGCTGCCGCCGGTTCCAGACTCGGGGACCTCAGGCGCCCGGAGAGGGACTGATAAGCGTTGTTTATTCCGAAAACGCTGTCCTTCTCTCGGAGCGCCCACTTAAGGCCCGAATTCTCTGCGTTTTAGCAAAAACAAAACATTTTTGCCCTCCCATAAGTAACAGTTTTGAAAAATTACCCATTGCCGTCTCTTTTCAAAATACTTTTGTTACACTTTGAAATAGACTACGAAAGTTGTGCAATGTTTAAAAAGAAAACAATTTAGTTTTAATTTTTAAAACATCATCTGGTGGGGATTTATTTTCCACAAGGAAAGGTATGGTTTTACTCTAAGATTTTAAAATATTCCTTGTAGGAAATACCAAATATAAAATAATTTTTGAAAGACTGTTACAATTAAATGTCTTCCAATAAATATATTCCATAATAAACTGTGAAGTATCTCAAAATGCTAACATACTGTTTAACCATCAAAAAAACTAGGGGGAAATGGATTATGGGGTAAGGAAAATTTTAATTATTAATGCTCTGTATGCATAACATTAAAAACTGTAATATCAGCCCTGGCTGGCGCAGCTCAGTGGATTGAGTGCGGGCTGCAAAGCAAAGTGTCACAGGTTCGATTCCCAGTCAGGGCACATGCCTGGGTTGCAGGCCACGGCCCCCAGCAACCGCACATTGATGTTTCTCTCTCTCTCTCTCTTTCTCCCTCCCTTCCCTCTCTAAAAATAAATGAATAAAATAAAAAATCATTAAAAAAACTGTAATATCAACAATGAGAAGACCATGAGGATAAGGAAATTTAACTTAATCTATGAACTCTCACCCCAATCAGATACAAATCTGGAATTTCTCACACACACACACACACTATATATATATATATATATATAGTTAAAATTTTAATAAAATAATAATTTTAATAAAAGAGCTTTTCAGCATAGCGATGCTTTGTTTTGGCGGAAACCGGAGACTTGGAGTCTGGGCCTCCGGCCGCCCCGGCGAGCCGGGGACACAGCCCTGCAGTGGCTCTCCGCCACCCCCGAGAGGCGACCCGACCGGGTCCCCCCCCCCCCACGTACTCAGAGTCACCGCCGACCCCGCCTCCAACCAGCCCTCTGGGTGCAGTCCTGTTCCCGGCCCTTCCAAATGGCCTTTCTCGCCGTCCTTGGTTAGAAAGCAATGACTATTTTCTGAGCTTAGAAACCCGGGGGACCACGTGCTAACCACCCAAGCCCACCATCGCGAGGAGAAGAGGCGACCCCACGGCCCCTCGGAGAGACGCCCAGCAGGGAGTCCCCCAGCCGCGTCCTGGGGGCCTGTCCCCACCACGGTGGCCTGCCTTCCGGTCGCTGGGCAGAAGGTTCCTGTCCGCTCGCCTCTGCCCCTCGCGCTGCCCTCCGCGAGGCCAGCGTGCACGCCTGTGCTCTCCGCACACCTTCCCCGCTTCCTGGCTCCCTGCGGACCTCAGGAGTTTGGGGTCCCACGGCCAGGAGGGCCTCATCTGGTAACCTCCCTTCTAGGGTGGAAAGGGGCGAAACAGCGACTTCCCCCCTTTCATTACCCCGAGCTGTTACCTAAGTCGAGTGGGTTAGCGAGCTGCTTGGCCTCCCTCCGCGAGCCCCAACAGGGCTGTGCTCTGGCCGGCACAGCGGGCCGCGCCCCGCGGCCTGGGGCCTTGGCCGGCGGCGCTCAGGGTTCTGCCGCGGAGAGGGGGAGCGAGGTCCCCAACTTGACCTGAGAGTGCAGGAGGGTTCCTGAGGGCTGTCGCTGGCCTCCCCCGCTCTGCGCGGGTCCCTCCCTCGAGTCCCCGCAGGGGACCGGGCCCACCTCTGCTGCTGCTGGCGCCCCTGGAGCCTCACGGCCGCCTGCGCTGGCCCTCCCACGCAGACGGGCGCAGCGCGGCCTGCACCCGGCGGCCCAGGCGCACAGAGGGGTGGGCAGCCTGGCCTCGACACACACCTCGGCTCACGTTCCTCCCCGACCTCTGGCCTTCTCCGAGACCCTGGCCTTCTCACCTCCAAGTCTGCAGGGCTCCTTGCCCTGATGGCCCAGGGGATTTTCTGCTTTTGCAATTAGCCTGCCCTCCGGCGCCGCAGGTGCCTGGGCTCACCTCTGTCCTCCCGGCCTCTGCGTGCCACGGAGGAGCGGCCGATGCCAGCCCCACCCACACTGCACTCGTCTGAACGCGCTCTCTCGGCCCCAGAACTGTGTCCTGAACGTTCTAGCGCGTGTTCCCAGGTCCTTCGAATGCGACTGAATGCAACTCACCCCCTCCAGCCTCCTCTCCCCCACTCTCCCCCGTTCTCAGAGCCCCCGTGCCGCTAGCCACTGTACCCGGAGACCCCGTTTCCCCAGACGCCTCCCCTCTGCACACACGGAGACACCAAGTGCCGTCCCTCCTCCTCCCTGGGGAGCTTTCGCCCGCTCCCCTCCTCTCCCCTCCCCTTCAAGTTCAGGCCCACGCACCTTCTTCCGCCTCTGACGTCTCCGCGTCCCCTCCCCTCCTCGGGTGTTCACACATAGTCTAGCAGGGGAGCAACTCCCTCCATCCCTCCCTGCGCTCCGTGCCCCTCCCGCACCCAACCGGCCCCCGAGGAGCACTGGGCAGTCGCAGAAGGGGCTTCAGGCCCCGGCGGTCTCTCACGGTTCCCTCCCGCCCTCCGCAGCCTCACGCTTCACACCCCGCAGAGCCTGCTGCCCGCCTGCAACCTTCTCGCCCTCCCCGCTCCGGACAGAGCTGGCTACGCTCCTCCCCGCCCGTCCAACCCCCACCAGGGGCTGGGTCCAACCCCCCCTAGCCCGGACGAGCCATTCCCCAGAGGCGCCCTGCACCCTCCCGCCTCCTTGCTTTTGCTCGCGCTGCTTCCGAGGCACAACGGCTGTCCTTTCTTCCCTTGGTCCCCGGCGAGAGCTTCCCCAGTTCAAGTCCAGAGCGGACGCCCCGTGCTTCAGACAAGCCACAAACCCTGTGGACGGAATGTCTCAGGTCCTCGTCTGTCCTCCTTCGAAACTTAGTTTATAGCTTGCTTTCTACAGGTACTGTCCTTCTCCTACTAAAGACATAGTGTCATGGAGGAGTGCTTTTCACACCACCTGCACCAGAGTAACTGGAGTCTTGTTACAAACAAGACAAAACGAACCGCTACTGAAACAGAGTTTCAGGTGCCAATCAGAACCCGCGTTTGGAAGGCGAGCCCCCAGGAGAGTGGCCGGGCGGCCCCAGGGCTCCGCGGTGCAGAGGGGGGCCTGGGCGGGGGCTCCAGTGGCGTCTCTTCTGAGAGGTGCTTTCATCAGGGAAAGCTAAAATCGTGACTCCATACAGACGGAGAGGAAACGAAAGTCAAAGATTTTCTTTAACCCTTTCAATGAGGGAAACAGGCAGATGTTGCAACCCATTCAAAAGAGAACCTGAAAAAGACACATTGGCACCGAGTTGCGAGTTGCGCAGTTGCACACTGACGCCTCCAAGACGGTGAGAGGTGACAGATAAAGATGACGGGAGGTGACAGAAAATCTGGAGGGCGTAAGTAGCTCGAAGACGGTGGAAGGCAGGAGCCCAGGGACCTGGACAGTGTCCTCTGGGCAATGTGGAGTTTCCACTGAAACACGAGCGTTTTCCTGCACCTCGTACTGGCCGTGTGACTTTGAGTATGTTACCTAACTTCTCTGAGCCTCAGTTCCTTTACCTGTGACACGGTCACAAAATTCACAATTTTTAAAGAGCTTGCAGGGGGACAACGCTCAGCGAACAGAGTGGCTGTGAGAGCTCGGGACAGCGCGGAGCCCGGGGTCCCCGAGGAGCGTCCCCCACAGCAGTGGCACGGCGGCAGTAAGGGGGCTCACCTTGGGCTCCCGAGGTTCACTCCTGCTCGCTGGTGAGGGTGCTCACCACCTATGTGGGCCGAAGGCTGTCCGGAGCTGGGTGCAGGCGGGTGGTGAGGCAGTCCCGTCCTCCAGGTGCCCAGCTGGCGGAGGAAGTGAGGGCTTGGCTCCACTCCGCTCTCCCGGGGGTGCCCCCCCACGCCCGGCATAAGTGGGGAGCCTGGCAGGGGGGCGTCCTCTCCCCGAGGATGGGGGGGTGGGGAGACAGCAGTCCAGCCCCCCTGGGTGCTACCAGGTGCATCCCTCGGGCTCCGGAACCCCCACTCCTGCCCCAGAGCAGGCGGTGCTCTCAGCAGGAACCACGCAAAACGTGGGGCTGCCGGTCTCTCCTGCAGCCCTGCTCTGCTGTTCGCCAACGGCCGCGGGTTTCTGAGTTCTCACAGAACCTCTGTCATTTCAGACGGGCTCATAGGTTGAAAATAAATAAAGATCTTAAGTAGGATGTTTTGTCCTGTATCAAAAACGTAGCCCTCGAGCCCCGGCCAGGTGGCCCTGCTGGTTTGGTGTCCCACACACCAAAAGGCTACAGGTTCGACCCCTGGTCGGGGCGCATGCAGGAGGCAACTGATCCACATTTCTCTCTCACACCGCTGTCTCTGTCTCTGTCTCTGTCTCTCTCTCTCTCTCACGCCGATGTCTCTCTCTCTCTCTCTCTCCCCCACCAGTCCCCAGATCAATGAACATATCCTTGGGTGAGGATTAAAAGAAAATTTGAGTACTCGACTTCTCTGCCAAGGGAAGAAATAAGCGTCATTCCAGTGCTGGGGCGGGGGGATCACCGTCACCCACGACACAGTGAGGAAGGGCGGGCAGAGGCGAGCACAGCGGGCAGGCTGGCCCCCCCAACCCCCCCAACCCCCCCCCCCGTGCAGAACTCTCGGACTGCTCACGGCTCGGTGCGGCAGGGGGAGTTCTGGCTGGATCTTTGGGGGGGGAGAGGGGGCAGGGAGCCTCCGAGGGAGTGGAGTGGACCGGTGAGCACGCTGCCAGCTCTTGCACAGGTCGGTCTCGCTGAGCTCATGCGAGAGTTGAACAGTGAGAAAGAGCTCCCCTGAGTGCTCGCTGCACTGGGCGCTGCTCTAACCAACCCCGTCTCACTGCACGCGGGAGAGGACACGCAAGGCCTAGAGGACTCAGCAACCGTCCCAGGGTGAGCCCGTGAGGGGTGAAGTCCCGGTCCGTCCCAGCGACCCTCCTTCCAAGGGGCAGGAGACGCCCCCTCGGTCTACCGGCCGGAGGACCCGGGCCCGGGAGGCCACAAGGGCTCCCAGCTAAGAGCAGTCAGGAACGGCTCCGGCCGGAGCCCAGGCGGACGGACGGAGTGGAGGAGCGCCCCAGGGAGGGGAAGGCTGTGCCAGACGGGGGCGTGCGGGGTGCGGCGTGCCCCCAGGCAGGGAGCGTTCGGGGCTGCACGTGCACTCACAGGAGGAGCAGAAGCCTCGGCCGCTAGGAGAGGCGGGAACTGTGAGACGTCGCGGTGCCTGCGCGGGAGGAGACGGGGCAGCTGGAGGGTCTGAACGAGGGAGCCGCCCAAGGGTGGGGACGGGGGCAGGGCGGCCAGCTGTGGGCGCTGAGGCTGGCGTGGCCGACCCCGAGAGTCTCCAAGCCGCCCTGCTGCCCCAGTCTCCACGGAGGAGAGAGAGGCCCCTGGAGCAGTCTTCTCGTCTGTGAAACGGGCACAACGCCGGGGCCACGGCGAGGCCAGCCGGACGAACGCAGGCAGCACCTGCCACCGTCCTTCGGCCACGGCGGGCACCCAGGGCCCGACGGTGGCGCCCGGCTGCGTGACTCGGGCTGTGGTGCAGAGACACGGAGCCCTAGTGCAGGGCCCTCTGGAGGGAGAACACGTCGGGGACACGGCCTGGGGCCTTTCCACGGAGGCTGTCCAGGAAACAGCGGCGTGGCCCCGTTTGCTGGGGCCCAGCGGAGAGGCCCCTGTGAGGGCAGCCAGACCCCCAGCCCACAAGGGGAGGTTTGCGGGCTCACACGCCTCGCGTCCCCGCTGCGTGTCCAGCCCTGCGTCACGCGGCACAGCTGCCAGGGTGGCGAAGACACGGCCTCCTTGCACAAGAGCCACGTTCTGGCCGGTCCTCCTCACTCTAGACCCCCGGCCTCCTCCCCTTACAGCCTCCCATGAACCCTCAGTCGCTCTGCTCCCGTGGGAGTGACCTTGGTTTCCCTTTGTCACCCTCCCCCAAGCCCTTCCCCAGGCCTCCGACTAGGTCCTTCCCCGGCCACTCCCGCAGGGTGAGTCAGACGGCGCCGCCTCGTCGGATCCAAGCCCACCCACAGGAGCCTCCCAGCTCCCACACACCGCGCTGCGCTCCCCATGCGTGCGGTGGGACCAGCCCTCGCCACAGCTGGTTCCAGAGCTCGTCCCCGGAGGACCACGCCCTCCGTCGTCAGGAGCAGACGTGTGTGTGGGTGAGAGCTGGGGAGAGCAGGGACGGGGTAATGACAGAGAGCCTCCTGTGCGTGAGCAGCTCCCCGGGGGGTGGGGGGGGGGCAGGGCGGAGGACAGAGAGAAGCCATAGGGCGAGCGCCTCGCAGCACGGCCATGCGCTCTGCTGACCGTCTCCCAGCCCCGCCCCGTCTCCCAGAGCTGCCGGGAGCCCCCACCACCCCAGCCCCTCCCCGCGACCCTCACGCAGAGCGAGAGGACATGGGGGTGGGGGGACGATGGGGGGAGCTGGTGATCCCAGGCAGCCCAGTCCCACTGCGGGCAGACGACACAGCACGCCCAGAACCGCCAGATGGTCCGGGAACCTTGCCCGCGGGCCACAGCAGGGCCCAGGCGGCGCCCGGGTCCGGGGCGTCTAGGAAACTGGCAGCGTTCTCGGGACGCACTGAACTCTGCCCGAGTTGGGAAACGGGGCCTGTGGGGCCCGGAGAGGAAAACAATCTCGTCTAGATGAGAGCAAAACTCGGGACCTCAGTCGACACCGGGTCCCGGTTTCTTCGGCGGCTTTGGGATGGGGCCCAGCTCCGCACGGGGCACCGCTGGCTCACCCCAGGTCACTGCAGCGGTCTCCCTGGGGTCAGCCGACGTGCCCCCCACCCCGAGGGCCAGAGAGCAGAGAGGAAGCCCTCCAAGGCCTCGTGGGCCAGCTGGTCGGCCACCCTGTGCGCACTGTGCCCTGCACTTCAGGTCCGGAAGCAGCTGGAGACAATGAGACAGCGGGTGGGGGTGGCCGTGCTCCAATAAAACTTTATCGACAAAGTCGGGTGCTCCTTCCGCAGTCCACGCTCCAGCCGGAGCCCTCGGTCCGGACGCCTCTCCTCCGCTGGAACGCCGGAGCGGCCTCCCGCTGCTCCGAGCGTCAAGTCCAGACTCCTCACCAGCGCGCAAGGGTCGTGCCCGCAGCCTCCTCTCTGGCCCCTCGGGCGGCCACCCGACTCCTCTGCACTGCCGTGCCCGCTCCGGGCCCGGGTCCTCCCTCCCTCCCTCCTGCACATTTGCCCGTGCCGCCGGAACAGCCCGGCTGCCGGAATGGCTGACGCCTGCTCAGCCGCGTCTCCAGGTCCCTGGGAACTGCTACCTCCTCTGGGAAGGCTCCCGGGCCCCCGAGCTCACACAGAGCGCGCACTGAGGATGACGGTTTAGCCGCCGGAATCTGCCCGTCAGCCCGACCGGCCGTGGGGAGCGGAAGCCCGGGGGTCCTCGTCACTGCACTCCAAGGTTCTCGACGGAGAATCGGCGATAAAAAAGTCTTGGCTGGCGAGGAAGGAAGAGACGGGAACTGACCCCCAAACCGGAGGGGACCCTCCGAGGCTGACTGGTGGAGGACGGGCTGAGCTCTGTTCGGCCTGTGCCCCCTCGTCCCAGAGCTGCCCCGGGGCCTTCCGGGCACCGCCGCGGGCCGTGGGGAGGGTCTCCCAGCCCCCCACCTCCAGGCTGCCGCAGTCTGGAGAGATCTCCTTCTCCTCGCTCCCGACACCCACGGTCTTTCCCCTCCGGCTCCCGCTGGCTTGGCTCGGGCTCCGTGTACAGTCCCGTACACGGCGTCCTTGACACCTGGCGACACTCTCCCAGTGAACCTGGCTCACCTCTCCGACCACGCTCGCCCGCCGTGTCACACGGTGGGCACGCCCTGGGTGCCCGGCTTCCGGGACTCGCTCTGCAAGCCGAGCCAGCAGGACGGCATCCCTGCTGCCTCCTGCGGGCGTCACAGCAACGTCCCGGGAGACGTCCTTCCCTTGGTCCCGCCTGACGGCCGACGAGGTTACGACCTGACGAGGCTCAGCCACTCGCCAAAGCAGAGCGCAGGGCGGAGCCGGGACGCCGGGAGAGCGGGCCTGGGGGCAGAGCTGGGGGTCCAAGTGCGGTGCCCCGCGGTCTCCCTCGTCTCGGCCTCTGCTTCTCCGACCGCTGTCCCCGGGCGGCCCAGAGTCCCCCGCGGCGCCCCCTCGATGCTGGGCCCCGGGGCAGCCCGGGAAAGGCCAGGTGGGCTCTGTCGTGCGAGGAGGCAGCGGGGGCACCGGGGGTGCACAGGTGTGTCGGGGTCCGCGCTGAGTCGTGGGCCGCCACCCGCCAGGTCCTACTGCAGGGGAGAGGACCACCCGGGAGAGGACCGCCCGGGAGGGCCCAGCAGGAGCCGTCCCCGCCTCCCAGACAGGAACGCCGCCCCGGCCCCGGAGGGCCCCTGACGCCCGCGGGCCCGGCCCGCTCTCCGGGAGGCTGGTCCTCGCCCACCGCTCCCCGGCTCAGGGCTGGGGCGGGTGCCGGGGACACGCCTTCCTGGAGGCCGCCGAGGACAACGCGGGCCTCCACGGGTCCGATGCCCAGTTTCTCCTGCAGCGCGATTTTCCCGCCCTCCCAAGAGGCCCCCTGCTGACCCTCCCCGGTCCGTCACAGGGGCCGGGGGCCGGGGGCCGGGGCCGGGCCCAGACCCCCCCCACCCCGGGGACCAGCTGAGACGAGCCGACCTCCCAGGCTCCCCGCCCTCCTCCTTCCTGTCGTCCCTGTCCCCACGCGGCTGCCTGGAGGCGGCTTGACCAGCGCGGGGGGTGGCACCCTGACCGCATGGTCGCGCCGTCGGGCTGAGGAGTCTCAGCAGGAGGCCCGCCCCCCAGAAATCGGCTGGAGAACAGTCGCCCCCTCAGCTGCTCGGGCTGCAGAAACGGCTGGGGTTTCCGACCCCGCGGGGCCCGACTCTGTTTCCCTCTCCTCGTAAACTCCTCATGTCTCACGTGAGCTCATTTCTTTCCTGGGAAACGCTGCTAAGCTCAGCATGGAGCGACCATGCGTGTTCTGGTTCTTTCCGCGTGCTTGCCCTCACGCTCAGCCACAGAGGGAGCGTGGCCGCCTTCCAGGCGGGTGTGCCAGACCCCCGCCCACCGAGCTGCCAGGGCCTGGCACCGACCCCCGCTCCCGGCTGCGGCGCCTGCGCCCTCGCGGCCTGACTGCGCAGGGAAGGCGGTGCGCTCCGAGACCCCCTTAGGAGCCCCTCATTCCCGGGCACCGTCCCCTGTGACGGAGGCTAAACCGCTCCAGCAGACAGACCCAGGAGGCAGGGCCGGGAAGAGGATGCGTCCTCTCCCAGCGGACGGGGTGGGCCGAGACCGGCAGGGCACTCCATCCGTGAGGAATGGAGTCTGGGCGCTCGGGACCCAGAGCCTACCTGTCCTGGGGCTCCGCCCTGTCCACGGCACCCTCCCCGTCCCCACGCTCGTGCTGGGCGCCGATGGGTCCGCAGGGAGGGCAGAAAGCCGTCCGAGGCGAGCCGTCTTCCCCTGAAGGGCCCAGCGGGAGCTGTGCTCCCGCCCCCAGCTGCCTCCGTGGGCAGGACGCGCCCGCACACCCAGAGCTCGCTGCATGGCGGGGTGAGACGCGCAGTCTCCAGTGGAGCGAACGTGGGACCGGAAAGGAGAGAGTGGGTTTTACGGGGACCCCTCCGTCTGCCGCAGGAGGTAAGAGGAAAAGACACCCTTGGTGAGGAATCCTCAGAAATACGAAAACCGAGAGGGGGTAAGTACGGACCTGGTTTCTTAGAGGAAAAGAAAATTACCGAAGACAGTAACAAAAACAGAAGCAAACCAGGCGGTGGGCACCCGAGTGCCTGTTCTATCCCCCTGCCTTTCTGGACGCGCTGTATAAAGGAAGGGGCTCCCTCTCCCCTTGCGGGAGCCAGACGAGAAAGACCCGCGAACACGGGGACAGGACAGCAGCGACGCACAGGGACTGGGAGGGAAGTGCAGCGGAGGAGGTGGGAGGGGCAAAGACACTCCGGCCGCCCGAGAGCAGGCCGGGCAGACCCCGCCGGTGACGCTCTGGGACGTGAGAGCCCGGGGGGACGGCGAGAGTGACGACGGCGGGGCCGGGACTCAGTGGCTCGGGGCCTGGGAACGAGCATGCACGGCGAGTGTGCACGTGGACCCAGGGGCCGCCGGCCCAGGGCTGGGCTGGGGCACGGGTCCCAGAGACGGTGGGTGGGGGCGTCTGTCCAGCTCTGGCTGCACAGCATCTGCATCCTGGGCGCCCGGGAGCCCAGAGCCCTCTGGCCCCGGGCTGGGGAAGGCCCTCCGAAGCTGGAGCACCCCTGGGCGCGGCGGCTGAATGGTGCAGTGCTGGGGCCCCGGGGCCCCGAGACGGTGTTCCCATCTGCCCACGCACTGTCGGTGCCGCCACTTCGCGTGGGGCAGGCGGCCGGCCCCCAGACAGGCGGGGGGGCCCCCACGTGCACAGGGAGGAGGACGCAGACGCCTGGCCGCGGCGCGGGCCTGGACCGCACCCTCCAGGGCAGCGGGAAGGAGGCGGAGACGGGCACGAACCGGCCACAGCGGGCACACGTTTTAGGCGTTTCTGTCCCGCAGACCTTCAGCTGGGGGTTCGGCCCCTTCCGTCTCCGGCCCTGAGGAAGAGCCCCAGAGCCAGCCAGCACTGCCCGAGCTGCTGCCCTGCCCTCCAGGCCTCGGGGGGACGGCGACCTCTCGTCCTCCGACGGCGCGGCCCAGGACCCCGAGAGGAGCGCCATCCCGGGGCCGGGGTCAGATCGGGTCAGATCGGGTCAGATCGGGTTGCGGGAAACCAGCTCCTCTCGTCGTCCTGCGTGCTGGGGCCCTGGGTTACAGGGGGTTACACGGGGGGCACAGGGACGGGTGACTGAACGACTCCTGGGAGCGTCCCCCCAAACGCGTCCATGAGACTCGAGCCCCTTGCCCCCAGGGTACCCCACCCCAAAAACAGCACGATCGCTCCTTCGGGCGAGTCTGAGGCACCACCGTGTGCAAAGGGAGACCAGAGGTGGCACGCGCCTGGGTGAGAAGCGGTTGAATTATTTCTGAGGGATGGGGCGCCCCCCCCACCTGATGCAGAGGTTTGGGGGGGCGCTGAGGAGCGAGGAGCGAGGGCTTGTTCTCCTTAGGAGGCCTAAGCATCGAAGGTCCCCCTCGGGTGCTCGTGGGGCCCCTTAGATGGGTCACTGGGGGCAGCGAGCGGGGCGGCGGCTGACAGGGAAGGCTCGCTCGGGCAGGGCGGCCCCGAGCCCATCTGCTTCGTCGGAGAAAGGCCCCTCCGTGTCTGCAGGGCGCCGGGTCAGCGCCGCTCCCACCGAGCAGCGACACCCGGAGCTCTTCGGGCCAGTGCAGTGCAGCGGCCGCCCCCCCCCCCCCCCCCCCCCCCCGTGCACAGGACACTGTGGTCCTCGGGCAAGGCCCGTGCCCACACCCCCCCACCCGACCTCTGCGGCACTGGGAAGGCCGTGCCTCCTCTTCCTCCTCCGCGCATGGAAGGGACCCGCCACGAAGGGGCCTGCGCTCTGCCCGGAGTGGGCTGCCTGGCCCCGCACCTGAAAGGCCGCTCTGCTCCGCGCTCCCCAGGGGCCCGCAGGCCCGTGGAGCGGCCCCGTGGCTCGGAACCAGGCCGGGAGTGGAAAAACACCCTGGCACGGGGTGAAGGTGGGGCCCGAGGCCGCAGTGAGCTCTGGAGCCGGGCTGGGCGTCTCAAGGCACCGCGCTGAGCCAGACCGCGGGAGGAGGCTTTATTGATCTTCTTTTACTTTCTGATGGGCAGGCTGGAGCCTTGCGGGCTACGGGGAGGGGCAGCAGGAGAGTCCGAGGTTAAAGGCGCAGGGAGTGAGGCCACGTGACCCACGGGGGACGTGGACCACGAAGGGTCTGGCCGAGGTGCCGGCCGGCGCCTCCTAGACAGGACAGGGCAGGGCGGAGCGTCTGCCCGCCTCCACATCGACAACATGAGGGAGCCCTCCACGGCGCCCGGGGAGCACCGGCCGCGCGCTGCAGAGCGCCACCCTTCTGGGGCCTCTCTCCGGTGTCTCCAGCTCCCCGCGGGGCGGGGACTGCCGCCCCGCCGACCGGGGGAGCCCCACGGCATCCCGGTGGGGGGAGGGGGGCAGGCGTCCCAGTCCGGCTGCGTGGCCGCCCGAGGCCCCTCGCAGACGGGAGTGTCGGCAGCTAACCAGCCTGCCCTCGGCAGACCGAGGGGGCCGGCGGTGAGCCGAGGGCGCGCCGTGGACGAGAGGCCAGCAGGACGGCCAGCGAGCACGGAGACACCGAGGGGAAACCAGGTCACAGGGCACAGCCAGGGCGGCTGGAACGCGGGGTCACCGGGCGCGGACACAGAGCCGCCCAGAGAAACAGGCACCGACCTTGAAGCAGCAGCACCTCCGCGAGGGGCATCGGTCCTATCCCCGGCTTCCCCACGGGGCTCCGCATCCAGCACCTTCTTCCCCGAGTGACATCGCCAGAGCCCGAAGCCACGGGACGGCCACAGAGCGGCTGCGGGAGGTCAAATCAGAGCGCCGGCAAAGTGCAGTGATGCCTCGGTTTGCTCACCTGCAAAACGGGGGCGACAGAGCGCATCAGTGCACCGGCGGGTCCCGAGTGGCGGCCGAGGGGGTGTGCGGAAGCCGGACCTGGCGGAGGGGCTGGGCGGGGGCTTTGGCAGCCGGGGGGGGGGGGGGGGGGGGGGGGGGGGGGGGGGGGGGGTGCAGCTCCGACGCAGAGAACACCAACCCTTGGCCAGATAGTGTGGAGAGCCGGGCAGTGTCGGTGCCGACGGAGCGCCGGTCCGACCTCACCGGCAGGCCCAGCACCGAGCACACAGCCGCCCGAGAGCTGCGGGGGCTGGGGCTGCGGGGGCCGCTGGTAATGGTGTGGCGAGGGGCGGCCCTCGCCGCGGGATCTGCGGCCTGCGAGCCGGCTTTACACATGGGCCGTGACGACCTGTTCGCCTGGAGACTGAGCAGGTGCCTGCGGGGTGCAGGCCGGGCACGGGGTGTGCAGACGGCGGTGGGAAGGTGGAGCGGGGCGCACGGACGCCCAGTGAGAGGGTCGATCCCCGCCTGCCCTAGCCCTGGCCCTGGGGAGCTGCCTCCCACCAGAGTGGTGCGTGTGTGTGCGTGTGCCTGTGTGTACAGAGACACGCACGCGTGTCTGTCTACGCATCTCACCGGGTGGCTTCTCGAGCATGCCTGCAGAAAGAGCTAGAAAACAAGAAGGAGATTCTGACCGGCACGGGGAAAAGCCCCTCCTCCAGAATCCCTTTCCGCCTATTTCGTTTCCGTTCTAGAACCACAAAGGCAGGCCCGCACGTGTCAGAAGTCTGTCCTGCTTTCTTTGTGGCGTCGTAGCCTGGCGGCCGCTGCCACCACAAACACAGGACAGAAGCCGGGCTCCCCGCCGCGGGGCCAGGATGGGGGGCCTCTTGGAACCCGGCCTCCACTGCCAGGCCTCCTGGCCCCAAGCAAACCCCCTCTGCTCCCTCACGCCTGTGGGTGTCCAGTGTGGGGCCCCATCGCACCGCCCACGGGGCGCCGGTCCGGGCGGAGGGACTGAATGCGTGTCCTGAGCGCCGGGCCCGCAGCAGGCCGACCGCGGGGCCTCGGCCGTCAGGGCCAGCGTCCCGGGAGCCCCGGGAAGGGGCTGCACGCAGCAGGAGGTGGGACTTGAACACGTCGGCACGTGTGACAAGGAAAGCAGCAGCCTCGCCAGTGACTGAGATGACCTCTGTGTCCCCCCCCCACCCCCGCCACCTCACTGAGGCCTGGAGGGTGAGATGCACCGCCAGCAGCCCCGGGGCCGACCGAGGGCTCCCTTCCGGCTCCACCTACCGCGTCCGGGGAGAACATAGCAGGGCCCCAGCGGCCTCCCGGCTCTTGCAGAAAAGCTTCGGTCTCCTGTGTCCCCTCCGACTGCCCTCGTCGGACTGAGGGCTGCTGGACGCCGGTGGGAAGGGGCCGGTGGGCAGTGGGCCGGTGGGCAGGGGCACAGCCTGCGCCCAGGCAGCCCCCGGGCGTGGGTGGGGACTCTCTCCAGGAGGCCCTGTGGGGAGGTGGCGGCTCACACAGCAGGCCATTGTTGAGTCACTGCCCCGGTGTCACGGCGATTGCCTCACGCTGGCACCCTGGGGCCCCGGCAGAGAGCAACACGAGAGGCACTGGGACTGGCGGGAAGTGGCCGAGGACAGTCCCCAGGAGCCCCCAGAGGAGTGTCATCATCTTGACTCTTCTCTCTACAGTTACATCTCTGCGAACGACCACCCCCAGCCCCCCACCGGCCTTCAGGCTCTCGCTGCGCCCTGTGGGCCCTCCTGGGCGGTGCCTGCACACCCCCTGGACGTCCAGTCCTTTCCCACTGCCTGCCCCCGCGCCTGTGCAGGCAGAAGCCTCCCAGCAACTCCTCTCATGGCTTCCAGACCAGCTCCCCTCCTTCCCCTCTCACGGCTTCCAGACCAGCCCTCCTCCTCCTCCCAGAGGCCAGCTCCCGGGGTCCTTGCCCAGCGGGCAGACTGCCCGTGCGGAGTCCCCGGCGGGACACAGACAACGCACTCACGGTAGGCCAGTTCCGGGGACTGGTCACAGAGGCGAGGGCGGGGTGGGAAAGGGCCGTGCAGGAGTTCGGGGCTCGGAAGGGTGGACCAGCCGCCACCCGGGCCTGAAGGCATCGGGGACTCGGGAGGAAGGAGACTCGTGGACAAGGCCATGACGAGGAGCAGGGACCTGCACTTCAGGGACGAGGCCTGGCCTCCCTCCCAGGATTTGCGGCCACCCCCAGGGGCCAGACCCGCCAGACCCAGAGGGCGGGGAAACCTGCAGGTCTCCTCCAGTGTCAGCCCCCACGGCGCCGGGTGGGCGGGGACAAATGGAAGACACCCAGCTGGACGCAGTGGCGCCCGTCACCTTCCTCCGCGCAGCTGCCTGGCCGCGGTCTTTCCCGCCATCCCCATCGCACCCCAGACGCCACCAGGAGCTCACACGGCCGGCCTCCGGCGCCTGCTCTGAGCACGGCTCTCACCTCCGCAAGTGTTCATCCTCCTTCAGGCCTCTCGCCCGCGGACCCCGCCTACACCCTCCCCCTGTCCACCCTCTCCCACCTCCACTCCCCCGTCTGCCCACGGCGGCCAGAGGGGCGCCACGCCCTCTGCCTTGGGAAGAGCCTCCTCTAGTGCACCCCCTGCCCACACCCAGCTCTGCGGGCAGCCGGTCCTCTGCCTGTCCGGCGGGGGGGCAGGCTGCTTTCTCCCCGATCTGTCAGCCCACGCGCCCGCCGGCACTGCAGTCTGCACCCTCCCGGGGCGGGTGCCCATCGCTCTCCACGGGGACCCTCTCGCCCCCGCCTCCTCCTCCGGCCCCTCGCCCCCCGGTTCCGTCCTGCACACGGCCGCCTCTGCTCACCAGCGACCCTGCAGCCCCACCAGGACCTGCATCCAGACCCCGGCCCTCCAACCCTCCCCCGGGACTGAGGGCCCCTCCCCCATCGCAGCCCAACCCCCCCGCCACCCCGGCCCTGGCCCCAGCCAGGTTCTGTTGTGGAAGAATGTGCTCTGCTCTCCTTTCCTTTCCCTCCCGCCCCCACGTTCCCCTGTCAATCACTTGTAACGCCAAACAAACATCGCAAGTGACTCCCGTCTTAAACAATAAACTTCCTTCCCCTGGCCGGCATGGCTCAGTTAGAGCATCAAACCCACAAACCGAAAGGTCTCAGGTTCGATTCCCAGTCTGGACATGTGCCAAGATTTCAGGTTTGGTACCCAGTCAGGGTGAGTATCAGAGGCAGCCGATCAATGTTTCTCTCTCACATCTCCCTCCCTCTCTCTCTCTCTCTCCACCCCCTCCCTTCTCCTCTCTCTAAAATCAATAAGCATGTCCTCAGGTAAGGATGAAAAAAATAAGTTTCCTTGATTCCAAACTCTTTCCCACTCCCCACTAATTCATCCACGCCCCTGCGAAGGAGAACTTCAAAGGACTGTCTACAGAGACCGCTTTTCTTTACCTCCTGCTCCCTGCCCGCCTATTTCCATCCGACAACCACCATCCCACAGAGAAGGTGCTTCTCACTAGCTCCCCAGGGACGGATGTGATCCCCAGTCCCACCGTCGGCCGCAGGGGGCGCAGCTGCCCCGAGGGAACTGCATGTGGACGCTGTTTCCTCCTGGTCACCCCCCCGCCCCCCCCCCCCCCCCCCCCGGCTCCCTGACGTCTCCTGCTCCGTCGTCTCTGCTGGCTCAGTGTCCACATGTCGATGGCCCGGGGCTCTCCTCTCTCCTGAGTGGCCCAACAGGTAGCCACTGACTACTGTCTAAACTGAAAAGAGTGTAAATGAAGTCAAATTGAAATTCAACTCCTCACTCTCAGGAGTCCAGTTCAAGCACTCAGCAGGCACAGGTGGAGGGTGGATGACAGCCTCAAGCACGTCCCTCCCTGCAGAAAGTTCTAGTGGCTGAGTCAGGCTCCCTCCCCCGGTGACCTTCCCAGCGCCCCCGCTGTGAACACCCTCTTCAGTCTGAACCCTAAACCTACTCTCCCCCGGCTCTGCCCCGGGCTTCAGATGTGGGCACGACACTGCCTATTTGATGGAGCCACTTGGATGTCCACCAGGCTATTATTCAAACTGAACTCCCAGGGCAGAACACTTCATTCTCCTCCTCGCCTCCCCGGCTCCGCTGGCAAAAGCTTGTTTCTCGTCCTGGCTGTCTGTTCTCAGCGAATGACGCCATCCGACCAGTTTGGAAGCCCCAAGTCTAGGAGCCATCTTGACTCCCAGTATCTCATCCATCAGCAACTCTCACGGACGCTCTCCGCACAAGGCGGCCCCAATCTACCCCCTCCCACCTCCACCATCATCTTCCTCCTCTGCGGTCCGCGTCTGGGCGGCTGCCCTGCTCATGGGAGACCCCCTGCGCCTAAATCCCGCACACAGGAGGTACACATTCAATACACTGACCAAATTAACAAACACAGTCCTACTGAAGAGCACAAAATAATCTTAGCTTTGAATGTATTCGCGAATAAGATATCTGCCACAGAAACTTTATGAGATAGATTAAAAAAATAAAACTCACTGTCCAGACTTCTCTTAGGATTGGTCATGGCTCAACACCATTATTCATTTTATCAATTGCTAATTCATTTCTCATGCATTTCACAACACCACAGATTACCCCCATGCATCTGTTGTCTGCACTGTCCATGCAACTTGCCTCTGCAAGAGAAAGTTTGTTGTTTCCCCTGACTCAGCCCTCCTTGCCTTTCCAGTGCACCTCCTTTTTACAACAGTATTTGGTTTTTTTTAGAGAGAAGGGGAGAGAGGGAGAGAGGGACAGAAACATCGATGTGAGAGAAACATCCATCAGTTGCCTCATGCCCCCAACAGGGGTCAGAACCCACAGCCTAGGCACACTGCCTGATGGGGAATCAAAGTGGTGACGTTTCCCTTGGCGGGAAAATGCCCGGCTCACTGGGCCACGCCAGCCAGGGCCAGGGCAGCTTCTCAACCTCTTAATTATCCACACACGCCGAGCCTGACAGAACCTGGCAGAAGTTTATTTTGTTCCGGAGTTCCCAGCTTTGATCCTGTCCCTGCCTGCCGCCTCACTCCTCCTCCCCGCAGTCCTCAGCTTCCTCGCCAGGAGCACTGGACAGTCTGACCCTAGCCTCGACCCCAAACAGCTCAACCCGAAACTGCGGGCCATGCCTGCCGCTCCACCCACTCGGATTCTCTGCATTAAGTGGCAGCCTCGAAGAGCTTGGTCACCCCACTCATCCCAGCCGCAAGCCAGGTCTGGTTAAACTGACTTCCCCCAAGCACAGGTAGGGGCGGTAGCGAGGAGATGGGGCAGCAGGGAACGTGAGGATGTCTTCTGGGGCCTGGAGCCCAATAGTTCTTCGGATGCCCGACGTCTGTACTTCCTGTGGTAGCTTACGAAGCCATCTCAGACACACTATCTCCACAGCATCCAAGAGCTATTATTTTCCGACCCTGCAATCATCTCTCCCCACCTCCCTCCAACTTCCTCCTCTCCAAGACAAGGCCCATTTTGTTCAGGGCCCAACCCCCATCAAAGGCCCAAGATACAAGAGGTGAGCAGTACGTCTTCCTCCACGCCACCCCAGCCAGCCCCGAGGTCTCTTTCCTTCGGAAGTAAGCAGGTGATAGCAACACGGCCAGAGGATGAGAGAGAGTCTACTGGGAGGGCTTCCAGAAAAAAGTTTTATTCACCCTTAAAGACCCAGTGAAAAGATGACCTCCCTGTGGCTCTGGAGCTGGCCTTGTCTGGAAGTAACTTCCGAGATCACTAACGTCTTCCCTTAAGGAGGAGGGGAGAGAGTCTAAGGTGGAAGCCATTGCCGGGAATGGCAGGTGAAAGAAAACCACATCCCGTGTAGTATTCTTGCTTTTCATACTGCGCCGGAGGCCCTGCCTCTGAGCTTCCAACCCTGTGTTAGTACGCCCAGGGGATTCTGAGCCCATCAAAACCCTACCTGTAAGGAGAGGGATAGTGTTTGCCTAATGGCCTTACGGTGAGGCTGTAAGGTTAAGAGCATTAATGATGGAAGACTCAATACGACCTACTGGACACGCCCTCTCTAACCTGCGGGTCTACAGGGGACTGGAGGCAAACCTCACCTGGGGCGAACGGGGCTCCCCAATCTTAGCATCTTTATATTGCCGCAATGCAGACTGACCAGACATAAAAATAATGAAAGCAGGACGGGGAGGTGTTGGCTTCGTGATAAGATCAAGTGAATAGTAATTGTAAGGCACGGCCTCCCCTCTCCAGCTGCCTCGAGCCACTGAGCTTCCACTCGGCCCAGGATCCGGGCAGAACTTTTAGAGGATCACCCTCGGCTGCCCGGGCCACGAGGTTGGAGAGCTTTGAAACCGCCTGGCACGAAGCACCATCACTAGGAAAGAGGAGATGTGGGTGGTTGACCCTGATCAGGAATAGTCCTGCCAAGGAGGACCCCTTGTGGGTAACTGGGCCCCCGTCCATAGCCGGAGTCTGGCAGCCGCTGTCTGCAGAGGCCTGGCAAGCGGGACGGATTTCGGGGACAAGCCACCACCGCACGGGCGGGCCGCCTCCCGCACGGTGGTCCCCACGGCGGAGCCCAACCGCAGCAGGGGGTTCCTGAACGGCCCCCTCCACCAGTGGGCGGAGACCCACCCCGTCCAATCAGAGCTGCACGGCTGTATCCGTCCTCGCCTCTTACGCACCGGACCAATCAGAGCAGCTCCATACCAACCAACCACCACTCGTGATTCCAGCCAATCAGAACAGCGCTGTTTGGACCAATCACAAGGTGCAGATTTGAATCCCTCATTTGCATAAAAATGGGCGCCTCAGGAACCAGGGCGAGGACTCTCTGTATAAAAGGTCACCTCCTCTGTGTCTTCTTGAAGGAGTTTCAGATTTTCCTCTGAGGGGGTTGCCCACGTTTGCGAACTGGTCACCTGCCCGAAGTGCCCCCTCTGACCGCACCCCGGGTCGGGGACTCCTGTTGGCACTGAGTTGGGGACAGGGACGTTCGTGGACGGGGGAGGGCCCCGAGTTCGAGTCTTTGCACCAAGGTACCTTTTCCTGGCAAGCACTTTCGGCGAACGGCTGCACGTGCAGCAGAACACTCCCCCTGGTGTGTCAGAGGGAAGAAAACGGGAGCACTGTGTGCCACCGGGCCTCAGGTGGAACTCACAAACCTGGTGGGGCTGCAGTACCTGCTAACTGGAGCGCTCCCAGGCCCTGGGGCCCCATCACGGCCGGAAGTCCCACCTCCCCGGGCCTTAACTTCCGTAGTCTGAGCTTCCGCTCGGTTGGCAGCTGCGCGGAATCCAGAGTGCTCAGAGACCGGACTTCCGCCTCCGGGTCTGAACCCCGCCCAGCGCGTGCAAGCCCCGCCCAGCAAGGCGGTGGACGCCTCGAGTTTGAGTCCCCTCAGCGCCCGTAGTTCCCGATCCACGACCGTTCCTCCGGGCTGTCCACGGGCCATCACGCATGCGTCGTTCCGTCGAATGGGGGCCCTCCTCATCCTGATCGCCGCGGCAGGGGCGTTGGCCGCGGTCGTGGCCCTGCGGCTATGGCTCGTGCTTCATTCACAGGTCGCTGTGCCCCGGAAGTCTGTCAGCCTCCTGGTGGTGGCCGGGTCCGGTAAGTATGGGGGCGGGGACCGCCGGGTTGCGGTGGGACTACAAGCCCCAGAGTGCACCGCGACTCCTTCCGCGGTCTCCTCAGCGCTTTGTGCGCATTGCTCGCCGGGAGTTGTAGTTTCGCCGGAACCGCCCCCCAGCCGGGCCCCGCGCCTGCGGGCTGCTGCTGCTGCGGGGCCGCGACTTGAATGACGAACGAGCGCCTGGCACTTGTCTGTAATCACGCCTCTCTCCAGCGGGTAGCTGTCTGATAAACTGTTAGTGAGCCGGGAGGACGCAGATGCCTCTTGATGCCAACATGCAATTTCCCCAAAGAATACGCTGCCGGTTTGCACGATCAGTCTAGGCATTTCGTCCTTAGTTTAGGGATCACGATCAGGGAGGCGAGGCGAGTTGCCACATTTCAATGCGACAAGAGTTCAAGTTCGAGCCTAGGTCCCCAGACTGACCCGTGCGCTGTGCTCTCTGTCTGTGCCCGGCTCCCCCTGGAACCCGGACAGCCGCGCTTCCCCTTCTCCTGCGGGACGGCCGGTGCGTCCGGAGGACGCAGGCGCCCCGCGGGTTGGACGTTCCCCTGCTGTGCGCGCTGGGTCCCTGCCGGGAGCCGGTTCCTGCGGCGCAGGGAAGTGATGGGGGAGCGGAGGGGCAAGGGGAGCGCGGACACAGGTCAGGGCCGCCCCCGCCCGAGGCCCGAGGCCCGAGGCCGCAGTGAAGGCGGCTACGTGTGCGCCGGCTGGTCGGCCAGCAGCCGGCTCTGCTTACGTGGCACGTGGCCAGCGCGACAGGTGGCCGACCTTTCGGGTGTTTGTTCCGTGAAGGACACTCAGCGAACACAGCTGATTTCTTTTCGATTCGTGGTCCTGAAGCGAAAGGGTTGCGATTCCGGCGACCGCACGGTGTCAGCAGTGGAACGCGCGGGTGTTCTCCGCTGTCTCCCACCCGGGCTGCTCGCCCACGCTGCTGCGCCTCGTCCGCCGTCCCTCGGACACGCGCGCCTCCCGTTATTGGTCCTTCTCCGGCCCCTGTCCTGACGCTCCCGCCCTGCCCAGCAGCCACCCCGCTCCCACTAGCTTGGTCCTTGAGTCGCCTCCACCTTGGGGAGGGGTCTCCCCGACCCACCCCAAGGCTTGGATTTTCCTAACCGTCGGCTTCCCCCGCCTCGCTCTAATTTCCCTGCCGCCCAGTATCCCTCTGCCTCTCTGTGTGTGTCCCAGCCCTGCCCCCTTCTCCGTAGCGTGAGGTGTGCCTTGCCCGGCTGGCCACCTTCCTCAGCACCTGCTGTGAGCGCTGGCTCTATGTTGATGCACCGGTTACCCTCCTCCCCGAGTAAAAGCAGAGCTCACACAAGGGCACAGATTCCTGTTTCCAGCCGCTCCTCCTGCCTCTGAGAGGTCGGCGCGGGCTTGGCAGGTCAAGTAGCTCTGCCTGCCTGGCCTCCCGGTCTGAGGCTTCCTCTCCTCCTCCAGGCGGGCACACCACCGAGATGCTGAGGCTGCTCGGGCACTTGTCCAGCGCCTACCGCCCCAGGCACTACGTCATTGCCGACACGGACGAGTTCAGTGCCCAGAAGATACACTCTTTCGAACAGAGCCGAGCTGAGAGAGACCCCGGTACCACGGTAAGTGACCCTTTCTGCTCCTGAGGAGGTTGCACGTGGTGGCCTGGGCTTCGTCTTCCCGGGAAGCAACCCCGTGGCACTTGGGTGGGCATGTGGGTGTGGGAGACAGGTGAGGCGCGGAGGGTGACATCCAGGCTTCCGGCCGGAGCCACCACGAAACGGAGTTGCCCTCGACCTACGTGAGCAAGACCCCAGAGGCAGCGGGGGGACCCACGCGGGACGTCTGTGACTGCCCCAGTAAGCCGCAGGCTCTGCGGTCGGATCCACGAGTGACGCTTGGAGGGGACCCTGGTCTGGGATATCAGCTTGGCTGCCGTGTGTGTCTGCGTGATGGTGCGGACTTGGAGTGAGCAAGTGGGCGAGGCCACCCAGGGACTGAGTCTAGTTAGAAGGCAGAACAGGATGAGCCCTGAGCCCCGAGGCATGGTGACCTTCCGGGACAGGGAGTGTCACTGTCACCGAAATGTCAGCTGCCACCCCGCTCCCTGAGGGCAGCCCGCCCCACCCCACCCCCACCCAGGTCTCTGACCCGTCGTGCTGGGCGCTGTCTGCTTCCTGCTTGTTTTCTTCTTGTCCCTGGCAGGGAAGGAATCCCCTTCCTCCCAGTGCAAAAGCACATGTTGAAGGTTGTAGTTACATTTCTTACAGTATTGTAATCTGTTCACGGGAGGAGCGTTTTCAGGTTCGTTTACATTACCTGCCAGAACCAAAGTCAAATTCACGCTCTAAGTGCAGGCACTTTCAGTGTGTCCTCCGGGTGGCAGTCTCCGCTGGACTGTTTGTAGACACAGCCCCCCCACCCAGCCCCTCTCCCCCTACTTTCCCCGACGTCGCTGTACCCACAGCTGTTCCCTGGCCCTGCACGACGTTCCCGCCGTCCGCGGCTTCGTGTGGCTCCCCGTGGCTGAGTTTCCCGGCCCCTCCAGCGAGCCAGCACGGCTGTGCCGCCCGAGAGCCCGGGTCTTGGCAGTGCCCTGTGCCCGGTGAGGGGTTGAGTGCTTGCCGCTCAGAGCACAGCTCACACCCAGTCCTGGGGAGATGCCGGCCCGCAGTGCGACCACGAGCCCACCCTTCCTGGAACATCAGACCCTCCTAGAAATCAGAGGCTGTGAATTAACAGCCCAAGTAGCAGAGGGAATTTCTCTTGTTTGGTTTATGAGTTAATTGATATGCAGTTGATATGCAGTTATTCAGTGAACTAAATGTTTTTGCTAGCTTGTAGGAAACGTATTTAGATGCTGGCATTCACCTGGTCATGCAGGTGTACGCATGCGGCAGGTTGGAAACTGGATCTTAACTTAAGAATGTTAAGTTAATAGTTTTATTAATTCCAAGGTGGAGATCAATCACCTCCTGGGTTGCAGAAACTTCACTGAGATTACTCCTGGTTCCTTTGGTCCACGGTAGTTTTTTTAATGGTATTTAAAGTCTTCAGGTACAAGATTCACCTTATTTATATGTACACAAGAATGAAAATAAATCATTGTTTCTGTGCTTTATTTATCTATTCTTAGAGAGAGGGGAGGGAGGGAGAGAAACACGGTTCTGGGACCTGTCTGCAGCCCAGGCATGGGCCCTGGCTGGGAACTGAACCGGCGACCTCTCGCTTTGCGAGATGACACCCAGCCCACTGAGCTGCACTGATCAGGGCTCTGCTCACTTTAAGCCCTGCTGTTAGCCCTCGTTTCTCTGAGCAGTTTCCCTTGGGAGACACAGGCTTCCCTTGGGAGAAGTCCCTCAGCCCCCCTGGAATAAAGCTGTTGGAAAGGCAAGTAGCAGAAAAGCAAAATTTAAAAAACCCTGAACATTAGCTGTGAAATTACTTATATGAAAACATGTTTCAGAGCCTTCTGAAGAAAGTATAATTCCCCGGGGGTAAGCTCTAAAGCAAAGATGGCTGAAGCCACGCTTCAGAAAGACCGGGTGGGAACCTCTCCAAGTGGAACTGGTCACCAGCTCGAGGCTGCGGGGGAAGCTCAGACCCCCCCCCCTCCGAGCGCAGCGGACCCCGGCCGGCTGTGTCTCAGCAGGATGTCCCCCTACCCACCCCCCACACCCTGGAGACGGGAGCAGGGGCCCAGGGGCAGGGCACAGTTTGGTACTAGACACATTCAGGAGTATTTTTACAAGTTTCCAAATGTCCTACCATAAGCGAGGGTCTTACTTTGATTAGAGAAAAAGTTAAAAAAAAAAAAAAAGAAAGAAAAAACAAGAAAGCCCAGCCCGAGCAACCTGTTGACGGGAAAGGGCGGGCCGGCCGTGCCCACGCGCACCTGCTCGGGGGTGCTGCTGGCTGGGACATGAACGCAGCACACACACGCACAGCGGGGGTCAGCGGCCGGAGGGGTCGTCGGAACGTTTGCGTGGTCCAGGGGCCAGGGCATGCCTGCCGCTTCAAACGGACTTCGAGGAGACCGGGGTGGAGGGGGGGGACAAGGGGATTGGGGAGACGGGCAGCAGGCCGAGGGAGCCAGGGCACCAGCAGGGGTGGGAAGCTGGGGTCGGGGGTCCTGGCCTTGGCTAAAAGCTGGGTCAGTAGGGTTTCTGGTTGCTGGGGGCGGGGCGTGAAAACAAGACAAGCAAGCAGAACTCGACAGCCTGTGGTCAGCAGCAGTGAGGATGGGGCGGCCGCCACGGACCCAGGGAGGCCCTGCCGGCTCTCTCCCTTTCTTCTCTCCCCCTCCCACCCCCAAAGGGCCCCTCAGCTTCAGAAGCAGCTGCCTGGGCCCGCATGAGTTGACCGACTGCTGTCACTGTGGGCTCTGGTGCCTCGCCCCCCCAGTCGCTGTCATCCCCGAGGGCCGCCACCAGGTGGCAGTGCACAGCCGAGCATCGAGGCCGGTGGGCAGACCTGTGGCTCTTCTGGATGGAGAGTCCCGACACAGACCCCACTTCCCCACTCTCACGGGGACTCCGGGGAGCCAGGCCAGCCCAGGAGGAGTTGGGGGTCCTCGGCAGGGCAGTGAAGGCGGTCGTGGGTGGCGGCCGCTGCGCAGAGCCAGCCAGCTGGGAGCAGAGGAGACGGGCTTCAAAGGGGGTGGGCGGTCAGCACCCTCAGGCATCTCGCTGAGCCGAGGGCGCTGGAGGGGGTGGCAAGACCACAGGCACCTGCGGCTTCCAGTGTGGGGTGGGAGGGAGGGCAGAACCCCCAGGCTGGGGGGTTGGGGCGGCTTCCCAAGGAAGATGGGGGGTCTGACCCGGGATACAGCGTGGGGAAAGGGGGGACGTGGAGCGGGCAGGCCCCGAGCGGACCAGAGGAGGGCGTGTGGGCGTGTGACGAGAGCGGCAGCGGGGGCATGGGGACAGAGTGGGGAGCCCACGAGGCAGGTTCCTCGGACTTGGGAAGGTCGTCTGGGAGCCCCTCCAGTGGCGGGGGGGGGGGGGGGGGGTCCGTGAGCGATCAGCCCGAGTGAAGGCTGCACAGAGGGGAGGGTCGTGTGGTGTGGGGCTGATGGTTGACTTCTGGCTGTGTCTTTGAGCATCTTCTAAGACGATGGTTAGAGAACGGCGAGGGGTGTGTTTTAGAAGTAAAGCTGAGACGAGAGAAACGCGGCTGTGGGAGGAGGAACACCTGCTGGCAGGAGGCAGCTACTCTGGAACAGCCCAAACACGCAGCGTGAGCACCGGTGCTCTGGGGCGGCCCCGCGGGTCGGGAGCAGCAGGCTGGCCTGCCCGCCGCCGCCCGAGCCCCAGGCGGTGCTGGGGTGGCGTCTCCCGCCGGGTGTCTGCGGCGGTGTGCCGGCTGCAGGGCTCCTCGGTCAGCCGGTGGGCCCGGAGCCGCCGGGACGGCCTCCCTCCCACACCCCCAGGGCCGCCCCCGGGTGGGGCGTCGGCTCCACGCAGCGCCACCTGGCCCATCCCTGCAGTTGTGGGGCTCCCCGCAGTCTGGGAGTTACGTGTCACAGCCCCGGTCTCACACGATCACACCGTTGGTGTGTGGCTGATGTGTATGTTTGTGCTTTTCCCTTTGTAACGAGCCGTACCCGTGTGAAGACGAGCACCCCCTGACGCGGAAGCCCGTTGGGGGCGGGGGGGGGGGGGCGTCCGAAGAAGAAGAGACCGCCGTGGTGCGTTGCAGGTGCGGACCCCGATGTGGCCGTTTCAGTGACGGAGTGACTGTTCTCAGAACAGCACGCCACGTAGACGGGGACACAGCTCTGAAGTGTTTCAGTGACTCAACGTCCGAAATCCCTTCCCGAACCTTACGGGCCCCCTCCCCACGACCCCAGGAAAGGCAGGCCAGGCGAGGCTTGCCTTGGATCAGAGCCGGATCGACGGGGTCGGAGTGCCTGAGCCACACACCGCACTCACTGCAGCTGCTGGTGCCTGGCCTCCGCCGGTGCCGGGTGAATGGCACGTGCCGAGCTACGGCAGACCCTCGCCCTGGCCGTGGCCCTGGCCTCACACCGTTGCCCCAGCGTGAGGACGGACCAAGACGGCCCGTGTTGGCGTCTGAGAGACACGAGGCTTCTCTTCCCAGGAGCAAGCACCCGCCTGGTGGCCTCGGCTGGGTGACGTGCCCAGTCGTGCGTGGTGGCCGGGCTCGGGGTTGTCCCGTGCTGGTTAGGCCCTTCTGGGCCCCCCAGAAGTGGGAGCTAGAGGTGGGGGTGAAGGGGGTGGGCTGAAGTCCCACCCAAACCGCCGGGCCCAGGCTGTGAGACAGGGACGCACCCAAGGCAGACTGGTGCCTGGGCCTCGGACCGGGACTGGAAGCTGGGAGCTGGGAGCGGGCCGCTGGCGTGCCTCGGGCCGGGCCTCAGACTCTGTGCACCGGGGCCGTAGTCCCTCCAGGAGCAGGCGGCGTCTCCCTTTCCCGGGCCGGCCTCTCCAGCCAGGGAAGGCCTCTGCGGGCGGCCTCGAGGCCTCGACCCCCGGGCCGGGCGCTGGCCCTGCCGTCACCGCAGCTGGTGTGGGCACCGAGGTCTGGGGAGCCGGGTGCCCCCAGCGTGACAGGCTGCTTGTCCGCAGGGCCCCGCCTGCAGCCGCCACACACGTGTGGAGACGTGTCCCTGGCGCCGCCAGCGCGGGCCGCCCCGATGTCGGAGCGACGGCGGTGGGCCCGTCCAGTGCCCTGCTGGCGCGCGTGAGCCCCTGCGTTGTTAGGAGACCGCCGGGGGGAAAGCTGCAACCGCTGCGGGCCGAACGGAGCGTTGCCGCTCCGGCTTGGACGTGTCTCCAGCCAGAGTCCGCGCGCGGCGGGCTCCCCGAGCGGTCAACGTGCCGCACGTCCCGCACGTCCCAGCGCACAGTGTCGGCGAGGAGGACCCCGCAGGCCGCGGTGCCCGCTCCGCTGTGGTCTGCGGAGCCCTGGGACTCCCGGCTGGGGCTGTTTCCGTCGAGGTCGCTGCGGCCTCCGGGCCGGCCAGCCCCGTCTGGGGTTCCCAGCGGCGAGGCCGTTCCGGCCGGTGCCGTGGGAGTCTCCAGCTGTCACCCCCGTCAGCGCCCAGCCCAGGGCTTCGCCTCCTGTCAGGGAAGGAGGGGCCTGAAGACCTCCTCCGCCCTCTGCGTCCGCCACGCTGCTCCGGCGCTCCCTCCCGGCGGCCTCGCCCTGCACGCTCACGCAGGTGCCGGTCACGGCCGTGCACGGAGCCCCGGAGGCACTGTGGGGCGTGGCCCTGCCCTTCTGCGTCAGGGGCTCGGGCGGGTGGCTGGGTGGACGGACGAATGACAGGCGGGGTGTTGCGCTGTTTGGCAGAGCGAGAACAGGAGAGAGTCTCACTTTTACGTTCCTCTTCCTTCCGCTTTTCCGCTCCTGCCCACCGTGGGCGAGAGGGGGCCGTCGCCGCAGGGTGAGCTCTGGACTTCCTTCCCAGAACTGCGTCGCCACGTGGCTGCCAGCAGGGGGCGCGGCAGCAGCGCAGTAGCGCTTGCCAGGAGAGCCCTGGGGTCCGAGGTTCAACAGAAACGTCCGACTGTCCCCCTAGGACTCCGTTTTTGTTCCGTTTTTACTCCGTCTTCCCCCAGAAAGGGCTGGTGCACAAGCCTCCAGTGAGGAGCCAGGCACAGGGGACAGAGGGCAGAGGCGGGGGGAGTGCGGGAGCCCCAGAGCTGGGGAAAGGGGCGCCCGCTGGGGGGCCGGGAGCTGCAGACGGAGGCCCGCACACGCCCTCCTGCCACGCAGCCGGCGCCTCCAGACGCACGCAGCCTAGAAAACCTCCGGCCGTAACCCAGAGGCGTGTGCTGTGTGCCGTGTGCCGCGTGAAGCACGAGAAAGTGTCCTGGCTGGACCCGCAAGCAGCGGGGGTGGGCGTCAGGAAGGGTCCGGGAAGCGCCGCACACGGAGGCCGCCCGTGGGGCCCTGGCGCCCACAGCCCGCTGACCCGGTTTCTGCTCCCTTGCAGCGGCCCGAGTACCACATCCACCGCATCCCCCGGAGCCGCGAGGTCCAGCAGTCCTGGCTGTCCACGGTGTTCACCACCCTGCGCGCCGCCTGGCTCTCCTTTCCGCTGACCTACCGCCTGAAGCCAGACCTGGTGCGTAGAGGCCTCCCCGCGGCCCCACTACGGGCGAGCGCTGGTGTGCTCCACCGGCACTGGGGGGTGCAGTGACCTGGGGCTGACGTCCGAGGAGGGGCACGCGGGGCCCTGGGGGCGGCCTGGCCTCGGCCTCTGACCCCTCGAGGGGGAGGAGGGGCTGTGGGCCCACTCAGCTCGTACCTTACTTCCGTCCGTCCCCCGAGCTCGGGGCCTCGGTCTTGACCTTACAGCGAGAGGGTTGGATTGGGCGTCTCTCGGCTTCCTTCTAACCAACCCAACACTTGACGAGAGCTGTGGACGGGCCTGTGAAAGTGGGGGATGTTCCTGGTGGGGGGGAGAGTGGGCGGGGCTCACGCTTCCATTCTGCACTGGACCTGTTTAAACACGCGACCCTCACCCGGTCGGCTGCCCCGCCGCGGCCGGCCTCCCGGGCGGAGCCCCCTCGTGTGCTGAAGCCCCTCTGGGGGCTGCTGCAGGTCATGGCCATGGGCTTGTCCACTCCTCGGGGAGCCAGACCGCCCCTCGAGGGCCCCCAGGGTCTGCCCCGGGTGCCCCCGGTTGTCCTGTGACCTGTCCCAGAGCGCTGTCTCTTCCCACCTCTGGGGCCACCGCAAAGGAAGCCTCTCTCCTTCCGGGCGGGAGCGCCGGCCAGGTGCCCCTCACTTCTCCCGGCCGGCGCGCGCTGAGACAAATCTCCGTGTGTCCGTGACGCGCACCCTCCCACTTCACGTGAAAGGAGGCCATTCTTCCCCGGAGTCACTTTTTCCCGTGGTTCTCACCCAGTATGAGCTGGGAAATGTCTAAGTTCACGGCTCCAGCGGTCGGCATGGACAGTGGGTTATTGTCCGCAAGCAGGACGCTGGGATTTTTTTTAACTGGGCATTTTCGGTGGTGAGTCACAGACTGGGCGGCGCTGGTCGCGCTGTTTACCTAGTCTATCGCACTTTTATTGGCCTGTTGATTGGCACGCGTTTGAAACCTGAACGAGACCCATTAACTTCCTGACGATAACCAGTGGGGGGACCTCGCTTCCCCGCTGCGCCGTGGCTCCCATCCCGCTCCCTCTGCGCGGCGGCCTTCGTCCCGTGTCGCGTGTCCTGGCGATCAGGCCCCTCACGGCACGTGCAGAGGAGACCTGGCTGCACACAGGCGGGGCCCGCTGACCCGGGATGACCGTCTGTGAGTGGAATTAAGGGAGGGGGAGGTTTTCAGGCCAAGTCACGTCAGAAACAACCGGCCACGGCTGTCTGCTGCCTCGAGTGTCCTGAGACGAGGGAGACGGGGCTGGGAGCCGTCCGACGACGTCTGGTCAGCAGCTGTCCCCGAGGAACGGCCGTGTGCGCGGGCACAGAGGTCAGGCCAGGGCCCCTTCTCCCAGCGTGGCCCCCGGGCCCTCCCCGCCCGTTCAGCGGCACCGCGGGGACTCGAGGGGCCGGCCTGACTACAGCCTGGTCCCCGGGGCGGGAGACGTGGGGTGGGGGGCGGAAACCCTGTGGTTCCCTCGGGCTGACGCCCGCTCTCCCAGCCGTGTGGGGCCGGCAGCTATGCCCTGGCACACCAGCCGGCCAGCTCGGTGACGGCCCGGGGCTGCCTCCTTCCAGAAGTGACATCTGTGGTCTGAACGGTGTGGCTCCTGGTCCGCGTTCTGGACGACCTCAGCGCGAAGGCCGTCCAGGTCGGGCTGGGCGTCGTGGTCCGAGACTGCTCCACCGTCCCTGGCTCCCCTCCGGGGACTCTCCCGCACCAGAAACTGGGCTTCTCCCCTTTCCCGGGGCCTGTCCCACCCAGCATGGTGGGCTGGGCCAGCCTCCGGCTGCGGAAGCTGTGTGGCTCTGCCTCCCCTGCGCCCTGTCCTTCCGCTTTGCCTGTGTGGCCCCCGAGTTGTCAGGGCTCCAGCCGGTCCCAGGGGCCTCATCCTCCCAGGTGGAGGCCAGCGGGTGTCCCGGGGTGGCAGGGCGGCACAGAACCCCACCGTGAGCGCGGCAGAGGGAGGATCGGAGCCTGGTGGAAATGGGGCTGCTTCCAGAGGGGTCCACTGTGCGGGCAGGGGGAGGCATGAACCAGAGAGACGGGCCCGTGGGGGTGGGCAGCTGGGCGGAGCAGAGCGGGAGGGAAGGGCAGGCTTTGGGGCGGCGTCCGGGGCTGTCAGGTGTCCTGCGGGTCGGCAGAGTTGTGTGTGTACAGCCGCCGAAAGTCCCTGAAGTGACCTTCTGTTCAGCGTGTTTCAGGGGTGCCTTTCTCTGCCCTGAGGGCAGAGAGGGGAGAGGGGAGCACCAGTGCACAGCAGGACGCGGCGTGGGGGGGGCTGTGGCCCTAGCTGCGGGAGGGGTCCGCGGGAGGCAGCCGGGGCGTGGGGACCGGGTGCCAACTGCGAGCTCCCTGAGGCCTGACCTGCACTCTGGCGCCAGCGCCAGAGCCCGCGGGGTTCGGTGCCAGTTGAAGGGGAGGGGCCGGGTCACGGGGTGGAGGGGGCGGGGGTGGCCGCTCCGGGCTTTGAAGTGGGGGAAGGTGGAACAGGAAAAACACGCTGTGTGGCCGCCCTGGCTGGCTCGTGCGCCCGCCAGCCTGACCCCGGAGCTCTTCTCGGGGCGCCTCTGACCGCGCGTCCCTCACGGGTCGCGCACCGCCTCCATCGGAGCAGCCAGGGAAAGCGCCGGGAGCCCCTCGCTCCCCCGCAGCAGGGGCAGCCGTGTCCCCTGTGGCGCTGCGCCGACGCCCGAGAACAATGGGAGGTGCACCCGCTGGAGGCCGGCTGGGGGGGGGCGGGGGGGGGCCCGTGGGTGCACTCGCCCGCCCGGACCGTCCCCAGCCAGAGTCGCTGTGCTTTGATGCCCACCTGTCAAGGAGCCACTTAAGTTTCTTTTTACTGTATTTAGGAAAAGCAAAGATTCCCACTCAGTGTTCTCTAACAGCCCCTGGGGACACCGTGCCCTCGCCTTCTTGCCCCACCCCCGAGCCCGTGGGTGAGAGGCCTCTGTTTAGGCCGGCGCTTCCTCTGCAGGGGCTTGCTTTCCGGCCCTTTCTGTCTCCCGGCCTCCCGGCGTAACTCCTACCGGTGCAGCCCGACGCCTCCTGGCCGCAGCCTTCTCTTCCTGGCGGCACGCACGGGCGGGGCCCCGCCAGCCGCAGAGAGAGCTGCTCTCTGCGTGCGGCCCCGGCTGCACCGGGACAGCGTCTCCCGAGGGGACCCTCCCATCCCCGCCCCCGGCAGCGCCAGTGGGGCCAGCTCTCACCCTCTCCCGGGCCCAGGAGCGAGGCCTGCACGCCTGTCCCCTGCACGCCTGTCCGACGGGACCCATGGGCGGGGACGGGCAGACTGACCGCCGTGGGTTTCCTGAGGGACGGGCGAGCCCCTCTCGGATTTCACCGCGTGGGCTCCCGGAGCGGGCCGTGCCACGTGCTGCTGGGGGGTGGGAGGGTCTCCATCAGAGACGGCAGGAGCGCGGGCAGGTGCTGCCCACTCTTAAGACGGTGAGGAGCTCCCTGCTGCTGCTGCTGCTGCGGGGCCTCAGCCTCGGAGAGAGAGCACGTGCCTGGGGGGGAGGGGGGGCTGACGTCAGCACTGACGTGTGTGCACTTCTGCCGGGAAGGGCGGAGCCTGCCGAGCGGCAAAGGGCAGCACGTTCCCCTCGTCAGCACGGTGCTCTCGGGGTCTGCTCTCGGGGCCGCGTCCCTCCCTGCCTCCCCCCCACAGACGCCCCCTGAACGTGCAGGGCTCCTGTGGCCCTCCTTCTGTGGGCTCCCCCTTCCCCGAGCTGCACCATGAGCGCGGCAGGGCCCGGAGCCAAGTCTCCTACCCGCGTCCCTCCTGCCCTGTGGCCGAGCTGGGCCAGGCGCTCGGACGGGCCTGCGATCCGTGAGGCCGGGAGCCGGGCGGGGCCCCAGGGGACCGTGTCCTCCAACCACAAGGTCCAGGGCTCCTGAGTCCCTGCCCGGGGGGGCGGGGGGGGTTTCTGTCACTGTGTTTCTCCCTCTCTCTCACACACAGCCAGAGTTTTTTAAAGATTTATTTACTTTTTTATTTCTAGAGAGGGGGAGAGAGGGAGAAAGACAAGGAGAGAAACGCCAGTGTGAGAGAGGAACATCAGTTGCTGCCTCTCACACACGTCCAGACCTGACCCGGGACCGAGCCCGCAGCCCAGCCCGGTGCCCTCACCGGGAATCCAACCGGTGACCTTTCGCTCGGTGGGATGGCGCCCAGCCCTCTGAGCCACCCCAGGAGGCAGGAGGGCCGAGGCCAGAAAGAGCCTGTGGGTGTTTGCAAGCACCCTTCTGACCGAGAACTAAGGCATCAGGTGGCCCTCCGCCCAAGTGCGTCTGGGCACGGGTCACCTGAGGGGCGCCTTGGGCCGGCTGTCGGCTCGGCCGGCAGGGACTCGGCGCACGGGTGCCCGTGCCCACGAGGCAAGGACCCGGAGAAAACGCCGCTCGTGGGCCGAGTCCTGTCCCTGCTTTGAAGTCAGCCGGTTCTCCCTGTTCAGAAAGGAAGTCCCTGGTTTCCATGGCCCCCGCTTCCCCGTTTGATCTGCTGGAAGGGTCTCTGCTCCACCTCAGCCCGTGGCGGGAGTCTGCCCCCGAGTCTCTACGGAAACTTAAAGTGGTCGCTAACAGTGGCCAGAGTTGCGCCCTCAACTACCTCCCAGGCGTCCCGTCTGCCCGGGAGCAAGTCGCGCCAGCGCCGGGCCTGGTGGCAGGTGCGGCGGCCCCACACAGACGCCAGACGCAGCGCCCGCCGTCCCCTGGAGGCTGCCCCGAGTCTCCGCTGTGCGGCCTGGCCTCGTCCGCCTGTCCAAACACCACGATGACCACGCCCACCCGGAGGGCTGCCATCAGGTCCAGAGGGGTCACTCAGCAGAGCGCCACGCCGGGGCGCGGTGCCTGCAGGGGTCAGGGGCTGCCCTCCGCCTGCAGGGACGAGCCTGGGGGCGCAGAGGCTGCCCCCACCCTGGCACCCACGCCCTCGGGCGAGCTCCTGCGCCGGCCACCCGGGGTGGGGGAGTTCGGGACCTCGGGAAGCAGGTGTCTCCCTGAAAGCACCGCAGGGCACTGGGGCGCCGTGGGAACAGGAATGCCCTGAGGGCAGGAAGCCGGCACCTGGACCGCGTGTCCGGAGGACAGGAAAGCGCCAAGGCTCCATTTCCCCTGCAGAGCGCAGCGGCGGCCAGGCAGCCATGGAAACAGCAAGGGGCTGCCCCGGCCCGGTCATGATCCCTGACGGTGGCAGCCCTGGCTTTGCCGTCCAGATGGAAGAACATCGGGCATGGTGGGACCTCACATCACTTGCTGGGCTGGCACCTCGGGGCAAAGACCCGAAAAGCCAGTCCGGCGCGGCCTCCACCAGCTCAGCTCGCTGCCAGCCCTGCACTCAGTGGCCGGAGGCGGAGCCAGGCCGTGGGGCCCGCGGGGTGTAGGGTCGGTCGTCCTCGGGTGCGTGGGAACTGCAGCCAGGCTTCGCCGAGACGGGAGGGGACGCGGGAGTCCGACGCCCGTGCGTCTCTGCGCCCTGTCCCCCGTCTGCCAGCCTGGAGCTCAGGCCCCGCGCGGAGGCTCCCCGGAAGCTGGGGGCCCGGGCTCCCAGCAGGGCGACACAGCCAGCCTCGGTTCCTCGTCCTGCCGGCAGGCCTGTGTGCCGCCTGCGGCCAGGGACTTCCAGGGCCCTGCAGGGCAGGGCAGGGCAGGCAGGCTGGAGCCCCTGGAAGGAAGGAGCTCTTGGCAGTATTGTTTCGGGCATGTCCCCTCAAGCAAAGGAAACAGATGAAAAAATAAAATAAACAAATGGGACTACAGCAAACTAAAAAGGTTTTGTCCAGAAGAGGAAATTAAATCCTCTGCAAAATGGCCAATGGACATATGAAGAGATGCTCAACATCACTTATCGTCGGGGAAGTGCAAGAGGAACAACAAGGAGACGTCACCCCACCCCGGTCAGACCCGCCGTCACCAGTAAACCCACAAACAACACGCGCTGGCGAGGACGTGGGGGAAAGGGACCCCCGTGCACTGTGGGTGGGAACGCAGGCTGGGGCAGCCCCTGTGGGAAACAGTGTGGGGTTTCCTCAAAAAAGTGAAAATGGAGCTGCCTTTTGACCCAGTAGTTCCACTTCTGGGATTACATCCAAAGAACGTGAACACACTGACCTGAAGACACCTGCAGCCTCGTGTTCGCTGCAGCGTCGTGGACAACAGCCAGGTGATGGGGGCACCCCGGGTTTCCACGGTAGCCGGCCAGACAGACGAGCAGTGGCACACACCTGCGGTGGAATATTACTCGGCCATGAAAGAGAACGGAAGTGATAGAGAAGAGCAACACACAGCCGGCCAGTGGGTGCTGGCTGAGTGGCAGGCACTGTGCCCCGGGCCCCACGGCACAGGATGGGCACCCAGGCACAGCGGGGGAGCGGCCTGCCTCGGGCACAGAGCCGGTGAGCGAGAGAGCTCAGCACAGCCCCGCGGGCTGCAAAGCACGTGGCTGGCTACACATTGCATCTTGACGAGGAATTATTCAGGACTTAGAAAAACTTAAAAAATCTGTTTTGACCAAGATGGAGGCATAGGTAGACACACTGTGCCTCCTCGCACAACCAAAAGAAGGACAACAAATTTAAAAACCAAAAACAGCCAGAACTGCCAGAAAACCAAACTGTAAGGAAGTCCACCAACCAAGGAGTTAAAGAAGAAACACTCACCCAGATGGGTAGGAGGGGCGGAGGTGGGCAGCTGGGCAGAGAGGACTGTGGCAAGGCAGCAGCTGGCAGAGCGGGCGGTCCCACACTCGAATGCGGATAAACCGGGAGGAACAACTGGGGAGCGAGGCAGACCACACAACCCAGGGCCCCAGCTCGGGGAAATAAAGCCTCAAGACCTCTGACTGAAAACACCTGTGGGGGTTGCAGCAGCGGGAGAAACTCCAGCCTCACAGGAGAGTTCATTGGAGAGACCCACAGGGTCCTAGAATGTGCACAAACTCACCCCCCCGGGAACCAGCACCAGAAGGACCCAGTTTGCTGGTGGGGAGCAGGGGAAGTGACTGAAAGCCCACAGAGAGCCCAGCAAGCAGCATTGTTCCCTCTTGGACCCCTCCCCCCCCACACAGTGTCACAACACAGGGCCGTGGGTTGTCCCGCCCTAAGGCTCCGCCCCTTACTACGTAATAGGCGCGCCAAGACAGAGCAATAGGGCCCAAATGAGAGAACAGATCAAAGCCCCAGAAAAAATTCAACTAAGTGACGAAGAGATAGCCAGCCTATCAGATGCACAGTTTAGAACACGGGTCATCATCAGGATGCTCACAGAACTGGTTGACTAAAGTCGCAAAACAGAAAAAAGTGAAAGCTATGAAAAGTGAACTAAAGGGAAACAAAAGTGATGGAAAGGAAACCAGGACTCAAATCAACGGTTTGGACCAGAAGGAAGAAATAAGCATTCATCCAGAACAAAACAAAGAAACAAGAATTTTTAAAAATGAGAAGGCTTAGGAACCTCCAGGACATCTTGAAGCATTCCGACATCCGAATCATAGGGGTGCCAGAAGGAGAAGAGGAAGAAATGGGAAACTTATTTTTTTTTTATTCATCCATTTTTTTTTAGGGAGGGAAGGGAGTGGGGGGGAGAGAGAGAGAGAGAGAAACATCAATGTGCGGTTGCTGGGGGTTATGGCCTGCAACCCAGGAATGTACCCTGGCTGGGAATCGAACCTGGGACACTTTAGTTTCCAGCCTGCGCTCAATCCACTGAGCTATGCCAGCCAGGGGGAAAACTTATTTGAAAACATAATGAAGGAGAACTTCCCCAATCTGGCAAAGGAAATAGACTTCCAGGAAGTCCAGGAAGCTCAGAGTCCCAAAGAAGTTGGACCCAAGGAAGCACACACCAAGGCAGATCATAATTAAGTTACCCAAGATTAAAGAGAAAGAATCTTAAACGCAGCAAGAGAAAAGGAGAGAGTTACTTACAAAGGAGTGCCCATAAGACTTATCAACTGATTTCTCAAAAGAAACTTTACAGGCAAGAAGGGGCTGGAAAGAAGTATTTGAGTGTCACAGGTTCAATTCCCAGTCAGGGCACATGCCTGGGTTGCAGGCCATGGCCCCCAGCAACCACACATTGATGTTTCTCTCATTCTCACTCCCTTCCCTCTCTAAAAATAAATAAATAAAATATTTTTTAAAAAAAGTATTTGAAGTCATGAAAAGCAAGGACCTACATCCCAGATGACTCTACCCAGCAAAGCTCTCATTTAGAATGGAAGGGCAGGTAAAGTGCTTCCCAGATAAGGTCAAGTTAAAGGAGTTCATCATCACCAAGCCCTTATTATATGAAATGTTCAAGGGACTTACCTAAGAAAAAGAAGGTAAAAAATATGAACAGTAAAATGACAACACACTTACAACTATTAACAATCTAACCTAAAAAAATTAATAAATAAAAACAAACTATGCAAACAACTAGAGCAGGAACAGAACCACAGAAATGGAGATCACATGGAGGGTTATCAGCTGGGAGTGGGAGGAGGAGAGAGGGGGAAAGGCACAGGGAACAAGAAGCATGGATGGTGGGTAGAAAACAGACAGGGGGAGGGTGAGAATGGCATGGGAAATGGAGGAGCCAAAGAACTTACACATGCACTAAACGGGGGACTGTGGGTGGGTGGCAGGGGTGTGCAGGGCAGGGGGGGAATGGAGGGGGGAAATGGGACAGCTGTGATAGCACAACCAACACAACATATAATTTTTAAACGTAAAAACCCCTCCTAACGTGTGACTGTGTGTGCTGCGAGGCGCCTCGCTGAGACGGGGTGCTGCGCCCTGACCCCGCCCTCCTGCCGCTCCCAGGTGCTGTGCAACGGGCCGGGCACCTGCGTGCCGGTCTGCGCGTGCGCGCTGCTGCTGGGGCTGCTGGGCGTCAAGAAGGTGCTCCTGGTCTACGTGGAGAGCGTCTGCCGCGTGGAGCGCCTGTCCCTGTCCGGCGCCCTCCTGCGCCCCTTCTGCGACCACTTCCTGGTGCAGTGGCCCGCGCTGAAGGAGAAGCACCCCGGCGCCGTGTTCCTGGGGCGGCTCGTCTGACGGGCAGCGGCCGGCGCCCTCCGACCCCGCGGGGGCCCCTCCGACCCTGCGGGGGCCCCCCCGCCCCTGCTGTCGGCCACAGGCGGGAGAGGACGACGCGTGTGTCTCAAAGCCGTCTGAGCGCCGTCGCCGGGAGAGGGGTGTGGCACCCAGGGCGGCGGCCGGGTGCTCCTGCGGGACGCACGTCCACCCCGGCCGGTGTGCGTGGCTCCGGGGACTGAGCGCCGGCCTGCGAACCACAGGGTCTCCGGTTCGATTCCCAGTCAGGGCAGTGCCTGGGCTGCGGGCCGGGTCCCCAGTAGGGGGTGCATGAGAGGCAACCGCGCATGGACATTTCTCTCCCTCTCTTCCTCCCTCCCCTCCCCTCTCTAAACGTAAATAAAATCTTTACAAAGAGACAAGCAGTAATAAACCATGCAGTGTTCACGCCTCTGTGCACCAGCCTTCTCGTCTACATCGAAGAATCGCTCAGAAGTTACCTGCTGACTAGTTTTAGCCATATTTTCTCCTAGAACTGAATGCAGACTCTATGATTAGCATTCTTTTTGACCAGTACTCTGCGTTGTGAAGGAAAGGTGTTTCTTTGTTTCTTTGTCTTTGTTCGACCCAGTGGGCTGCGTTTCCTGTGTGGCCCCGGCAGCCCCCCCGGGGCACACCTCCCCCCCCCCCCCCCCCCCCCCCCCCGCAGAGAGGAAGTGGCCGGGGGTGCCTTCCAGGCTGTGCCCTCCCAGCCCCGGGGCCACGGATGGAAACCAGCCTCTCCCCTGGCCCTTCAGCCCGGCACTGTCGGCTCCTGGCCTCCATCCCCAGCACCTTTGGGAAGCCCTTGTGTAATTACTGAAATAAAGTAAAAGGTGACCGTTGCCGTAGCAGTAAAAACGTGGTTCTGTTATCCGGAATCCAAACTCCCAGAACCGTTTTCGAGGGTGTGTTAGGAAGTGTGCAAGGCCAGACCCGCCGGTCTCGGCCATGCCGGGACGCCCAGGCTCGGGAGGGCGTGTGCGGCTCACACTCTGCGGGTGCTGGCCGGACGCCAGGGGTCCTCCCGGGCACTTTCCACACGCTCGCTCACTCAGTCCCCGCAAGCACGCGGCGAGGCAGCGACATGCACGGTTTAGCAGGGCCCGCTCAAGCACCTGCCCTCCTCCCGACGCCCGCCCGCACCTGCCTGGGTCGTACTTGGCGCGGGTCGCACCTGCTGCGGGACCTGGCCAGGCCAGGCAGCCCCTGCTCCCCCCAACCCCTGTCCCTTCCACAAAGCCACCCAACGAGAAGACCCCTGGCCACAGCTGGGGTGTTTATCTTCTCTCGCATCTTTGTCATAAGTGGGACGACAGCCTCACAAGGAAACACAAAGACCTCGCAGGAGCGGCTGCCTTTCGGCGAGAAGAGCCACGCCTGCCCCCACGGCGAGGAGCCAAGGTGCCGGGCGGCCTCCCCCCGATCCGGCCCAGAGCCACGGGCAGGAGGAGGCAACGCAGGGGCCGCTCCTGGAGCCTCGACGCCACATCCCCGAGCCCGGGCTCCGTCCGTTCCCGCGGACCGTGGGCTGGACCCCGAAGCAGACGTGGCCCGAGACACTTCCCGGAGGGGAAGGTGGCGGACGCTCTAGGGACAGTGGCGCGCCCCCTGCTCCAGACTTTCTCCCGAGGGGGTGCCGGGGCAACGGCAGGCAGTGGACTTGGGCTCTGGCCATTCAGGCGCTGCCCGCCCGCCCGGGGCCGCCCCCCAGCCCCACGGGCGGTCCTGCCACAGAGGCTCCGTGGGGCCGGCGCCCACAGCACTCGGGCCACGGGGGCGGCAGAAAAGACACCACGAGTTTCCCCTGAGGCCCTGTCCCCGGTGCTGCGCGTGCGGACCCTCCGCCGAGACCGCGTTTAGCCGGAACGTGGGGGAAAGCCTCGCGGGCACCGCTCCCGAGCCCTCGGCGTCAGCCTGGCAAAGCAGAGGTGCGAGGACGGCCCTGCCCGGTCCCGGCGTGAGCCGAAGAGGCCAGAAGCCAGCGTGCCCCTCCCCGCATGACTCCCTCAGGGACGCAGCTCTTTCCTGGAAGAGACCGCTCACTCGAGGACATTAATCACCCGAGGAGGCCTCGGGCGGGAGGCAGGGCGCCCGCACATCCTGCCCACACCCCTTCCCCGAAGATTCTTATCTGCCGCGCGGAGCTTCTCCAGGGCCGGGCAGCCGGCCAGCCGGGTCCTCGCTGCTCCCGACAGCGGGCTGGGAGCCGTCCCAGGGAGCCGCCGCCGGGACCGGAGGGGGCTGTGACCCGTGTCCACGGGAGAGAGGGTGGTGCGACTGCAGACCGCAGGGAGGACGTCCCCACCGGACAGGGGCTGAGCCCGGCTTCCCATCAGAAGCGGCTGGGACACGCCGCCAGGCCTGCCGTGGCGGGGTGACCCGGGAACCCACCCCCTTCCAGGGTCAGTTCTTCGGCTGAGGGACCGCCTTCTCCCGTCCAGGAGGTCCCAGCAGAGAGCCTGAAGGCAGTGTGTTCGGCGACCACCACCCGCAGCGGGACGCCATGGCTGGGGCGAGGGGTGGCCCTCCTGGCCCACACCCCGTCCAGCCCCTGGGCCGCAGCCTGAGCGCGGCCCCTGTCTCATCAGCACGGGCCACGGGGCTGCGGCCCAGAGAGACCAAGGAACGTATCCGAGACTTTCCAGCCGGAAGGTGCCGGGGCTGGGGTTTGAACCCAGGCGCGACCGGGGCGCTGAGACGGAGAGTGGGTGCCGGGGCTCCGGGTGGGAGACCGGGGCAGGCCTCCAGGCTGGGGACGTTCAGCTGAGAGCTGCAGGCTGTCCCCCGAAACATCTCCCTCCTCCGCCCACTTCCCCTGCCCAGGCGCCTCCCAGCTCCCCCAGACTCCCTCCGGCCCCAGCCACCTCTTCTGGAAGCGCCCGCCTGGCAGGGCCCCCGAGACCCAGGCTGGCGCTGACTCCCATGCTGTCCCTCTGGACCCCGTCCCCATGGAAACGCCAGGGGAGGGAGAAACGGCCGCCGCCTCTCCCTCTGGCGCCGCCTCCCTCCTCCCCCCTCGGTCCCCCCCCCCCCCCCCCCCCCCCCGCCTCAGCTCTGCGGACGCTGACCAGGCGTGACTTCTTACGCCTGCAGCCGCCGACCGGTCACGTGTCGTCGACACCCGCGGTTCTCCAGCGTGGCGGTCTCGGGGCCTCGCTACCCTCCGGAAGGCTGGGGGAGACCCCCCAGATCTCTGTGTGCGTGGGCTCTATTCGCCCCCGTTTGCCGCTGAAGGAACTAAAGCAAACGTTCCCAACAGAACCCACAGGGCCACATCCATTCACCCTCGGGGCACCGATGTCCCCGCCTGTCACGGGGCACCGGGAAAACTACACAGGCTCGAGGCGGAGTGGGAAGAGGGCAAATAGTATATTCGTGCTCTTCTGAGGACTGGTTCGATTTCCCGGACCCCCGAGAGGGTCCAGCCCCCTCGCGGGTCCCTGGGCCGCCCGCACCCATACACGTGTGTGGGCGAAGACAGGCAGAACGAGACACGGACCCCCGCAGCCAGGAGGCTGCCCCAGCGGCGTCTGTCTCCCTGGGGCGCCATCTCTGCCTATGGCTGGAGACCCCCGAGGACCGCGGGTGCCGGAGACGGAGCTAAGTCCTGGCGCAGGGAGCCCGGTGGGGGCTGGGGGTGGGGAGGCCCCTCTGCAGGAAACAGGCGTCCCCACACCCTCGCCAGCGACCCTCGTCGCAGGGTCTCACCCGCAGAGAGCCAGGACGGGGGGGGGGGGGGGGACTGGGCCTGCCCCCCGCCCCCCACAGTGCTGGCTGGCACCTGTGTGCTCTCCAGCACAGGGACCCCTTCCAATGGGCCCTGGCAGCCAGAGGGGAGGGGACGGCCTGACTTGGGCTCCTGAAATGCTTGCCTTCCACACACTGGCCTTGGGGACACCCCCGAGGACCCAGCCCCCAGGCTGTGAGGGCTGGGGCACCGGCAGGGTCTCTGTGTCCGAGCCAACTTCGGTCACCGAGACCCCAGTGCTGGACGCAGGACAGGAGAGGCCTCCGACGGCCCCAGCCCTGTCGTGGGGCCCCTGCCAGCCCTTCTGGTCGCCCCAGCAGACGCTCAGACGCCGGGGGGAGGGGGGAGCCCCCCTCTGTGCCCGTGGATGCAGACCCTGGGGCCCACCAGCAGAATCAATGGCTGCTGTTTCCCACCAGCATGGTCCAGGGGGATTGGCTACAGAGCAGTAGGCCATCAGAACAAGAACCTTCCAGAAGGAGCCAGCCCTCCCCTGCGTGGTTACTTTGGCCTGACGATAGGAGAGGAGCCAGCCCCTCACCCCCGAGGCCGAGGGAGGAGGAGGAAGGCCACTAGGCAGGCCGGCAACGGCCCCTTGTCCCTGGCCCCCGGGCGGCGGGGACGCGGAGACGGGTGGGTGTAGCCGCAGGCACGTGAGCAAGCAAACCGCTGGACTCGGCTCCACATCGCTTTTCCTTCCCTGGGTGACGGGGGGTTTTTCCACCCCGGCAAACCGCAGCGCTTAAACAGAAGCCGTGTGTCCCGTGGCTGAGGGTCGGCGGCGAGAACTCGGGGGGTGGGGGGGGCCCGCCGAGCGTGGAGCCTCAGCGCACAGCCAGGGAGCCCGCTGGAGCGGGGACAGGGCTTCTGGCAAAGCACCGTGCAACCCCTTCTCCGTCCAACTCGGAGTCCTTCCCCTCCCCCCCCTCCCCCACCCCCCGCCACAGTCTACTCAGGAGAACGATCTGAAATTCAATGGCCAGAAAGAGAACCTCTGAAAGTTTTCAGTTGACTGAAGCACAAGAATCTTTCACCGATGCCGAGCAGGGCCACCCCCCTCCCTCCGCAGCCCCGGGTCCCCCCGTGCCAGAGCCCAGAAGACGCAAACGGAGACCGTTCCGGAATCCAAGCCCCAGCGGGAGGGGTGGTCGGAGGGTCTGGGGGGACAGTCCTCCCCTCTCTCGAAAGTGAAAAGGGAAAAGAAGTTCCATTCTTCAAAGAAAAGGGAAGGAAAACAGGACTTTTATGGGAATACCATACACGGAGTTGGCAGGGGTTCAGCAGGGATAGAAAGAATCTGAAATGTCCCCTTGTTCAGCTCCGGCCGCTGGCAGCCCAGTTCAAGGAGGCTCCGCTTTCAGGCAGATCTGCCGAGTCCTCGGGCCCGTGAGCGTGCCAGGCCTCGAGCTGCCCGCTCCGGTCCCTGACGCCTGGATCGAAAAGCCGAATCCGAACAGACAGATGCGCCCAGAGCAGAGCGTCCGTCACGATCGCCCATAACACGGCGCATCGCTGGCCGTCGGAGTGGGGAAAGGCCAAGGCGCGGTTCCTGGTGCTTTGCCAGGGCGGGGCGGGGGGCCATGGGCAGGGGAGTCTCCTGGGTACCTGGGGACGGGGTGCAAGGGCACGCCACCCCAGACTCGCCCCTCGCTCCCCCACCCTCGCATGTGGGCGAGCGTTTCCGCAATCAGAGGTTTGGAAACTACAGGCCCCGGAAGAACAGCCACGGCACGCGTGGGTCATCCGCGCCGGGCGCCCCACCCGGCTGTCGGGGGGAGCGAGGATGGGGGTGTCCAAGTTACCTCCCCTATCTCACGCGTCCCTCGGGGAAGACGCCTGGCCTGCACGCCGGACGCCCGGGCCAGGGCAGCTGCTCTGGCTTCAGGCCCAGCCCCGGCCAGCCCGCCGGCGCCCTGCTCTCGGGCACGGGGTCACCTCTGCCACCTCCGGCAGGGCCGTGTGCTCCTGACGCGCGGTGAACATTCCAGGTGGCCAGTGTCACCTCGACAGGACCGTCCCGGGGGCCCTGACTCCTGAAGCCGTCGCCTTCCCCAAGGACACGCTCCCGCCCCTCCCAGGTGACCGATAGCACAGCGACAGCAAGGTCACCTCCAGGGCGGACGGGACGTCGACGCCGGTGCCACCGCAGGTCCCTGCCGGGAGGCCTCTGCCCGGTGGAGCCAGGCAGCCCGCTCAGCCTCGGGCCGGCATCGACTCACAGCGGCGGCCTCCCCGGCCCCTCCCCGCCGTCTGGTGCTCACCTGCGTCCACCCCGAGTCCTCCAGAGCAGACCCGAGTCTCGGCGCCTTTGGAGGCTTGTCGGGGAAACAAGGGAGGAGGCAGGGGAAGGACAGTGTGCCTGCCTCACTGCCCGCTGCTCCTGCTTGTCCCCAGCCTGGGGGCCGCCCGCCTGCGAGGGTCTGCACGTCCTGCAGGCTGCTGGGGTCACTGGACGGGGTCACAGGCGGGGTCACAGGTAGGGTCACTAGCAGGGTCACAGGTGGGGGTCACAGGTGGGGGGTCACAGGTGGGGTCACAGGCAGGGTCACAGGTGGGGGTCACAGGTGGGGTCACAGGCAGGGTCACAGGTGGGGTCACAGGTGGGGTCACGGGCGGGGTCACAGGCGGGGGGGGTCACAGGTGGGGTCACAGGTGAGGGTCACAGGTGGGGTCACCAGTGCTTGCGCTCTGTGTCCCTTTAGAGGAAGACATTTGAACAGTCGATGTTTCATCTGTGAGCAGCAGCAACAGAGGAAAGGAAGGTCTTCAGGCCGCTGGTTTGTTGCCGCGGAGGAAACGGACACCGTTGCCAGCAGCCCGACAGTGAGGGCGGGGCCGCAGGGGCCGCAGGGCCCGGGCACTGGGGCACAGGGACCCGGACCCCCCGCAGAGGCCTCTGTGCAGCGTCTCCCCGGTCCGCAGCAGCAGGAAGGCCGCGCGGCCCCTCACCCGGCCGGGACTCAGCGCCACACCAGCACAGGCGGGGCAGGGGCAGGTTCGCGCCGGCCATGAGAGAACAGCTCGGTGACCGATGACGACCGAGTCCAGAGCCGACTCCGAGTTCCGCCACTCGCCACGGCAAACCTGCCCCGGCCTGGCCTGTGTGTGCAAAGTCCGGACTGTCCCGTGACCAGAGACCACGGGGCCCCCAGAGAGACCGCCACACGCGGCAGGTCTCGGCTCACCGCCTGCGTGTCCCTGCAGGACAGTGGGCGCAGTGGGGGGGCCTCGGCGAGACCGGAGCAGACCGTCCTCCACCCTGGGGTGGGCCTCGCCCAAGCAGGCGCAGACCTCAGGGGGGCAGAGACCCGCCCTTCCCCCCCCGCCAGCAGGGGAGGCACCTCCAGCCACGGGCCTTCCGACGCCAACTGCAACATCAGCTCTTCCTCAGTCTCCAGCCTGCTGCCCGACCAGGGGAGTTTTGGACTTGCCAGTCCCCGTAGTCACGTGAGCCGGGTCCTTCTGATCAGCCTCCCTGTGTGTGTGTGTGTGTGTGTGTGTGTGTGTGCATGTGTGCGCGAGTGCACGTGTGTGCACGTGTGTGTGCAGGTGTATGCGCACACACAGACACACGCACCGGCTCTGCTGGAGGGAGCTGCCCCGAGCATGTCCGTGGCTGCACACGGGAGCGTGCACTGTCAGTACCCGCAGCTCTCATCAACCCCCGGAACCACAGAATCTGGGGGACGTTCTCCAAGGAGCGAAGGGTGGAGCGCTGCGTCCTGCGCTCCGTGGCCGCTCCCTGAGACGGGAGGACACTCCGTCACCCGCCTGTCCCCGTCCCGGCCGCTCCCACGCCCAGGCGGTTGACCCCACCTCCGGGTCCTCGCCCTGTAGAAGTCCCGCTGCTGCCCCCCCCACCCCCGAGGGTCGGAGTTCGCACTCAGGGCGCATGAACTTGACCCTGCCGTCCGCTCACTCCTGCTGCGCCGTCAGAGCCCAGCGTCCACCGTCTCGGCACAGGGACTCCCGGGCTCGCGGCTCCAGCGTCAGCTCTGAACGCACGCGGTCAGCGGGAGGTGACTGAGCACCCCCCACCGCCAGGCAGATGGGAATGCCCTCGCCGAACTTGACTTCTGTCCCCCTCGGGACACCGCCGGACGCAGCCTGAAGGCCCCGCGAGGCCGGCGCGGCCAGCACGCGTGTTGGGGCGTGCCCGTGGGGCTGGGCAGTGTAGCAGGTGCGCTGGTCAGTGTGTTATCTTCCGTCCCCGTGAGGAAGGGCAGGTCTCCCACTGAAAAGCAGATTCTCCTGCTAAAACCGTCCCCCAGGACGGTGCTGCTTTCCAGCCGGTTACACTCAGCACGCGGGGGGGGGGGGGGGAGCCTCACGCACGGCCCTTCTCGGAGCCTCACCAGGTGAGCTGGGCGGCTGCTGCCACAGCCACAGCTTCTCTGTCCCCCCGGGCCTGGGCTGCAGCGCCAGCGGCCCTCGGGGAAGGGCCCCCCCGCCTGCCCCGAGCTCAGGGCTCTCCTCTGAGTGCCCCCCCCCAGCTGGGGACACTCCTGGTCCCTCCCCGCCCGCCCCCCTCTGTCCTCTGGGCGGTCTGGGGGCCTGCGGCCCCTCACTGTTCAAAGTGACGGGGACAGAGGCGGTGCCCCCCGCGGCGAACGGAAGCCGCGCACCGAGTCGGCCAACCTGTGTCTGCTGCCCATCGGCTCCGCAGGGCGGGGACTGGAGTCGGGGCGCGGCAGCCCACGGCGGCGGGGCCTCTGCCTTCAGGGAACGCTGTAATTAGCTGGCTGTCTGAGCCGCTTTGATGCCCGGGGACCGAGGCCGCTGGGGCCCGGCGGCTGACGCAAGCCCAGGGCGCTCTGTTGGCTGCAGGAGGGACCAAGAGAGACTGAGGCCGAGCACCAGGTGCCGGCGGGAGCCAAGTGGCTCTCCTTGCCCACGGAGGTCGCAGGTCGCAGGTCGCAGGTCTCTGTCCCCGCTCTCGCTCTGAGCCTCTGACTGGTTGGTGGTGAGGACCCCAGACCTGCTGGGACTGCTTTTGTGCCGCCACCCCTCCCCCACACCCCCACCCTCCCCCTAGGAGACGGTCACCGCTGGACTTGGGACACAGTGACAGGCTGCGGGCCCAGCCTCCCTCGCTCGGCCGGTCTGGGGACTCTGGGGACTCTGGGGACGTGGACACGGGAAGCCAGCCGCACACCTTCTGGAGCTGCCCCACCCCCGCCTCCTCGCTGCCCGTGCGGGCCACCGGCTGGACGGGAGGGGGCCCTCCTCGGACCTGGGGGGCGGCTGCAGGGGGGGCTGGTGGAGCCGAGGAAGGAGGCACCTGCGTCCGTAGCCCGGGGGCCGTCACTGTCACCGGGGTCCGTCACTGTCACCGGGGGCCGTCACTGTCACCGGGGTCCGTCACTGTCACCGGGGTCATCACTGTCACCGGGGGGTCATCACTGTCACCGGGGGGTCATCACTGTCACCGGGGGCCGTCACTGTCACCAGGGGGGGCCGTCACTGTCACTGGGGTCCGTCACTGTCACCGGGGTCCGTCACTGTCACCGGGGGGTCATCACTGTCACCAGGGGGGGCCGTCACTGTCACCGGGGTCATCACCGTCACCGGTGCAGACGTCCCCAGGACACCGGGGGCCGTGACGGAAGAAACAGGCCCGCTTCCTCGGCCCCTCTGTGTAGAGGATGGAGAGTGACCACAGCGTCCCTTCTCAATGTAAAAGACCTCAGTTGACGTGACCAGCCAGGCAAGACACTCGCCTGCCCCACCTTGGTCTCCTGGCCCCCGGGGCTGAGAGGGTGGCCTGAAGCCCAGCGCCAGGCTCCGGGGCGCCCCCGAGGGGCCTCAGTGCGGCGGGGGGCGGGGGGGGACATCTGGGCTGAGACCAGCCTTTCCGAGAGGCAGGCAGAGGAGTGTGGCTGCAGGAACAAGTACCTGGCAGCCTGTGCCAGAGGGGCAAGTGCGTGGGCGAGGGAGCCTCCCTGTCCTGTGGGTGCGGGTGCGAGGGTGGCCTTCGAGGGCCGTCCAAGGCTCTGGCTCTGCCAGAGAGGACGATGGTGCCGGGAAGACAGGAAGGGGCTTGGGTCGGGCTCACCCACGGAGCCAAGTGCTCCCCCCGGGCCCTGGTGGCGGACGTGGTCAACCCGCGGTGTCCTGGGAGGCAGGGCAGAGGTCCTGATGCTAGAGGAAAGGGCAGGCCTGAGACCAGCCCTCCGGGGACCCGGGGGGGGGGGGGGGGTGTGACCCCCGGGAATGCAGTCACAGCGGCCAGAGCGCTGGCCCTCCTGCTGGGCCAGGGCCTTCTCTTCGTGCTCAGCAGCTCCTGGTCCCCTCGGGCCCTCCATCCCGCCCGGCACCCCGGCCCGAGTCCTCAATGTGGTGGACTCTGCGGCCCCCGAGCGGCCTGGCGGGCCCCTCCCTGGGCCAGAGCTTCCTCGGGTTCCTCCAGGGAGGACTGCGGGGCCCCGCCTGGCAGAGCTATGTGAAAATCGCTCAGAGTGGCCAGCACCAAGCACACCGGGGTGTTAGCTCCCGCTCTCAGCCCGCCGTAACAGCCGTCCTGCTCTCCCTGGGCAAACACTCCTGAGGCCGCTCCCTGGCGCCGGAGTCAGGGACCGGCCCGACGGGCCGAGGCCCGAAACCTCCCAAGAACCGTGCACGCCGGGTTTGGCCCAAGGGGGTCCGACTCCAACACAGTGGGCTCTGAGGGGATTCTGGCCAACTTCACCCCTCCCCCTTTTCTCCTTTCTGTCCATTTTACTGTTCTTCCTCTCAGTGTGGCCACAGGTGTGAAAGAATCCGTCTCCAACGTGAGGAGCTCAGTGGGGCGGAGGAGAGGCCGGACCGTGAGCATGTGGCAGGTGACACCCAGGACCAAGGGGCAGGCTCAGAGTCGTGGGGCCCGGAGGGGGCGCTCCGCCAGGGCGGGGAGGGCAGGGAAGGCTTCCTGGAGGAGGGGGCGAGCGAGCCCGGTGTGGGCGGCCAGGCCGAGCCCGAGAGGACAGGAGGACCGGGGCTGTCTGGGCACCGCCGAGTCACTGATCGCTGAGGGCGGGTCCTTGCTGCTCGAGGCCCAGAGTGTGTGAGGGGAACACCCGTGGGCCGGGAGCCTTTGGTTTCTTCCCGTCTCCCGTTCTCCAGGCGAGTGGTCGGGGCCCTCGTGGGCATATAGGGCTTTATGAACCCGGACGCTTGGGGTTCCTCCCAGAGGCGGGGGGGGCCCACAACGGGGCAGGTGCTGCTCCCCTGGGGCACAGGTGCCCTCGGTCACATCAAAGACGCAAGGGCAAACGTCCTTGGATAACGACGCCAAGCGGGGGGGGGGAGGCCTGACTCTGAAGCCGGCCCGGGCTTTGCCCTCCCTCCACGCGCCTCGGGCAGAGCCTGGCCCACAGCTCACAGGCGCTCGCTCGCTCGCTCGGCGGTGCCGGGAGCACAGACAGAGGAGCCGGTGGAGGAGCCGGTGGAGAGGCGCGTGTTTTAAGGGCGCTGCTCCCACCCCCACTCATCCTCTGCGGGGCCGAGCCGGCGGCGGCCGGGGCAGCGCCTCTGCTCGCACCTGAGGGAGCGGAGAGGTTATTAGCTTGGTTACACATTAACCAGTCGGCTGGTGGCTACACGAAGGACTCCGCGGTCCTTCTGAGGTCATAGTGCGAGTGGACTCATGGACTCGTGAAAACTCAGTGGGCCCCTGCTTTGCACAGGGGCCCAGCTGGGAACCGGGAAGGAGCAGGTGGGAAGTGCAGCCTCCACCCCGCAGGTTTAAGGTGGACCCGGGAGGTGGGCAAACCACGTGCAGGGGGCCGGTGCGCGCCGCTCGAAGTGCGTCGCTGCGGCAGGAGGGTGGTCTGCAGGTGCAGGCTACGGGGGGACAGAAGGCTCAGGGGGAACCTCTGCCCCCCTCCCCTTCCCCCCTCCCCCCAAAATCCGGGCACGGGTGCTCCCCTGTGAGGGACTCACCCAGTCCCTGGAGACTCGGCCCTGGGTGCGCTGTGCAGCCCTTCCTGAAACAGTGCCCCCTCCAGCAGCTCCTCCCACCAGTTCACTGGCCCACGATTCCCGCCGCTGGAAGCCCGACCCCTGACCCCCGTCCACGAACGGTCTCCCAACAGCTGCCTCGCTCTTTGTTACAATGTTACACACGCTCTCAACCCAACCACTTCCGGGCCTTCCGTCTGCGACACAGTAGCTCTCTGTTTCATTTGCAGACACCAGTTCCAGAACCCAGGAGGGTGGAAGATTTCTTACGGCCCTACGACCCCCGAAGGAGGGCGGTCACAACCAAGGCTGATGGTGTGACAACGACTGATGGTGGTTTTAACTCACACACAGAAAGATAAGCACGGACGAATAAATGGGGCATAAGATAAATAATTGAGTGTTAGTTTTCAACGAAGCAAGGGTAGTCTCACCTTGAGACTGTAGACTTAAAATAATAACATATTATCATTTAAATCTCACGCAGACAGCCCTGACCGGTGTGGCTCAGTGGGTTGGGCGTTGTCCCACAAAGCAAAAGGCTGTGGGTTCGATTCCCAGTCAGGCACGTGCCTGGGTCGTGAGTTCGGTCCCGGGTAGGAGCGTGTACGTTGATGTCTCTCTTCCTCCCCTTCTCCCTCTGCTCCCCTGTCTCTGAAAATAAGTAAACTTAAAAATATAAATCTCACACAGACATATGAGCTAAGTACCCACCCCCCACTTTTTTCCTGTGTAACCTTTGGTAGGACAGTGATAAAACCAAGTAATTAAGAGGCAAATTTTAAGAGCCAAAATTAATTTGCTTTTTTTTTGCATTTGGAATAATGCCTATAAAACGCCCCCCCCCCCAAAGCATTTTTCTTCTTAATTAAAAAACAACAACAAAAAATGCCCTGGCTGGCGTAGCTCAGTGGACTGAACGCGGGCTGGGAACCAAAGTGTTGTAGGTTCGATTCCCAGTCAGGGCACATGCCTGGGTTGCAGGCCATGACCCCCAGCAACCGCACATTCATGTTTCTCTCTCTCTCTCTTTCTCCCTCCCTTCCCTCTCTAAAAATAAATAAATAAAATCTTTAAAAAAAAAAAACTAAGTGAGGGCAAAACATCTTTTTACTCTGTAACCAGGATCCCAGCACTTAGAAAGATGAAGCTGGAGAACCGGAATCTCGTGGAGCAGCCCATTCCGAACACACAAAAAAGCTCAGACGCGGTTTTGCCTGTTACTCCGCCCCCCCCCCCCCCCGCCACAGTCACAAGGATTTCAGTTGAACAAAGCTCACAAAATCAGGGGTGGCATTTATCTCGCATGGCTGGGAAACAGGCCCATCTGCTTAATTTCGGGGGGTTTTTTTGGATGAGTTATCAGAATCATTGATTCAAGAGTTTCCATTTTTAAGTCGCTTCAATGCTTAATTTCCCCAGGCTCACTTTCGTCCTTCTTGAATTCAGCACACACGCACAGGAGTGTTTTTTCAGGGCCTTGGGCTGTCCCTGCTACCCCCGCAGGCCCCGCTCCTCCGGATCTCTGACCCGGCCTCAGTCCCTCCCCCGATCCTTGTCCCTCCAGCTTCTCCAGGCCGCCCCGCCCCCTCGCTCGCTCTCTGTAGACTGGCCTTCGCAGCTGCTTCTGCGGGAACACACGCCCCCTCACCCCTGGCCGGCCAGACCCCCCTGACCTGCCTGACCTCCAGGGGCCTCCGGACTCCCCGAAATGACGCCCCTCCCTGTGCCCGCCCGCCCCGTGGCAGGGAACGGTGAACGGGGATGGTCCTGCAGGGGGAGCCTGGCTGTGCCTTCACCCCGGCGGCCCCAGGGCCTCCAGGGGCCAACGGACGGACGGACCGGGTGGAGCTGATCCCACGGTGCCCCTTCGGTCACGCTTTCCCTGCGTCTAGGGCGTGGAGGCTGAGAGACCACCGCACGGAGCACCTCCTGCCCGCGTGGGGTTCACGGCCGAGCGAGAAAGAGGAACCAGCCGGCCCAGTGTTCGGCTCGCGGTGTTAATGCTTTCAGTCCTGTGGCGTGACGCGCCCACTTTCCAGATGGCTCGGAAGCAGAAAGGTAGTCACGTTTGTTTACTCCCAGGGACGGGGGGGTCACTCTGGGCGGACGCACTGTCCTCCGTCGGAGCCCGGCCGGGAGCGGAGGCTCAGCCGACCCCACGGGGTGGAGAAGACCCGCCGGCCGGGAGGGGCCGGCCCTGACCTCTCCCAGTGCACGGGTCACCGAGGGCCTCGGCTGCCAGGCCTTCTGATACCATCTCCGGCTCTCTAGGCCCCGGTGCACAGCCGGAAGGCTGGAATGCGCTCCTGGAATGTGAGTCATTCCGGACTTCAGAGACGAGAGTCTGGGTGCCAGCCCTCCCTACGGGACACGGAGGCTCTCAAGCCGCACCCTCCCCCCGAGCAAGGACACGGGTCATCATGGCCGAGAAGCTCCCAACGTGTAACCGGGCTGGACGGGGCAACAGGCAGAGGCCCGAGGCCCGTGGGCCCTCTCTCCTGAGAGCCGGCGAAAGCCAGGAGGTCGGCCCCTCCCACGGGGATCACATCGTGAGCACATGGGCTGCTGCGCGAGAAGGTCCCACGAATGTCCCTGTGGGCCTCGCCAAGGCCTCCCAAGCGCCTTCTCCGACCCGCCTCTGGTCAGCGCCAACCTCGGCGGCTGGCAATGCCTCCATCCCCAACGGCCGGAGATGCGCCCGCCGGGATATCACCGGTCCTCCCCCTGCTGCCTTCGGTGTCCGGTGGCGCTGGGCGCCTTTTCACACGCTCGGTGGCCGTCCCCACCACGACCCACTTCCGGAACCTTCCCAGAATCCCAGACCAAAGCCCTGTGCCCGTGAAACAAGACTCATGTTTTGTCTACAAGTTTTTTCACGACAAACCGATACAGTTCTGGAACATTCTACCAGGAATGCCCTTTGAGGAGATTCGGTCTCCACGCCCACCGCCCTGGCCAGGGCTGACGCAGGGCCCGACAGGCAGGGCTGGTGAGGATCCGGCTGTTCCCACGGTGCCCAGCCCCCGACACAAGCAGGTGAAGTCACAGGCAACATCCCTCCTCCGGAAAAACAGCCCGAACTGCTCGCCACTAATTGTGGGTCAGTTGCATCACCGTGCAGGAAGAATGACCTAATAATGTGACCACCTCCTGACTGCACCGGCGAATCACCTACGTTCCTCCCCCCACCCCAGCACCCTCCACCTTCCTCTGGCCCCCCCCCCCCACGCCCCAGCCCGGCCATTCCCGAGCCCCCACGAGCTAACAGCCCTTTCCTGCCTTTTCCCCTAAAGCCCTCGGCGCCGGGGGACCAGCGGGAGGGGAGGACGGTTCCTCCTCTTGGGCAGGTGGCCACACCTGCTCCCCGGGGTTCTCCTGACGCAGGAGCTGCTGCTGGCTGACAGCAGCCTCACCCTGGGGCCTCGGGAGCGGAAGCGCGTCCCCCAGACCAGAGGGGAGCAGTGGTGGTGCGGGGGGTGCGGGGGTGGGGGGCTGTGGGGCCAGGAGGGGTGCAGGCTGCGGGCGGCGCGAAGGGCACTTCTGTCCGCGCCCAGGCGCCCTGGTCCGGGGCCCCAGGTGTGCGCGCGCAGCCGCCCGACTCGGGTGGAGCTGAGCCCCTCGGGGAAGCAGCTGGTGCGAGCCCAGAAAAGGACGGGAAGCGCCCCAGGTTCTGCGCTGAGCCCGGGTCCCGGCCAGAGCGGCAGCGGGCAAAGGTCAACCCGACAGGTGGGGGAGGCTGCGAGGCGCCGGAGGAGCAGGTGTCACGCAGCGCCCCCTTCTCGGCACCGGGGCTGCGGGGCCGCTTCCGGGGTTCCCCGCAGCGGGCGGAGGGCGCGCCGGGCCAGGGGCCGCGGACGCCGCAGACGGAGCGGCGGCGGCGGCCTGGACGTGCACGGGAATTCCGGGCTCGGGCAGCCCCAGGAGCTCCCACCCGGCCGGCGGCCCCGCCCCGCTGGCCCGCCCGCCGGGAGGAGGGGCGCTGGCCGCGGCCGCGGTGGCGTGAGCGCGGGCGGGCGGGGGCCGGGCCCGCGGGGACCGAGCGCACCGCCCCTCGCCCGCGAGGCGGGAGCAGGCGGCCCCCCATTGGTCGGGCCGGCCGGCCCAGCCCTCCGGGCCGCGGGCGGAGGCGGGGGCACGGCGTGCGGGACTCCGGGGCGGGCCGCGGGCTCCGGGGGACCCAGTCGGACCGAGCTGCCCAGGGGAGCGAGCTCCGAGCGTCTGCGCCGCGGCCACTCCCGGGCCAGGAGCGCGAAGCCCCGTGCGAGACCCCGAGCCGAGCGCAGCCCCGTCGCGCCGCGACCACCATGACCCACTTCAACAAGGGCCCTTCCTACGGGCTCTCGGCCGAGGTCAAGAACAAGGTGCGCGGGCTCGGGTGGGGTCCCTGGGGCCGGGCGGCTCCCTTGCGCGCCGGCTTCGCGGAGCGGAGACGTCGGGCGGCGCGGTGGCCGCTTGCCCCCATCCGGTCTCGGGCGCTCTCCTGGCTTTGTTCCCGCGCCGCGGGCCGGACGGGCGGCGGGCGGCGGGCGGCGGGCGGGGTCCGGGCCGCTGGAACCCGGCCGAGCGGACCCGGGGCGCCCGGGGTCGGCTGCGGCTGCAGGACCCGCCCCTCCAGGCGGGAGGCACCCCCGCGCGGCCCTTCGCCCTGAGGTGGGGCTGGTCCGCGCGGCCGGCGCCCCGGGCCCCTGCTGACCCCACGCCCTCTCCCTCCGCAGCCCCGGGCCGAGCACAGTTAGGCGGGTCCGCGGCCAGCCGGGGTCCCCATTGTTCCTGGGGAGGGAGACCGCCGAGCGTCTGTCCCCCCGACGCCGGGCGCCCCCGGGAGAACGGGACCCTCCCGGGACCCCTGAGTTTCCCGGATGTCGGTGCTGTGGGGCGAATTGCTGCGGCTTCGGGACACCGAGACAAAGCCGGAGCGCACCGCCCCGGGGTGCCGTCTGCGGAGACCCGGGGTTTTCTGAGGAAAACTGAGAAGTTGGGGAACGCGAGGCTGTAACGGTATCGGGGCGTCTCCGCGGGTCGCTTTTGTTCCGGCCGACGCGCCCAGCGGGATGCGGCTCGCGGCGCCCGGCCTTGGGGCGCCCGCCCCTGCCGCCCGGCCGCCGCGCGGAGGGACGCCTCGAGTTCGTCCGGGACTCGGGGTCTGGGAAAGACGGGAGCGGCGTCCCCCTCCCCAAATCCGCTCCTTCCTTCCTCCCTCCCCGCATTCCAAGTCCATGACATCAGGCGCTTCTGGGGCGAGACCAGCCAATCGGCGCGGAACTGCGCACAGACCGCTCATTGTCTGGCTCTGCTGTCCTGGCCAAAGCGCCACAAAGGAGCGCCGCTGTGCTCGGCCCCCTCGCCTCCGGGAGCCGCGGCGCGTCCGGTGGCCGCCGCACCTCGGGGGCCCGGCCCCGGCGCTGGGTGCGCGGCGCTCTCCACAGAGCGAGGGGCGCCCCCGGAACCCGCAGGAGGGCTGCCGTCCACGCACCCCAGTGGGATGCGGTTAAGACCCTGAGCCGCCTTCTGAAGCAAGGGGTACATTTTAGCCCCCCAACCCCCTCCCCCGTCTCTAAAGCGGAAACGACTGGGGCCCGCAGTCCCCCCCCCCCCCCCCCCCCCCCCCCGCCAGAGAACAGCGGCCCAAACACCTTCTCAAGGACAGAAAAGTGAGCGGTCTGCGTGGGGACCACGAAGCTCCCCCCGGGAACCCGGCCCACTAGTGCTCCCTTCCCGGGCTTCCCCCCGGGCTCAGGGGGACCCTCTCAGAGGGGGCCTGCCTGTGCCCAGCCGCCAGGGACACCTGGCTGGCAGCAGGCGGCTGTGACCCATCTGCCCCGCACATGGGGTCCCTGTCACCTGGGCAGCCCCCCGCAAGGGACTGGCCTTTCTTGGGGGTTAATATCTGTACTAACTCCTGCCTGCTGACGAAGAAAGCGACCTCTTTCCCTACGGGCTGTGGCAGGGAAGGCAGAGCTGGAGGCCAGACGGCTGTGACTCCTGGTGGAGCCTGAGGGCTCAGAGACTCCGGGAGGGAAGTCGGTTATGACTTTGGGTCTGTCCCTTCAGGCCCGGTGCTCACAACCCCTGTGCTCACACGGGCCTCTCCTACAGCGCCCCTGTGAGTGGGACGGCTTTGACCCCTGCTGCCCCAGGGCGGCGGGGGGGGGGGGGGGGGGTTCCCCCCCCCAACATCTTATGCAAACAGAAGCCCAGAAAGGGCGCCATCGGCTCGAGAACGGCCCGAGAGGGGGACTCCGGCCGGGCGTCGGGGTTTAGTGCAGGCCCCAGGCTCCTGGGGTCGCACCCACCACACCCCCGCTTGTGTGGGGGGACCCCTGTTAATCCTGGACGTGGTGATCGGGGGCGGAATCCTGTCGCCCCTTCTGGGTCCTCGTTCCCCGGGCTGTTGAGGGGGACCTCGAGTTTCCGCCGAGGGTCCACAGGCCGGGCACCCTCAGGCCCATCCTGCCCTTTCCCTGTGCATTCCTCAAGGATACGTCACTCACACGCAGGGGCTATTTTTGTTTTTCCTCAAAACGTCACTTAACAGATCAGGAAAGGACAGTGCCCCCGGGCAGCCACCTGTGGGAGGGGCCTTGGCCTCTGGCAGGTGAGGTCCTGTCCCCTCTCTGCCCCTCCCGCCCCATGTGACCCTGCCCAGTGGCTCCGTCCCTGCTCCGGTGCCTGGTCAGGAAAATGGGGGGACAGTGGTTAGCCCCCGAACCCCGTGTGGTTGGGACGTGCGGCTCGTACTGAGGACCGAGTGGCCGTCGGAAGGTGCTGCCCCTTTAAGAATGCGGCTCCTTCAAGCGTGCCTTCCGTGGTTTTCTGTCCGGCCTGCGAGAGCAGTGTCTCCGTGCTTCGGGAAAGCCTTTGATCTTGGGTACTTTAAACTAGTAAAATTTCAGGGGGGATAGTCTGTAAACTTAGGATCCCTGCCTGGTAGAAACACAGAGTTACTTTTTTCTGCTACACGTGGGCAGGAAGGGGTCAGAAAACAGCCTGCGGGGGCACCCTTCCTCCCGGCCTGGGGACGGTGCCCCTGGCAGCACCCAAAGGGTCAGGGACCTGCGGTGTGCGGAGGCCCCCGCTGTGGGCAGGGGGTGGGGAGGGCCGCGGCCAGTGCGGGAGTTGCAGGAGGGAGGGGCGCCCCAGAATTCTTGAGCTCTGAGAGGAGGATTGTCGGGGCTCCGGCCGCCCTCGGGAGGGGAGGCCACGGACCCCCTGCGTGCCTGGGGAGCCTGGGGGGCCGGAGGAGCCGGAGGAAACTGAAGATCCCGGAGGAAGCGCCACCTTTCCGGACACGTGGCCGCGAGCGGGACAGCGGGGCCCGGGCTCCGTGTCAGGCTGAGGCTGCCGGCTGCTGCCCAGCAGACACGGCCGGTGCCGGGGCCGCTTCCCTGCGGGGCTGGGGGCACGGGCGCCGTCGGCGGGGGGCAGGGGAGGGGGGCGAAGGCCCTCCTCCGCGGCCACGTTTGTTCCGGGAGGAGCAGGAGAGGAAGCTTGGGGAGCCCGGCATGGCAGGCGCGGACCTGGAGCCTGTGCCCCCCGCCCCCCCCACCCCCCCGGGGACGTGTGAGTGGGGCACAGCCGCCCTCAGCTCGGGGCGGCCCGGGGCACACAGCGGCGCCCTCAGCCGCCGCAGCCCAAAGGTGTAAGTCACCGAACAGGAAGCTCAACAGTCCCGCAGCTGTGGTTCCCGGGGGGCCCAGGGGCCCCGAGACCCTCAGCCGGCCTGCCCTGTGCCGCTTGGACCCGCAGCCGCTCTGCGGGGGGGGGGGGGGGGGGGGGCGCTGGGCCGAGGGACCCCGCACTCGGCTGTGAGCGCCCAGGGGGTCTGCCCGGCTTCGCTGCTGGGGCACTGGGCTCCTGGCCAGGCACGCAGGTCTCACTCCGCAGTCCAGAGCGAGGTTCCAAGTCCAAACTGTTCTGTCTTCTGTTGTCGGTCTCCCCCCCCTACCCCCGGGGCGCTGAGGGCCCCCCAGTCACCGGCACGGTCCGTCGGGGCCTGCACCTTCACCGGGAGCCTCCCACTCGGTAGATGCTCGGTCCCTGTCTGCTGGGTCAGTGACCCGACCCGCCGGGAGCGGCTTTGTTCCGACTCTGGAAACTTTCGGGAGTCCCCCTGGTTGGGGTGTCTGGGCGGAAGTGTCCCCTGCGAGTGTGGCGTTTTGGAGGGCACGGTGGTTTTTATGGCTCACGTTTCTTCAGCAGTTTTTTTTTTAAACTAGTCCGTGTGAGATGGACACTTGTCACTGAGAGCATCCCTTCCTAGTCACTGGGGCTCTTTCTGGGGCTCCTGCGCCAGGGAGCAACAGGGGCGGCCCCGCCGCCCCCCCCCCCCCCCGGCTCCCCCCGCCCGAGCAGATGCAGGAGGCTCCTTCCGCGGAGGGGAGGGGAGGGGGGGGGAGGCCCCAAGCCGCCCCCTCCGGGTGCCCAGGCCCCCCTGCCCTGGGTGTGTCCGACCGACCACCCCGGGCCCGCGGCTCTGCCCTCCGCCCCTTCTGGACGGTGGGCCGCCTGCGTCTGCTGGCTCTCAGCTTCCATCAGAGCTCTCAGCGGTGGGACCCTGCCGGGACTGTCCTCGGCCGGAGGGGCCCTGTCCCTGCCAGGCGGGGTCATGAGGGCGAGTGGGTGTTTCGCTCAGCAGTGTCTCATGAGCCACTCTTGAAAATGGTCCACAACAGGAAAGGAAAACAACACAATGGCCATTGCTGGTTTGGGTGTTCGGCCGGCTGTCCCCCTCTGCCCCGCAGAGCGAGGACAAGCTTTGCCCTCTGTGCACGAGACTGGGCGGGGGCGGGGCTCGGCCTTAGAATTCAGGGGCCAGCTCCCTTCTGTCCCAGGTGTGTTCAGTCCCCACAGACTACGGCCCACGGGCACCGGCCCCCGCAACCCTGGACACGTGGCTGAGGGGGCTCGGACCCTGGACGTGCCCCTGCGTGTGCCCAGGCTCCCCCTTCAGAGTCCCTGGAGCCCGAGGGGGCTCAGGCCTGGCTGTGGGGCCCGGAGCCTCTCCAGTTCGGGGTCACTGTCACAGGAAGTGCAGACGCACCTCAACCATGCTGCGCACACGTGACCTCGGGGTTCCGGGCGGGCTGGAGGGGTCGTCAGGGGGGACGTGGGCCGTGGACACTGTCCAGGTCAGAACCTCGGGCTTCGGGTGAGCGACCTGCGTGTCACCTGTGAATTGGGGCTGCTGGACGGAGGGATAGGCCAGCGCAGGAGCAGCCGGGCCCGCGGGTCCCTGAAGGGGGGCCGCAGCTCTGGCTCCGCCCTGCTGGCGGTCCAGCCGGCCCCCCAGCCCAGCACGTGCCCCCTCCCACGCGCCCACATCTGCTCGTCTCCCAGCGAGGCCTCTGCGGCCAGGCCCTCATGCCCGAGCCAGGCGTCTCTCTCTGACCCCGGAGTCGGGGCTGCGGCCTGTCCCCAGGGTCCCTGTCCGTGACGCCGGCCCGGCGGGCAGCCTCTGTCAGTGACATCGCAGGGTCACTGGCCGCGGTCTCGGGCCGTCCCCACGGCCCTCGGGGCGGGGGCTCCTGGGCACAGAGAGAGAGGCCGTCATTTCTGGGCGGGGCGGCGTTTGGCCGTTTGTCCCCGAGGGATCGATTTCCCTTACACAAGCGACACCTTTCAGTTCTCGTCACCGTGTCGCAGGGCCGGCACCTCTCCCCGGCGCGGGCCCCGCCCAGGCCGGCCGCGAGAAGCAGGTCTGCGAGGAGACGGGCTCGTGCCCAGCTTTCCCCGGGCGGCGGAGCGGATCCCCCTCAGTTCCCACCCCAGGCCCGGGGCCGCGAGGGGCCCTGCAGAGCAGAGCGGGCGTCCAGGGCACCAGGGTGTGAGCGAGGGGCAGCGGAGGCCCTCTGAGGGCTGTTCTGGGCCACGGGCTGAGCCCACGTCGGTGGCCGTGTCCCTGTGCCCCCGCCATGCTCTCCGGGGATCCTCACTGCCGGGTGGCCGGCCAGGGCCTGCGGGTCTCGCCCCCTCGTCAGCCGGGCCCTGGGCCTGCCCGGGGCTGCGGAGGCCCCTCGGGCGAATGGAGGGGGCGCCTGCGGCGGCGGCCGGCCCCCCCCTTCTGTTTTACGTGGAAGGAAGTAGGAGCGAACATAATCAATACCATGTGTGCTGAGTCTCGTAATTCAAACATGTGATTCTGCTTTGGATGCAGAAATAGCCGCAGCCACCGAGCCGCTCGCTGGGTGTGGGGACCTCACTCGGTGGGCCTCGCCCTGGGGGCTGGCCCGGCCCTGGTCCCCGCGCCGAGCTGGGGCCCCGGGGCTGCTCCTGAGCCTCCACGGCCCGGACATCTGGGCCGTTGCCGCGGAGGACCCGGCTCTGCCACGCCGAGCCCCCCCCGCCCCTCCCAGCCCCGCCCCGGCCACGCATGAGCACGTGCTCTGCCGGCCGGGCCTCGGGTCCCGTCGCCCTGCACTCTGGACTGGGCTCTGAAGTGTCGTCCCCTGTCTCCTTGGGCGAGGGCTCGAGTGACACCCCCTCCTCGCAGCCCAGCCCTCTTCCAGCACCTTCTGAAGCGTGCTCGTGGCCGGAGGCTGCTTCTAAGGGCCGGCAGGAGGGTGGAGGCGTTTGGTCCGAGACATCGCTGCCGGTGTCTCACTGTGAACTTGGGGGCCGACCTGAGGCTGCAGGCCCCGGGCCGGTGGGGCGTTCTCCCCGGGGGGCGCTGCAGCTCCCTCGAGGGGGTCGGTGGGAGGCAGCGCAGCCGGTGCCCCTGGCGCGCCCATGCTTCTCTGTGAGGCGGGAGGACCCGACGGGAAGCTACCACGGTGCCGTCCCGATCCCCTCCCTGCACAGCCGGGACCCGCTGTCCGGGCCAGGGGCCCCGTGCTGTCTGTGGTGAGCTGCGGACACAGCCCCGTCGGGCCAGGGGCGGGGACCATCCACGGGGGGGGGGGGGGGGCGCACCTGTGCCCCAGGGTGTTCCTGCTGGGGCCTGGGGACTGGCGGGCGGCACACCCACCTCGGGGTGCCGTCACCCTCGCCCAGGAGGCCTCGTCTCTGTCCCCGTTTCGTGAGTGAAACCTGTGCTGGGAAGAAGACACACAGCACCAAGACATAAAAGTAAACTGAAAGTGTCCTCTGACACTTGTCCCCACCCACCCACCCACGGGGGCAGCTCTGGACACCATCCAACCCCGTGACTCGCGGAGAAACAGGGTCACAGCCACTGGGCATCTCTTTAGAAAGTGCGGGTGGGTCAGAGTGTGTCCCTTGTGACCTGACATTGGCGTGTCACAGGTGTGACCAGATTGCTGTCTGAAAACTCGGCCAGCTGAGATTCCCACCCATGGGAGATCGGCCCCTGCAGGGAGAGCTCTCGGGGTCAGAACAAAACTATGTCACACCGCCTTGTCCAGCCCCAGGTGTCTTGGTTCAGTTCCTCACTATCCAGTCCTGGGTCAGGGACCGCAGGGACCGCAGGACCCCCTCTGCCAGCTGCGCCCCCCAGGTGGGGGGTGGGCAGGGACACCCCTCTCACTATTTGGTAACGTAAGTCATCTTTAAAGCAGGAAGGGCAGGCGGCACCCAACGATCTCTCGTCACAACGGCTGTGAGGTCGGGTCAAGGGACTGATTTCCCCAACGTTGAGTCTGACCGAGGAGTTCCGTCTGGGCCTGCAGAGGCGCGGCCGGCCCAGCAGAGACAGGACGAGTGCTCCTAGACACTGAACTTGAGGCCAGGCGTGGGGTGGGGGGGCGCTTTTCAAGAGGAAGGAGACGAGGCTGACCAGGGAGGGCGCTGGTGTGTGTGGGGGGGGGTCTCCCAAACACGGGCTTGGGCAGGAGACAGAGGGGCCCATGGCTCAGACACCTGGTCTGTGGCCAGCGTCCTGTTCCTCTCCCCACGGAGCCGCTGGGGCCCGACGGGGTGGCGGCAGGGGCAGGAGACGGCCAGGCCCGGCTCTGCGAGCCTCACCCCTGCGCCTGGGGCCGGAAAGGGTGCTGGGAGGGGCTTGTGTGGCCCTGCTGGGCACCTGTGGCCCGCCTGCGGAGCCTCGTCGCCAGGGACCTTTGTGCAGGGCGCTCTCTCCCGCTGGTGTGTGCCCACGTCGCTGCCCGGTCGGGGAAACGTGGGGCCCATGTGGGAGGCGTGGAGTGCACGTGTGACGTGTGGAGGGTGCGTGCGGCTCGTCCAGGCTTCCGCTGGCCCGGGAGCTGGGAACAGGGAACAGGTGTGCGCTGTTTTCTAAGGAGACCTGCCCACCTGCGGCCGCTTCCCGGCCCCACTCCACGCACGCCCTGCCCGCGGCGGGCTCTGTGGGGGACGCGGTGGCTTGTGGGTGACCGCACCTGTTCCCCACGGCCCCCACGAACACCAAGGGAGCCCAAACCCCTTTTAGTCTCGCGAAGGTCTCGAACGGCGAGTGTCCGGCACCGCATCCCGTGTGCGCCTCACGAGGCGGGCTCTCACTTTTAGAAAGACCGAGCAGCGACACTATCCTTCCCGGCCACGGACACGCTGCCCCCCCTCCCCCCCATGTCCAGGGCTCGGTGGGGTCGGGAGCTCGCGCCGGCGTCTGATGACCCGGGTGGGGGGGCGCCCTGCGCAGGCAGACGGCGGGTTCCGAGCCTCGCTCTCCCGGGCGCTCTCCCGGGCGAGGGCACTGCCTGCCGCTTCGTGGTTCACGGGCCCGTCACGCCCATCGCACCCGCCACCCTCTCCCCGTCCCCTCCCGGGACTGCTGCGATCACACGCGTGAGGCGAGCAGTCGTGTCTTACAAAGGTTTGCACACCTGTGCACACGAGGGGGCATCCGCTCCCCCTGCCCCCGGCTCACGGAGCCCACACCACTAGTTGGCCCTGGAGCTCCGGGGCAGGACCTCGCACGTCACCCCAAATAACGTGCTCGTTCAAGGGAGGGTCGTTCAAAACCCGGATGTGTCTGTAACTGTTGAGTTTCGCTTCCCACCCGTTCAGGACGCCCGCCTGGGCGTCCCCAGGTCCTCGCCTCCCAGAACCGGGGAACGGGAGATCGGACGGGAATCCGAGCCCCAGGTGTGCGGCAGCAGGTGCGCCTGGTTGACGTGGTCAGAGCAGGGCGGGGTCGGCCCCCCCCTGCCCGGCTGCTTCTAGGGTTACCCCGATGAGCTCCGGGCACCGTGGACAAAGGGGGCTCTCATCAGAGGCTGGAGCGGGCCCGGGCTCGGCCATCCCGCTGGGATCCCCGGGTTGGTGGATTCGGTGGATGAAGGGGGTGCACCGCCCGGGAGAGCCGGTGGCGCTCAGACACGGGGCCTGTCCCTGACCCGGGAGGCCTTCCCACCTGTGGCACCCTCCTGCTCTGGCAACATGATTAGGGCGTGAAAAGTTCGTGGTTGTGCTGAGTTCCCACCTGCGCCAGGCATGGGCTCTCAGGGCACAGCAATGAGTAACACCTGCCCCGCCCCCGCCCGGGAGCCGCAGGCAGGCAGTCCAGGTGTGCTTGCGCGCCTGTGCCGGCTCCTAGTCGTGGCTGTCCCGACCCCCCCAGGTGCCGCACGGGCTCCCGGGCGTCCACTCCAGCGTCACCGCGGGGTCTTGGGCGGACAGCGGAGGCCCCGGGCTTCTGGGTGGGGCAGGAGGGGAGAGGTGGGGGATGGGGCCCCCTCCTGGTTCCCGAGCCGTTGAATTTGCGTGTCTGGGTTGATCCTCATTTCCCGGTCCGGACTCTTCCCGGAGTCCGGCCTGCGTGCCGACTCCCTCCTTGTTCAGGACCCACTTCGCACTGTGTGTGCTCTGACCTTCGCAGTGGGAAGGTCACTCACTGGGTCAGCACAGAATCCGTGTCCTGTTGGTTCTGCATTTTTCCTGCCGTAACGTGGGTTAGTTACGCCTTCTGCCTCACGCCCTGGATCAGCTCCTAGGCTTCAGTTCCCCAGCGTTCGCACACCAAGCCCGGGACTTGCCCTTTGCTTCACGGCACCCGTTTGGGGGGGGGGGCACTGTGCTGCCCCCGCCGGCCGGCCCCTCCACCAGAGAGAAAGGCTGGGCTTTAAAACGCCCCCGGGCAGTGCCCCGTTCGGCCTGGGGGTGGGGGGTGACTTCCCACAGCTCCTCCCCGCCGTCCGAGTGCTGGCTGGGCTGGGCACCCAGGCAGCCGGAGACATTCCCAGGGCCGAGACCCAGCGCGTCACGTGTGTGCTGGCGCCGTCGGACCCAGGGGCCGGGGCAGGTCAGCGTGGAGGCCGGGCCCGCCTCAAGTGGAGGAGCAGGGGCCGGCCGAGGCCTGGGCCTCCGAGGGGAGGAGGACGGTTCGCAGGGAGACCAGGAGGCCCACGCTGGGTGCACGCGTCTGCTGGACCGCCCACCGCCGCACCACTGCGGGGCCCCGGGAGGACTTCGACCGGACGGGCCTTCTGGGCCCCTCCCGGCCCGCGGTGCTCAGCCACGTTCAGCTGTGACGGCTCTTCCGGGAGCAGGTTCTCTGCCTCGTCTGCCAGGCCGTTGGGGGGAGGTCAAAGGTCTGGGGTGCTTCCTCCCCAGTCTTTCGTTTCTTAAAAATAACCCGCCTAAGACACTCCACAGCCCAGGAGGCGTGTTTGGGGGGGCAAACTCCGCCCCCCCTCGGCAGTGCCCTCCCGTTGGGTTGGGCTCGTGTGTGTGAGTCCCCGGCCCCGCGGTGACCCTGGGGCCGTCACTGTCCCAAACAGAAAGTGGTTTTCCCCGCAGTCCCCACCCGGCCCTGACGAGGTACAGCCCCGTGGTCACCTGAACAAGAATGCAGATGGGCACACGAGGGCATTCTCGCCGGAGGGAGGGGCAGGGACCGCTGTGACCACGAGGCGGGTGGGAGGGCCCTGGGGTGGGGGCCGGGGCCGCGGCCGTGGCGAGCCCGCCTGCAGCGAGACCTGCACGCTCAGCCGCGAACACTGAACTGAACTGAACGGCGGCAGAGGCGTCCGGGGACCGAAGCCTTGCCCGTGGCACTGGGGCAGACACCGGCGCGGGGCACGGACGGTGCTGCGCCTCGGGCACTGGGACCGGCCGCCTTGGCCGCGGCCCCGGGCACCACCTCACCGTGGCCTTGGAGGGCAGGCGACGACCTGCGAGAAATGGGGTCAGGGTTGAGTTACCGAGCTGGGTCACACGGTTTGGGAGTGTCGACATTTGTTTGACTTCAGAGCGTGTGACCGCTGCTGCTGTGACCCCTCCTTGTGAAGGTCGGGGAGGGGCCGGGGGCGGCCACGTTTCAGGACCAAGAGGGATGACCACTCGGGAGGAGGACACGAGGGGAAGGCCCTGGCGTGTCCTCTCCGGCCCCCACCTGCCCGCCGGTCTCCTGCTGGTGCCAGCACCCGCCTGGGCTCTTTGTTGAGGGCAAATGTCTCTCCACCTCATTCCGTCTCTCTGCTTTCGGGCCGGGTCACCCGTCCAGGTGGCCGTGGACACGGGCTTCCCTCGCTCGCTACCTGCCCCCAACGGGGCCCTCGGTGTGGCCGGCGGCCGGGCCGTGCCCCCCACCTGCGGGCTCCCTTCTGGGGGTGGGCTGTGGGCCCCCCCCCCCCCCGCATCATCGGGCCACTACCTGCCCGACCCCCCACCGACCATAGGGGAGCAGACTCTGCTGGGAGGGTCTCCTCGCCCCGGGGTGCAGCCCCCCAGTGCTCCGCCCGCTCCGACCACGGACTTGAGCGTGCTATTCAGCCCGTGGGGGGGACTCCAGGCATCTGGGAGGAGGGCGGGGGGCTCCAGGCTGGGGCTCTGAGCTCCTCTGGGGACCGAGTGGGAGGCCAGGAGGCTGAAGCCACCGGACCGGAACCAGGAGGCGGACAAAAGCCCTGGAGGCTGCCAGGGCAGGGCAGGGCAGGGCGTGGGGTGCGGGTGGGGCACCGGCGGGGCGCAGGGAATGGGCAGGGAGCACTGTCCCCCGATCAGGTGCCCTGGGTGCTCCTTTCCTGGTCTTTATTTTCTTGCCTTCTTTTATCAACTGGATTTATTAGTGTGACATTGGCTGAGACATTACACAAGCCTTCGGGTGTACATGCCCGCAACATGCCATCCGCACATGGCGCTGTGCGGCCCCCACGCAAGGCCCGGTCTCCTCCCGCCACTGTGTGCGGGACCCTCCCCCCTCGTCAGCCTCCCCTCCCCCATCACCGTCCTGTGGTCTGGTCATTCACCCAGTGTCTGCTCTGCGTCCCGTGTGTGAGCGTGGTCACGCGGCTCCTGCCCTGGCCCGTCTGACGCACCTTGTCTCACGGAACAGGATCCTCTGCCCTTCGAGTGTGTTTGGCCGGGAGGATGCTGCCAAGCTGCGGGGGGCCTCCAGGGGCAGTGCCATCAAGCAGGGGTGTCTGGGGGCGCCGGACAGGAAGGGTGGGCCAGCCCCGCGTGGGGAGCCTGGGCGTGGGGGGCTGCGAGGCGCCGGGAAGGCCGGGTGCTGTGACACACCACGTCCTGGAGCAGGGAAGGAGCTGGTCTCACACACAGGCCGCAAGAGCGGTGTTTGAGCTGGTGAGAGTGAACCTTCCCGGCAGCGGAACAAGGGGAACTGGAGCCGACCCCCCCCCGTTGCGAGGAGGAACCCGCCGGCCAGTGTCCGACGTTCCGATGAGCTTCTCGGGCGAGAACACTGGGCGAGCTGCATTTGCTGAAGCTTCCCTCTGACACCGCCCGACTTGCTCCCCGTTCCTTGATCATGAAAGGTGTGTGTCCCGGACACTTGAAAAGAGACCCGAGTCCCTGGAGCGCGTGACCCTGGTGTGACCACGCGCTGACCTGCTTTCGGAGGCGGCCTGGGTGCTGCTGCGTCCCCCCGACAGCACAGCCGCGGGCGGGGGCCAAGGGGCCGTTCGAAGTAGATGTTTTCCTGGATGATTTCATGAGGTTTTCTTTTTCCTTTTAAACTTTTTTTTTAAAAAGACACATTCCTAAGTCTTGAATTCTACTTACCAAGCCTGACGGCAGAGAGCTCACTTACTGGGCAAACGTCAGCAGTTTCGGGTGCGGAAGCCCCTCGGTTGGAGCTCTGCCTGCGAGCTGGCCGGTCTGTTCCAGTTCGATCCGCGCCCGAGCCGTGCCCAGGGCCAGCTGTCCAGCGCCCCGCCCCGCTGCCCCGGTGGTGGGGGAAGGAAGGCCTGAACCCCGGCCCCCGGAGGAGACCGGGCCACGGAGAAGGTGTGGCTCCCTCTCCGCCATCTGGCAGGGGTTTCCGAGTCAGCTCTGTAACCCCCCCCCCGTGGTGTGGGCACGGCGTGGAATTTTTCACACGTTGAACAAAGGAATCGTGAATGCACTTTTATGTGCTTGGTTGCATAACAGTGGGTGTCCTTTGGCCGAGAGTTACCGCCCCCGCCCCCACAGACACCCCAGAGCCCTCCGGTGTGGCTCTCCTGTGCGCCGAGGACGTTGTTTACACGGCCGGCCGGGATAGGAAGCGGCTCTGCTCTCCGGCCCCGGCTTTCCTGTTGTGCAGACAGGAAGCGGGTCCCAGGGTGGCGAGGTCACCCACGCCCCCGAGCGAACCGGTGGGGCCGCTGTACAGCCGAGGGCTGAGCCCCCGACACGCGCCTCGTCCTTGCAAACGCTGTGGGAAAAGCTCAGCTGCCTGGCATGCCTGGGGGGCAGGGGGTCCGGCCTCTCTCCTCCGCCTGGTTCCTTCCCTCCGCCTCCCCACCCCCATTTAGACAGAGAATTTCTCTTTCTGGCCACTTGTAACCAGACTCCAGTGTGAAAACACAGTCAGGTATTAAGTCTTTTCCTACCAACTCACTGCGCACACATTTTGTTTCTGAAGGTGCCGCAGGAGGCCGATGTGGTGGGGGGTGAGGAGGGGGCGCACCCCCCCCCAGACTGTGTGCGGGAGTCGCGTGCGCAGGGAACGGCAGTGGGGGCTCCTTCCTGCGCGGGGGGCTGCCCTGTCCTGTGCAGCAGAACCTTCCGGCACACCGGCCCAACCGGGCAGGAGGCCAGAGGGGGTGTGTGTTGAGGGACGGGGCCCCAGGGGCCAGGAAATCACGCACCGGGCTCCCGCCTTCCACTGCGCGTGACCTCGGGCCGAAATCCGATCCGGGCACACGGCAGCGTCAGCTGTCTTGATGTGAAACATAAGCTCACCGAATTTCTGCTTTGTGATCTGTAAACAAAGGATCTGTTTTTCTCTCCAGGGGGCGGGGCTGCTTCTCTGACTTGGGGGGGCGGGAGTGCCCAGGACCCCAGCCAGGGCTCAGGGTCGTCTGCTCTCTGTGGGGGCCGAGCGGGAGTGCCCGTGGGAGGGACGGTGCCACTGGAACTCCAAGGGCCTGTGATCGTGTTCTGTGGCAGCAAACTTTCCAAGTCCTTTTCATCCACACTGTGACCGAGGCCACCGCCGGCGCTGGCCGGCCCTGGGCCCTCGCTGTCCACGTGGGGCATGGCAGTGCCCATAGGAAGGCCCAGGACACGACTGGCCTCCGGCCTCACTGTGGTCTCCTTAGCAACCGGCAGACCAGCCGCTCTCAGGCCCTGGGGACGAGGAGTCGCCCAGGAACGTGAATGTGTGGCTTTCAACGGTATTCCGTGCCGCTGGTTTTTTCAACTGAGGTTCCGGCCCCACACACAGGGGTCTCTCAGAGCCCGCGGTGTCCTGGCAGGGGGGACAGCACCCCGTCTGGGTTGGGGAGGCGCCCTCGCCGCACAGGACTCAGTCAGGGAACAAGGGGTTGTCTTGGGCTTCCGTGGAATGTTCGGGTGCCCGGAGGGTGCGGCGTGGCTCCTGTGAGGAGCGTGCTAGGACACACCGCGTGGCCGGAGCTGGACGTGACCAGCAGTGAGGGGTGTGCGAGTCGCAGCGAGAGACGCAGCGGGCAGTGGGAGTGACGCGTCTCGGGCGGGCACGATGCGGTGGGTCGCAGCCCCGCCTCCTCCGTCTGCAGCGTGGCACTCAGGGACTCTCCCCCAGCGGCGCCGTGGCCGGTGCCACCCTGTGACGAGCGCAGAGCCCTGTTCGCCGCCCGCCTGCGGGGGGCGGGACTGTCCTCTGGGGCCTGTTTTCCCCTCCTGGGCCCCACGGCCTGGCCGCGAGCTGCTCGGTGCTGGAGTAACACCCACCCGCCCGGAGACGTGGTTCTGAGCCACCGAGGCTTCAGAGGGCGTCCGCCCGGCCGGGGCCCTTGACGCAGGTGGCCGCTGCGTGTCGCGGCCGCAGTCCCTGCGGCCGTCACAGCGGGCCCCCCTCCCGTGTTGCAGATCGCGTCCAAGTACGACCACCAGGCGGAGGAGGACCTGCGCGGCTGGATCGAGGAGGTGACCGGCATGAGCATCGGCCCCAGCTTCCAGCTGGGCCTGAAGGACGGCATCATCCTCTGCGAGTGAGTCCGCGGGGCCCCTCCCACCTGCATGTCAGCCGTCCTTGTCCCGCCTCCTCGACTGGCTGCGGGGGCCTGGCTTGTCCCCACTGGCCCGTGTCCCCGAGTGGCCAGTGAGTAGCCGTCGCGCTTTCCCTTCCAGACTCATCAACAAGCTGCAGCCGGGCTCCGTGCGGAAGGTCAACGAGTCCTCCCTCAACTGGCCGCAGGTAACGCCCCCCCCCTCCCCCCACCTTCAGCTGCTGTTCCCGAGACCAGACGGGGGACTCCACCCGTGTTTCAGAGGAACGTTCCAGCGGGAGCCGGGCCCGTTCCTGGGGTCGCCGTGCCGTGTTTTCGCTGCCTCCGTAGTCGCTCAGAAGGCCTTCTCTGGCTGGCGGAGGTGGAGCCCAGAAGTTTCTATCCTTCTGTTCAGTCTGAGGCGCTTTCACAAGTTCACACGGGGACATACACCCTAGACCGTGAGGGCCAGCGAGGGGGAGAGCGAGGACTGTCACCCGAGGGCTCACGGGGGGCCGCGCCCCTCACTCCGCAGGAAGCTCGGGCTTGGGTCATGGGCTCACGAGGTCGGGTGACACCACGCAGGTCAGCCTGGGGTGCGTGTTTTGGGATGTGACCCAAGAAGCATGGAGCAACCACAAGTTTGTGCTTAAATTCAAACTAAAACATAACAAATAACTGGGTCGAGTATTACATCCATTTCCACAAAGGAGCTGCCAGCCCCCGACAGCTGGCACACAATTCCCGCAGGCGGGCAAGGCAGGCCCCGCCCTTGAACTCAGAGAGACCACCGCCAGGGCTCCTGCGTCTCCCTCGGGCCCTTCCCGGAGAGCTGCCTGCGTGCGTGCGTGTGGTCAGGGGTCCCTGCCCGGCAGCCACCCTGCCTGGCGTCTTGTAACTAGCCGTGGGCCCTGAGGATGCAGGTACCAGGAAGGTCCCCGTCCGGCCCTGGACGTCACGTGACTCTCTCCCTGCCCACAGCTGGAGAACATCGGCAACTTCATCAAAGCCATCCAGGCCTACGGCATGAAGCCCCACGACATCTTCGAGGCCAACGACCTGTTTGAGAACGGGAACATGACCCAGGTCCAGACGACACTGGTGGCCCTGGCCGGTCTGGTGCGTTCCTCACGCCCCTGCTGTCCCCCAGGAGGTCAGGCTGGCGGCGGGGCCCGTCCCCTCCGGGACCGCCAGCCTTGGGGACGGGCTGCGGGCATCTGGGGCCTCGGGCAGGACGGCGCACGCGGCAGAGGGGCCGTGCATCTGGGGGGACAACGGCCCCGCCCACGGTGTCCGCCTCTCGGCCGGGTCCTGTCCCTGCCGCTGCTCCTCCCGTGAGCCTCGGCCGGCACGGGCTCCGCGGAGCAGTGCCCGCACGCGGTGAGCCTGCGTGTTTCCGTCCAGGCCAAAACCAAGGGCTTCCACACCACCATCGACCTCGGCGTGAAATACGCGGAGAAGCAGACTCGGCGCTTCGACGAGGGCAAGTTGAAAGCCGGCCAGAGCGTCATCGGTCTGCAGGTAGGTGCCGCGGGCCGCTCGGCCCCTCCGCCCCTCACTCAGGGGCGTGACCTCTCAGCCCCCCCCCCCCCATGCAGTGACGCAGCGTCTGTCGTCGTCGGTGAGGGGCGGGCAGCCCGCGGTGGCGCAGGTGTGGGGGCGGGTGTGTGGTTTGCGCAGTGCGTGACCCTGCGCGGCCCAGGAGGTGGTGGCGGCGCTCAGGAGGAGGAGCCGCCGGCCGGCCCGCGGACTTCCCCGCTGTCTCCGCAGGACGCGGTGGCCGCCCCCTTACAAACGGGGGGGCTTCACAGAGCCTCAGCGCCACAGTCCCCCGTGCTAGGGGCGCGCCGCACAGCGGCCAGACGCTGCTCACGTTCGCCGCTGTAGTTCCCGGGAAACGCCCCCTCGGGTTCTCCCCCACCCCCCTTCACGTCGCCCCCTGGAGGGTGTCCCAACGCCGCCGCGGCCGAGCGCCCCATGTGCGGTGGGGGGCACGGCGCCCCTCTCTGGCGGAGTCTGTGCAGGACAAAGCCGTCTCGGTGCAGAGAACTGGAGACCTGATTTCCCGGCGTCCAGCCGGGAGATGCGCCTGCATATTCGGGGGTGGGGGTGGGGTGGCGTTTCCCTGCGTGGGGGGGTTACGGACAGAGGCACACGGGGGACAGCCAGGAGGACCCACACACATGCCGACAGCGGGTGCCTGGAGGGAACCATTGTGAGGACAACTCCCCTCCTTTGCGCTTATATGTTTTCTGAACCTTTTCCAACAAACAGGCTTTTACTTTTTTTAAAAGATTTTATTTATTTATCTTTAGAGAGGGAAGGGAGGGAGAAAGAGAGAGAGAGAGAAACATCAATGTGTGGTTGCTGGGGGCCGTGGCCTGCAACCCAGGCATGCACCCTGACTGGGAATCGAACCTGCGACACTTTGGTTTGCAGCCCGCGCTCAGTCCACTGAGCTATGCCAGCCAGGGCAGGCTTTTACTTTTAGTAAAGAAAAAAAAAGTTCCCCTTCAACCCCTATTGTGAAGGGAAAAGATAGGGCACAGAACCACGGCCCTCACCAGCAGCCTGGCTGCTCCGCCAGCTGGTCCTGGAGCCCCGCCACCCTCCCCGGGGAAGGGAGCCACGTCCTGCCCCTCCGAGTGGGCCAGGTTCACGGTCCTCGTCCACTGCCTCCCAGGCCAGTGGGCCTGAGAGCTGGAGGGACAAAACGTGCTTTTCCCACGAACGTGGGGGTGATTCTGGTGGAGCCTGTAGTGACCCAGGTTGAGCTGCCTGAGGACACACCTGGCGTTTGCTGCCCTGTTTTATGCAAAACATACCTGGAGGAGGAAAGTCTGAGGCCTGAGGTGGTTCTGTCCCTGTCGGTCCTGGTTGTCTGTACCGGGGGTGGGTGGGGTGGGGGGTAGCAGGGGAAGTGTGGATTCTTCATCGTGTGGCCCCTGTAGTAACTTCTGGTGTCTGTCTGTCCCTTCCTGTGCCCGTTTATTTATATGGTTATAATGATGAGGTTTTATACCCAGGGAATTAACTGTTTGAGACTCTCCTTTATCACATGGCACCTTGAACTTGAGGAAGGGACGGAGGAGACTCCGTATCGCTGGGCCCCGGCACAGGGAGGGGCTGGGACCGGCTCCCCTGTGCAGTAGAGAAAGCCTTGTCTGTGCCGGGGATGCCGGTGACGCCTGGTGACTGGTGCTGATCTCGCTCTTTGACTTCAAAGATGGGGACCAACAAGTGCGCCAGCCAGGCAGGGATGACCGCCTACGGGACCAGGAGGCACCTCTACGACCCCAAGATGCAGACCGACAAGCCCTTCGACCAGACCACGATCAGCCTGCAGATGGGCACCAACAAAGGCGCCAGCCAGGTGAGCGGGGCGGCAGGCGGCTGCCTGGTCCCGGGAGCCCAGGGCGGGGCCGTGCTTGGCGTAGTCGTAAATCCCTAAGGGGGTGGGGGGCGGGGTTATGGCCCTTTCTGCAGCCGCGCCCGTGGGGCGGGGCGGGGCTCGCGCTCTCCCTGGAGGTCCGAACAGCCGGCCTGGCTTCCTCACCGGAAGGGAAGGAAGTGACCAACCGGGCTCTGGCTCCGGACCCGAGTCCACGGCTCGTCCTCACGCTGCCGACTCGTGTTCCCCAGGGCCCTTCGTGGGCTGGTTAGGTCACTAGTCACCTCGTCTGGGGGAAGTCGTCAGACGGTCCCCTGGATCCCTGTGACATGCTGCGGGGGGGGGGGGGGGGCGGGGGGACGCTCCATGCTCTCTGCTCCCGGTCCTCTCCGGAACCACAGGAGACGGTGCTTGCTCCGCTGGGCCCGTGAGAAGCCCAGGGACTCCTGCCTGAGGCCCAGAGCAGCTCCGCAGCGGAGCTGGGACCGCAGCCGGTGGCCTGGCCCCGCAGCCGGGGCGCGTGGCTCCGTGAGGCGGGGAGATCCTGGCCCTCGGGCTGCCGGGGAGTGGGGGGAGCTGAGCCCGGGGCCAGCTGCGGGCCCGCTCACCGTCAGGGTTAACTTCATCCTTGATGAAAATCAGCTGCTGTTTCCTAACGCCCGTGCCCCCCCCCAACCCCACGACTGCAGGCGGGGATGCCGGCGCCGGGCACCAGGAGGGACATCTACGACCAGAAGCTCACCCTGCAGCCCGCGGACAGCTCCACCATCTCCCTGCAGATGGGCACCAACAAGGTCGCCTCGCAGAAGGGCATGAGCGTGTACGGGCTGGGGCGGCAGGTGTACGACCCCAAGTACTGCGCCGCGCCCACGGAGCCCGTCATCCACAACGGGAGCCAGGGCACGGGCACCAACGGCTCGGAGATCAGCGACAGCGACTACCAGGCCGAGTACCCCGACGAGTACCCCGGCGAGTACCCCGACGACTACCCGCGGGAGTACCCGTACGGCGACCAGGGCGTCGACTACTAGTCGGAGGGGCGCCCGGCCGCCCCGGGCGAGCGTGGTTCCGCGTCCTCCTCCAGCACTATTATGCTTGTCGTACCTGAAACACTGCCTTACACGCCCCCGCCCCGTCCCGCCCGTGCCCTCCGCCCTCCGTAGCTGCCTTCCCGCGCTGTAACAGCGAGCCCCGGCCTGACCAGTAGCCCGCGTGCGGCGTGCCGAGGACACTGCGAAGGAGGACTTCCCTCGCCCGCGCACACGCAGCCTTCCTCACGACAGACTCGTGCAATGTCACCATCCTCTGCCGAGAGCGGCCTTTCAGACGGTAGGAAGCCCCCCGACCCCCCCCTCCGGGTTAGCGTCTGGTGTCCGCGTGGAAGACTAAACTCGTGCTTCTAGCTGCAGGCGGCGTCTGCCCACCACGGTGACGATGCGGCATTCTTAGGGATTTACGTACCGGTCTTTCTACAGTATTGTTCGCTCGTTTTTAAATAAAGTCATGACCCGTGTGCATCCGTGGCCCCGTGTGTGCTCATTCTCTCACGTGAGCTGGCGGGACCGCCCCCCCAGGGGCGTGTCTCCGGGCGCGGGGGCGGACTCGGCTCGCGGGCCCTTCCTGTTCGTGCCAATGTGTCGGCGCCGCCGAGCCATTTGCCACTGTATTTATTGCTGCATTTCTCAGCGTCAACGCGCCCCATTGTATTTTTTATAAATAAATATTTTTTGAACATCCATGTGAGCAGCCAGCTGGTTATTTCCAGAAGCACTCCTTCCCGGTCACCGTTTCGGGGCCCCACAATGGCATTGCCCGGTGTGACCCACAGAGCAGGGCGCCCCGCGCCGCCGACGGGGCCCAGCCGAGCGGGGGGGCCTGCCCGGGGCGCGTCCCGTCCACAGCCAGACTCAGACGGTTACTGGGCCCTCGCTTGTCTTGTGACACAGTGGCCCCAGATGCGCCTCAAACGCAGCTTCTGACAATCAGAGTCCCCTTCAGAAACACTGGTGGGGGTGAGGGTGGGGCGTCACATCCGCCTTCTGGGGTGAGCGAGTGTCAGTGAGAAACATGCACTGTGCTCATACACTGAGACCACATCACAATTTCGGCCAATGACGGAAGAGCCATCCCGAGAGCCACCGGCCGGCCGGCCGCACAGAAGTCCTGTGACCACGGAGAGAGAGACGCCATGATGGACTGGTGGGGGGGCGGGGGCAGGGAGCAGGCAGGTCTCGACCCACAGATGTGGCTGTTAAGAATTGGGAGGGATGTCTCGGCCACGGAGGTCCCCCCTCCTGGGTCCCGGGGAGCAAGGGGTCCCTGCCCCACACCTGGCTCCCCAGAGCGGGACTCGGATGCAGGGAAGGGGGTCCCCACAGCATCTGGCTGTGAAACCCAGCAAAGGCCGAGTCCCAGGGAAAAGGGCCGGCACACAAACTCATGTGGGCCCCGCACGGGCAGCGACAGCTGGGAAGAACTAAAATGACTCACTCCACGGGGAGGGCTGAGGGGACAGGGGTTGAGGGGACCATCTCCAAGGGCGGAAGGGCTGGTGGGCACCACTGACCCTTGGCTGAGATCTCTACCCAGGTGGCCCCGTGCAGGTGACACCAACTCTGTGCTGTCCGTTAACCTGGCTGCCACCTTGCTCCGCCCTGCTGATCCCCGAGACCTGACCCTGCCCCACATGTGTGCCCCACCCAAGCCACCAGCCTCAGCTGGGGCAGCAGACTCCCCGGAGGACGGCCAGCACCACACACGCAGCAGCAGCCCCAGCACGCGTGGCAGCCCCAAGTCCAGGCAGTGGTGGCCGACCCCAGGTCACTCTGCAGCCCCCAGCGAACAGCCCCAAGCCTGGTGCAACAGGCAGCTGGCCTCGGCCACGCCAGAGCCTCTCCCAAGACTCCAGCCCCGACACACCTGGTGGCTGGCCTCAGCCCACACCAGTCCCCACCCGCCCAGCCCCACAGCCGACACACCTGACAGATGGCTGAGGCCGACACCAGAGCCCTTCTAAGGCAGCTTCCGCTCCGTGGGGCCAGTCCCCAGACAGTGAGTCACCGGCTGCACTGGCGGCCCGGCCCGAGGGCAGGCCCCAGCCACCAGCCTGCCAGCAGCAACCAAAGCCCAGCTCGGCCGGGCCGGGGGCGGGGGCACAGGCAACCCACACCAGGGACACCTGGAGAACCTAGCTCAAATGTCTGGTGGGGGGGGGGCACCTTTTCCTCCAGGCCCACGGGACACCCCCTCTATCAGACCCCTCTCTCGGGACTCTGCGGAGCTCCCGGAAGCAAACGCAGGCAGCCCGGCAATGTGAGGTCTAAGACAGGTCCCGAAACGAACGACAGGGCAGCATGCCGGAAGGAGAACTAAACAAAACGGAGACCGGCGATCTACGGCGAGGGGGGGGGGGTAGGGGGGGCCGAGCCCCAAACCCTGGCTGCAGAGACGCTCGGCGAGCGCGGGGAGAGCAGACGGACTCTGAACACCGGCGGCGAAGAGACGGGAGATGTCACACGGAACCGGCCGGAAATGAAGAACGCGGCAGCTGAGAGGAGAAATGCACTAGAGGGCGGCGGCGGCAGCGGATGAGATGGCGCAGAGGGTCGGACCGGTGATCGAGAAGGCGAGGTCGAGGGAAACACCAGAAACAGCAAAAAGGAAAAGAAGAGAAACCTTTACAGAAGACGACAGTCGAAGGACCTTTGGGGAAACACCAAGCACAACGACACCCCCGTCACAGGGGCCCCAGAGGGAGAGCAGAGGCAGAGAGAAAGGGGTCAAGAGCCCGTTTGAAGAAACAGTGACCGAAACCTCGCTGAGCTGGCGAAGGAAACAGACACCCGAGTCCCGGACGCACGGAGAGTCCCACTAAACAAGATGAGCCCCGGGAGGCCCACACCAAGACGCGGCATAGCGAAAATGCCAAGGGTTAAAGACAAAGGGGGAGTCTCACAAGGAGCAAGAGAAAAGCAGTTAGTTACCTGCAAGGGCACCCCCAAAAGACTGTCCGCTGAACATGGATTCACAAATCAATAAATGTGATACACCACATAAATAAAGGATAAAAATCATATGATCGTATCAATGGATGCAGAAAGAGCCTGAGACAAAATCCAACACCCATCATGGTAAAAGCTCTCAGCAAAGTGGGGACAGAGGGGACATATCTCAACATAATAAAGGCCGTCTGTGACAAACGCACAGATACCGTCACACTCTGTGGGGAAACACTAAAAACCTTTCCCTTTAGGTCAGGAACCAGACCGGGGTGTCTGCTTTCACCACTTTTATCAAAACGGTATTAAAAGTCCTAGACACAACAATCGGACAAGAAAAATAAATAGAAGTCACCCAAGTTGGAAAGGAAGAAGTAAAACCGTCATTATTTTCAGACGACATGATACTACAAGACAGAACCCTAAGGATTCTACCCAGAAGCTGTCAACTGAAGTCAGCAAAGTTGCAGGAGACCAAAAGGTTGCATTCTGATACACCAATAACAAACTACGCAAAAGAGAAATGAAGAAAACACTCCTACTTACCATTGCATCCAAAAGAATAAAAATAATACCCAGGAATAAATTTAACCAAGGAGATAAACGATCTGTATTCAGAAAAGGCCTTTCTGGATTTAACTGCAGACCCGGATAAAAAGCACACACTGTGCTCAAGGGCCAGAGAAACGAACGTCGCGAGAGCTTCCCTATCGCCCAGAGCGACCTACAGAGTCAACGAAACCCCATCGAAATGCCGATGCCGTTTTTTCGCAGAACCAGAACAAACGATCCTAAAGTTTACGTGGAACGACAAAAGAGCCTGAATAGACACAGCAACACTGAGAAAGAAGGACAAGTGGGAAGTGTCACCTTATCTGACACCAGGCTGTACTTCCAGGCTGTGGGGGTCACAGCAGCCCGGTGCCGGCATGCAGACAGACACACGGGTCGACGGAACGGACCCGGGAGCCCAGAAGTGAACCCATGTACGCATGGCTAGTTCACGTCTGACAGAGCAGGCCGCAGGTACGAGGGTGCACAGGCAGGCTCTCGGACAAATGGTGCTGGGAAAACTGGACAGAACCACGCGAAACCGTGAATCCACGCCACGTTCCCATACCCCACACAAGAATAAACTCAAAGTGGACTAAAGACTTAAATAAAACTCCTAGAAGGAAACAGGGAATAAGCTTTTTGACACTGGTCTAGTAATTTTCTGTGTCTCCTCTGGCAAGGACAACACATCCAGAGTACACCAAGGGGACCCCATCAAATTAAAGAGCTTTCGCACCGCAAAAAAAACCGTCGACAAAACGAAACAGCAGCCTCCTGAATGGGAGGAGGCATTTGCCAATGACACACCCAGCATTTGTGAAGGACTCAATGTGCTCAACGCTGGGAAAAACAAGCACCAAACACAAGACATCCCACTCAAAAACGGGCCTGAGCAGACACTTCTCCAGAGAGGACAGACGTGTGGTTGGCTGAGACACACGAAAAGACACCCGACACCACTCATCACCAGAGATGCAAACTAAAACCACGGTGAGACTCCACCTCACACCCGCCCCATGGGTGCTGGAGAGGAAGCAGAGAAAGGGGACCCTGGTGCGCGGCTGGTGGGGATGCAGCCTGGGGCAGCCGCTGTGGAGAACAGCATGGAGCTATCTCGGAATATTAACAGTAGAGCTACCATGTGACCCAGCAGTTCCACCTCTGAGTGTTTACCTGAAGAAACCCAAAACTGACGCAGAAGAGCATGTGCGCCCCCGCGGCTCCTGCGGCGTCACTCACAGTGGCCCGGCGAGGGCGGCGACCCAGGCGTCCGTGGACAGGCGAGTGGGTGGAGAGGCCTCGGAACGTTTGCCCAGGGGACACTACCTTAAAACAGAATGGAACCTCGCCGTTTGCAACGGCCTGGATGAACCTGGAGGATGCTGTGCGAAGTGAAGTCAGTCAGACGGAGAAAGACAAATAACACGTGGTTTCACTTACACGTGGAACATAAAAACTCAAAGTAAAGGAACAAACAGAAACAAACTCAGAGACACAGAGGGCGAGCTGAGAGCTGCAGGACGGGGGGGCGGGGGGGGGATGCAGAGGGGAAAGGGTGAAGGAGCACCAGCCGCCCGCTGCGGAGACAGTCACCACGGGGCGAGAGGTCCCGCAGAGACAGTGCGGGGAGTGAGGCTGCCACTCCGCGTGGCACACGGGTGGGCACGGACTCGCCGGGGAACCACGCCGTGAGGCGCCCGCCTGAAACTACACCTGAAACTACACAAGGTCGTGTGTCAACTCTAACTGAAAAGTAAAGTTTTAGAAAGAAGGCATCGCGTAGAAATACAGCACACGAGATGAATAGATGAACACCGCTTTAAAATCGGTCACGACGCCATCGCTTTAGAAACAATCGATTCGTTTCTGACTGCCAGTGACCGCCCGCTGTTTGGGAGAGAGCCGAACTGCGTCGGGAGCAGAACCTGGGGTGCGGCGACGGACACGGGCGTGCGACGTGACCCCCCCAGCCCCTGGCCTCCGGTTGCGACACAGAGAAGGTCCGGGCGCTGACTGAGTTGCAGTGACGACAAAGTCCGTTCTGGAAGGAGAGCTGGCGGCTCCCACACGGGCACGTGTCTCGGGGGAGTGGCCCCACCCGACAGGACCGGCTCTGGGGGGCCGAGGCGGACTGCACCTACTTGCAGCTGCCAAGGCAGAGGACGAGGGTGCGGGCCCTGTCCCCACGAGCGCCTGCCCTGTCTGCTGTTTGTCAGGCCTCGGGGACCGTTTCCAGGACCTGCTCTGGGGACCCCGCGGGCGCTGCTGCTGCTGAAGACTGAAGTGGCCGTCCGTGCTCATGTCGGGAGGGCGGAGCTGGGCCCGGCTGCCTCCTGCCCACCTCTCCCGGAGGCCCCGGGCGGCCTGCCGGTGCTGCCGGTCCCGCAGGCAGCCACAGGTCCCCGTCCTCCCTTAGGACGACGGGTAGCCGTCCCCTTCTCATCGGACTGGAATGGGGCTGCCACTCGACACAAAACAGGTTCTGATTTGTTCAAAACTTTGAAAAGGAGGAGCCGCCCCTGCCCCTCCCCCAAACACCTGCCCAGGCGGGGCATCTCAGCCCTCGGACGGGGTCCGGGCGGGGCTCTGGTGGGAAGCCACGTCTCCAGGACATCCACTGACGTGGACAACGGCGCCTGGTCCTTCCAACCGGCTCACCGGCATCTGGCGAAGGGCCCGCCTTGGTTTGCGACCAGGCTGGTCCGGTGGCAGTTCTGGTTGCGATGGTCACAGAGTCTAGGAGGTGCGCCTGCCGAGTGACAGCGTGCTGCGCCCACTTCCGGGCCGGGAGGGCTGGGACGCCCTGCTGGGTGGGGTGGGGGTGGGTGCTGCGGGGGGAGGGGGAGAGGCACATTCCGAAGATCTCTGCTGAGGCTGCTCACGGAGGGCGAGTGAGGGGTGTGCCCTGGAGCGAGTGTGTGTGAGTGGTGTGCCTTTTCACCGACGCACGTGAACACGCTGTTAAAAGGTTTCCCGTCCCGGTAAGCACAGAGGCGGCAGCGCACTGTTCCGGCGGCAGCGTTGGTTGGGAGGCAGCCGGACTGGCGGGACCACGTGGTGGAGGGAGGGCAGGTCTGCGGGCCCTGGCTGTGTTCCGTGAGCGGCCCGCAGACGGAGGGGGCCCTACCTCCCAAGGGGCCGCAGTCCGTCCCTTCCTCGCCCTGCTGCGGCCTCCCGCCGTGTAACCTGTCGATCCGCTTCACAAAACCTGGGAAAGGAGAGAGCGAACGAGCCCGGGTCAGGGCCCACCCAGCTGGCAGCCATCTACCTGGCCACATCATTTGGGGAATTCAACCCTGAAAAAGTGCCCCTGTTGGGTTACAATATCGCTGTGTGTGTGTGTGTGTGAGGTGTGTGTGAGGGAGGGTAGGTTCCCAGGTGGATTGTAAATCAGGGAAAAAGGCCGGGCCGGCTTCCCACCGCCAAGTACGAGTAAGCGCAAGGGCTGTCGTGGCTTTGTGGTCTCCGTGGGGCGGGGGGGGAGGACACGTTGTCATGAAACCACGGACGTGCCCCTTGAACCTCAGCGCCCGGCTGGGCGGCACGGTGCCCTGCACGCTCCTCTTCCAAGGGGCCACGGGGCTGCGGCAGCCAGGTTCTGTGGCGAGAGAATGGAGAGAAGTAGCGGAACGGCCCTGGCCCCAGGCGACAGGAAGAGACGGGCGACACTTCGTCAGCTGTCCAAGTGTCCCCGTCTGCACAGGACCGGGCAAGTGACAGCTGTGCTGCAGGCGCTGCCGGGGACAGCTGCCTGCTATTTCTGGAGAGGGGCAGCGCGGGCTGTGCACACCCGGGGTGCAGCCTTCCCCGGGGGGTGCGCCCGACGGGCAAAGGGCCCGATGGCAGGCCTGTGTGCCCGGGCACAGATGGGGGGAGAGCCCGAGGCACTGCGGGCCCCCGACAGACGGCAGGAAGGCCTCACACGTGGGCTGCAGCATGGCTCTGGGAAAAGGGCCCCGTTCCACCCCCAGGACACCCGAGGGCCAGACCACTGGCAGACTCGGGCTGCTCTGGGGGCCAGCCCCCTGGGTCCGTGCTGACAGGGAGATGCCCACAAGGGAGGCAGCTCGGCCCCGCAGAACAGGGCCCAGGTCTCGCTCTGAGGACGGGCGGGCCCGGTGCGGGAAGGAGGGCTGCAGAGCGAGGCCCCGGGCCCGCCTGAGGCTGGCTCCCTGGCGGAGACCCCAGGTCTTGGGCACCGTGAGCGCGCAGCCCGCCCGGGAAGGGGCCGCGCACACTTACCAGGAGCTCCCGGTCCATGAAGTGGGGCTTTTCCGGGGGAGCCGTCGTTGGTTTCCAGGTCCACGGCGACGCACAGGAGGAGCGGGTCCAGCAGGGCCGTGAACACAGACAGGACGCCGCGCGCCCCGAGGGAGGCGAGGAGGGCGGCCAGGGGGCAGGGGCGCCACCCCCAGCTGCAGCGCAGGGCGGTAGTTGAAGGCCATCAGCCCCCCGAGGACAGTGAAGCTCGCCACCAGCACCTGTGACGGCGGGAGGGCACGGCGCGTGAGCAGGCTGTCACCGGGGGGGCCACCATGTCACTCTCAGTGAGGGGGTGTGTGTGTGTGGGCCCGCTGCCGGGGATGCTCGCTGGAACACGGGGGACCCCGAAGGGGCAGGAGGAGAACGTGCGCAGCGGGGAGACCCGGCTGCCTTGCGGGGCGGGGGGGGAGGGTCTGTGGGCCCCGCTCCCCCCTGCCGAGGGCCGCGCGCGCCTCAGGGACGGGCCGTTCTTCCCTGTGCTCCGCAGCAGGCCTCTCGCTCAACAACCTCCCTGTGAACGCCGTGTGCACGCGGCAGCGCAGCGGCCCACGGGCGGCTGTGCCGCGTGACCGACTGTCTGGCCCCGAGGACAGAGCAGAACGCCTTCCAGGCGGGTGGGGGGGGGGGTTCTGGGGGTGCCCCGGGCTTCGGCGACCGGCAGGCGATCATCCCACTTCCAGGAGCGGGACCCGGGCAGGACGGGCCGGGGAGCCTGGTCCTTCGACAGGCAGAACGCAGCCTGTCACCGTCTGCCCCGCCCTCAGAGACCCCCAGTGACGTGCCCACCTGGACGCTACTGGGTTCCCAAACCCCAAAGACCCCCTGGTTTTACACATGTGTTAGAAAGGTCTTAGCAGTTCTGTGCCCGTCGTGGGAAATACAGGGAAAATGGGTTGCCCCCCAACAGTAAAATGAAACCGAAGTCTGTCGTAAAGACGAAACCTCCTTCCCAAAAGTGCCTGGAGGCAGCGATTGGAAACCACGTCGCCCGCGCCCCTGCCCCGACAGCGCCAACAGTGTCGCCTGCTGAACCACGACCGGCTCGAGGCCCGGTCAGCTCACACTCCCGGAGCCACGGCCACAGGGCGCTGCCCAGGCCCAGCTGAGCCTGGGCACGGGTGCACAGTGCATGCACACCTGTCAGCCCCAGCACGCTGGGACCAGCTGCTGATGACAGCTTGCTGTGACAGCGATGCACGGGGACAGCCAAACGCCGTAGAAGCATGGCACGCTGAGTTGGGAGCCAAGCGTCCCCACGTGCGGCGCCGGCTGGGCCACAACTGGAGACCAGGACCTCGCCCACTCGGGCCTGCAGGCCAGGCGGGTCCTGGAGCGGGAGGCTGGAGGACGGGAGGACGCCCGGCCGGCAAATGTGTGGCTGGGCAGCAAGGGCGGCCCGTCTGTGGCCAGGAATCGGGAGGGCAGACAAGAGGAAGTGGGACCAGCCTGGCGGCGGGGGCGCAGTCCCATGGAGAGGGGCCCAGAGGGGGCACGGCATAATAAAGAACCTTCCACGGGGGGCCGCGAGGTAGGGCCAGGGCACCCGAGTCGCTGGCACGCCAGCCCCTCCTCCCCGAAGCCCGCAAAGGGCGCCTGTCGGGTGAGTTCACAGCCAGGGAGACCGGGCGTCGAGTCCGCGAGCCCAGCCTCGGGCTGGCCCCTCGCCCACAAGCCCCTCCAGCGCACGGGGTCACGGGCGGTCCCTCGAGGAGAACGCCTCCGGGACAGCAGGACGGTGGCCCTGGCCCCCACTGGAGGTCTGCGTGGGGACCGGACGCCTCTCCACCCAGCAGACGGCCTGGCAGTTCCCACGCTGTTCCATCTGTTTCATGACGCCCCCCCCACGAAGGGCCGTTTTCGGGGGCTGGTGGCATCTGCATCGCACACGTGAACAGGCGGGGCTCTCGGAAGGATGGCGAGGACGGGTGGGAGGACGGGTGGGAGGACGGGCCTCAGAGTGGGGCTCCTACGCCCTCGGGGTCCTACACACGTCTCCCGCCAGAATCCTCCCGGGGCCGAGGACACAACCAGGACGCAGGGCGTCCCGCCGAGACTCGCGTGTGAGAAACACCCGTCCCCGTTCCAAGCCCCGTGGCATGACCTCATTTTTGGATCCCACCCGCCTGAAGCTGTTGTTATTTTAGGGAAGACGCCTCACCTTTCCTAGAAAGACGACGAAGTCTCCAAAGCAGCTGACAGCTGCGAGGTGACGCGCCCTCTGGGACCGGAGCCCACAGGCGTCTCCGGCCGACGTGCAGAGATCCGTCCCGTCGATGGCGGCGGCGGCGTACGCGCGCTGAAACGAGAGGCCGCCGTGAAACGGGGGAGCCCTGCAGCTCCCGCCTTCAGGACAACGTGGTGTCGACACGGAATGTTTGCAGGAGAATCCACGAGTCAGTCCATCTTAAAGTCTGACACTCGCGGACATTCTCAGAGAGCCGCAGCACACGGAAAAGGTGGGTGCGTGCTCGGGGCCGGTCTGGAGGACCGAGTGTCCCACTACAAACATGTGGAACAGGGGGTAAAGAATATGTCTTTCTTGCTTTCTTTTCTTTTTGTTTTTAATGTCATTTTTCAAAGCACAGTGGGGTCTGGGGGCCAGACAGGAAGTTCCTGAGCTGCGGACAGAGCAGACCCCAGTGGTGGGTGAGCCCGAAGGCCCCCGGGGCACCCTGGAGGGGCTTGGGTCCCTGGCACCCACCCAGGACGGACACTCGACTCACACCCAGCAGCCGGCCCAGGGCAGCGGTGGGGCAGCGCGCCAGCTGCCCGGGCCCACGGACCCCACCACGGTCTGCGGGGGCGAAGAGAGCCGAGCCCCCACCCCACCCCAAGGACGCGGGAGGCCTGTCATCCAGGGTGGTCCCCTCCCCTGCCCTCACCGAGCGTGGCCTTGCTGCCCACAACCAGGGAACAGCGGCAGCTCTGCCCACAGCCAGGAGGGGCACGCCCAGAACCAGCGGGGCTCGCTCTCCAGACCGCCCTGGTCCCCAGCACACGCCGGCCTCTCCCTCGGCTCTGTCGCCAGCCCCCAGCTCCACCCCCCAACTGAGGCTCTCAGGGGCCTTCCGGACCCACCCTGGGGTGCCAGTTCCCGGGACATCCTGTCCCAGGCCGGAGCCGGTAATCCATTCCTTCCACACCACTCTCCACAGCAGTAAATGGATTTCGCTCCTTGGCTACGAGGATTAAAGGATAAAGTGGCACTTTCCCTGCCCGTGTGGACTCCCAGGTCCCGGCCCAGACCACGGATCTTCCACTACCGTGTGGCGCCCAGGAAAAGGACGCTCGACGGCTCTGATGGGAAGTCACGCACGAGTCCTGCCCCGAGGACGGCAGACACACCCAGAGCTCCTGTCTGGACGGACACTGGGGTCGGGGGGCACACGGGGGCGGGGCCCGGACCCAGCGTCCCCGCAGCTCCGGGGCAGCTCGCCGACACCTCTTCTGAGGGGAGCTGCGCGCCCGCCAGGCTGCCAGGGGTGGGCGGCACGCACGTGGCCCCCGAGCACCTGCCCTGCTGGGCTGACAGGACGGGGGACGGGACGGGGGACCCGCCAGGGCACCTGCAGACCCGGACGCGGGAGGGGCCGGGGCCCGGAGCAGCAGCTGACGTGCTGCTGCTGCTGCTGTGAAAGTCACGCAGGAGATCCTGAGCGCTGACCCCTTTCAGATTTAACTGTGCTGACTTGTGTTCAGAGAGGGAACGGAAGGAGGGAGAGCGGGAGAGAAACGTCGATGTGAGAGAGGGGAGCGTCCACGGGCTGCCTCTCACGGGGCCCAACTGGGGGCCGAACTGGAAACCCGGGCACGTGCCCTGATGAGGAACCGAACCCGCGACCTTCCAGTGTGCGCATGGCACCCAGCCCACGAGCCGCACCGGCCGTCAGGGCCGAGAGCTGGCCTGCAAGCACAGACAGAGCAGGAGAGGCCGTGCTACGTGCCGGCCCTTCCTTTGGGACACAACTCACTGGGCAGGTCTTCTGTCCTGGAGCCGAACCAGGAGACCCAACGCAGGCGAGAAAGGAGGACCCCCGACCCGACCACGGCAGCACCTGTGGGTCCCCTCCTCACCCCCGGCCAGGAGGCAGGACCCCCTGGTGCCGAGTGCCCAGTTCCCAGACTCACGGACCGCCCCCGGGGTCTGTCCCAGAGGCCGGGGCGGGCGGCCCTGCGGGGCTGTCGGGACACGTCAGCACTGACCCACGAGTCGGCAGGAATGGGACAGCGACAGGGGCCAGAGCGCAGGCAGGGGCACGGGGCGGGGGAGTGCAGAGAAGTGTCACTTCTCAGAAGTGACATGACACGTAGCTGGTCCCCAAGGCTGCTGTCCTGCGCAGGAAATGGGTGGGGGCAGGGCAGAGGCGGCAGCAGGAGGCAGGGAGGTCAGGCTCCGGCGGCAGTGCCCCCTGCACAGCTGAGACTGCGGTGCAGCCTGAGCCGGACACAGCCCTGCACACGTCACGGCCTCGGGGACCGGCAGGCCCTGCACACTGCCACCCCTGTGTCTCCCCAGCAAACACGGGCCTGGGAGGAGGAGCACGGCCTCGGGCCTCACACTCCCGCGGGGCCCAGCAGGCCCCCGGCAGGCAGGGCGGTTCCAGAGCTCACCGGCCACAGCTGCCCAAACCCAGTCCGACGGCGGGCGGGCGAGGACAGACCCGGCCCCTGCGGGGTGGGGACCGGGCGTGGGGCGGGGGCGGGGGCGGGCCCGGGCTGAGACCGGCTGGGAAGGCAGGGACACAGCGGTGCCGGTCCGGGTCTGTTTGCTGTTTTCGCATTTACGGACGTTTTGCTTTTTAGAATCGTGGCTTTACTTTCCTCACGCTCGTTGTTTTAAAAACCGAGCACCACAGGAAGAGCCCAAGCGGACGGACAGCGGGGCAGTCACCGGGGCCTGGGCCTCGGGAGCCACTGGCACGCCTGGGCCTCGGCAGCAGCCGCAGCCCGGGGCGGGGCGGGGGCGGGGCAGCGAGCGTGTTCTCACCACGCGGCCCCGCTCTGCGTGGAGCTCCAAACCGGAGGGCACACGGCCGTCCGACTTCGACGACAGGAAGAAAACCAAGAGGTTCCTAAGACGCGGCAGGAACCAGCAGGCCCGCCCACCCCAGGGGCGGCGGTAATGGCACTAGGTGAGCGGGAAGGGAGGGCCACGGTTGGTCCCCGATGTGCTGGGCCCGTGAGAGCAGGCGTTGGTGTCCTTGGGGACTGTGCACCCCGGAGGGTGGCGGGGGCAATGCCCAGCACGTGGCGGCCCCCCTCCCCCCGGGAGGGTTTCCATGCTGGCCTGGGCCCTCCCCCGAGGGAGGTGACCACTGGTCACAGATGCCCCCCGCCTCCCGGAGAGGGCGGAGGCGCTCCCGTCAGGAGGGACTTCAGGGTCCGGGCTGAGACAGCGGCGGCTGCTCGCTGGGCCCGGCCCCAGGAGGCGGCGTGGGGGCGAGGGCCCACAGGGAGGAGGGTCCGGGCCTCACCCCGCTGCTGCGTTCCGGCCCCCAAGACAAGCCCGTGGCAGGTGGCGGCGGGACCTCGGGGACGCGGCGGGTCCCCTCCCGACAGCCTGGGGCCTCTGGCGAACAGGTGCCTCCATTCCTTTCTATCTAAAGCCCGCGGCCGCCTCGCGGTGCAGCAGCTGGGCCGTGGGGACCAGCCCCGCGTATAAATGGGCCGCGATGCAGACGGTCCCGGCGACACACACGTGCGCTTCTTCCTCAGACACACGCGTGTGGAGGCGTCTCCCCGGCTCTGCCGTCAGCTGGCTGGCCCAGAATAGCCCCGAAGCAGCTGGGGGAGGGGGTCTGGGGCGAGGGGGGCGAGGAGGGCAGGGAATGGAACCACTGCTGCCCCTCAGAGGTGGACGGAATGATGCCCCACGACGAGGTCGCCTCCTACGGCCTGGCTGTCACTGTGAGAACCGTGCCCTCCTCCCACCGGCCCCGCACCTCCATGCCTGAGCCGCAGAAACCGCACATGGAGTCGTGGCTCTGCCCCTGGGGGGCGCAGGTGGCCTTGGGGGCCCAGGGAGGGGGGGGGGCGCTGGAGACGTGCCAGCTGGCTCGGGATGAACCGGAGCCCGGCACGGAAAAGTCGCCAAGCGCCTCTGCCCTTGATGCGCCGCGAGGAGGGCGGGGAGGCCCCGGGCTGTTGGAGCCGGCCTGCCACAAAGGCCAGCGGACAGAGACGGGCATTGTGCGCGGTGAAGCCGGGCGCTGCCAGCAGGGGCTGTGAGGTGGGGAGGGCTGTGTGCATTGTTCGAGGAGCGGTCAGTCTTCCCGGGCGCTGGACGTGGCCAGATGCCTGGGGCCCTTCTGACCAGGCTAGTTGTGAGCCGGGAAGCCGGGAAGCCGAGGCGTTTCCGATCAAATGCCAGGAGCAGCAGCCTCTGCTTCGACCTGCACCTCACATCCAGATGCTGTCGGGTCCCCAGGGCTGCGTTCAGGTCCGCCCACACCCTCTCGTCCTGCCCCCGAGCCCCTGGCCACTCCCGCATGCTCGCCCGCCGCAGGACCACAGCCCCCAGCGGAACGGGGACGAGGGCACCAGAGACCATGAGCTGACCTCACCAGGCCCTCGCCCCTGTTTATCCACCGCAGCAGTGCCGGGGTGTCACTGTCAGGGGACACGGGGGGATGTGCCCCCCGGCCCACTCACAGTCTCAGTCCACGTGCCAAGACCCTGGGGGCTTGACGTCAGAGCGAGCCAAAACCAAAACCTCGCTGATCTCCGCGGCCCCAGGGTAAGTCCTCGCCGTGGGTAAGAAGCACAGTGAGGGGAAATGGCCCTGTCACGTGGCACGTGACGGGGAAACACACAGCTCACCGCTTCTCCCTTCTGCCCACGTCCCACACAAGGTGCATCGCCGCTGCCGGGCAGCAGGGCGGCGCCCACGCGCCCTGGTCTCCACAAGAAGCGTCAGAAACCCGCACCAGGGACTTGGGGTCATTGAGGTGGACCCCTCACACTGCGGAAACTCTGCAAGGTGGGAGGGTTCACCCCAGTTTCTGGAAGCAGGCACAGGCCACACCCCATGAGGAGACACGCCACCTGGGCCTGCCCCGGCTGGCCCCTGCCCCCACTCCAACGGCTTCGGGAGAGCAAAGGGCTGGAGAGGAACGGGGTGCTCAGTGTGATGGAAAAACATAAAACACAGTGAACTCAACAACGGCCAGATGACCGACAGATGCAAAATGCTGGGGAGACGAGACAACTGCACTCGAGCGGCACAGCCGACCCGAGGGGCACCCACCAGCGGCCAAGTGGCCTCCCCAGGTGCAAGCCCACGGCGCCGCAGGGTTGCCAGGCAATGCCACGGCAGCCAGCGGTCCTCACACAGTCTCGAGCCCACGTCCTCGGAAACCAAGCAACACGCCAGTCAGGGCTCCTCAGTAACACGTCTCAGGCAGGTGCCACTGACACGCTCTGTGCTCACGGGCCACGGGCCACGGGCCTTGGCCAGGGTGGGGATGCAGGAAGGCCCCGGGAGTGCCCACCACTCTCTGGAGGCCCCAGGAAGCGCCCTGGACCCACCAGCGTGTCCTCAGGGGACGGGAGGCACTTGTGTGAGGCCGCCACGCGTGAGCACGGAAGAAGCGGGCCAAGGCAGCCGTTCCTGCATGTGGGCCAGCTCCCAGGGGCCCCCAGGCCTCGGTCTGCCAGGCTCCTGGAAACGAGGGGCAGGAAGGGGTGCCGCTGGGTCCCTGCCTGCAGATCCCCAGAGCAGCCCGCCTGCGCCCCCAAGAGGCTCTGACGCTGACCTGCCTGCGGGGGGCGCAGCCCACCCCTCAAACCTCCCCAGGACCCGCAGTGTCCCCGCGGTGTCCCCGAGACGCTCCTGTCCCTCCTCTGCAAAACCCGCCTCTCACGTGCCTGCTGCACCCTGGCACCCCACCTCTGAGGACCCCGGCTGGGACAGGGGACACCCTGGGCGGTGGGCACGGGCTCGGGTCCCAAAGGCACCCAGACAGGATTCGGGGCCCTGCCACGCCTCTCCTGGCCACGTGCCCTCTCGAAGCCTGAGCGTGCTCGTCTCTGGACAGACGTGAGCCCCGAGGGCTGTGCCGAATTCTCACAAAGGCTGTCCAGCAGCGCACGGGCTCAGCATTCCACCGGCGTCCAAGGAAGCTCCGAGCCCAGGGTGGCGGCGGCAGCTGCTGCTGCTGCTGCCAGCTGGTCGCCTGCAGGACACTCAGTGCCCAGGTCTGCCGGGCCCGGCGTCTCCTACGACACCTTCCCCAACTGCCAAGTCCAAGTGCCTCCTTGCTCACCCGCCTGCTCGCCTCTGCCGACCTTCCGCAGCCCTCGCTCCGGCACTCACACACGCACCCCCCGGGCTGTCACCCCTCCACAGTCACCTCGCAGTCTCACGCCCCGCCTCAGACTGTCCCCCACCCCAGACAGGCTCAGCAGCTCCTCCAAGGCCTGGCTTGGCTCTGTGCTCACCGTGTCACCACAGTCCCTGCCCCCATCAGGCCTGAGTTCAGATGTCTGACTATAGCGTAAGTGAATACATAGGTGTGCGAGGCGTACACACAGTTTTGTGCAGACGCACACGTATCTGATATCTGTGAGGCAGACAGACCAGTAATGAGAAGCGATGAGGGGCCGCACGCCCATCGCCCTCCGTGAGTGAGCCACTGCCTGGCCTCAGCCTGGGCGTCCACACAACGCAGCCGGGGTCCCCCCGCCGCCCCCCGGGACCAGGGAGCACAGGCGGGGCGTTCGAGCGGCGACGCTGAAACACAACCAGCTCCCTGGCGCTGCGTCAGGGGGAGTGTCTGGGTTCTGGGGGTGGCGGGCGGCCCCGCCCTCTGCCCACAGCCCCGCCCTCTGCCCGCACCGCCCAGCTGCTCTGCACGGAACCCGGGGAACGGCAGGAGCCTCGGCTCTCTCCCGCCTGGTCTCCAGGGACACCTTCCCCGAGTGACTCGCTCCAGCACCCCGAAACGCTGCGAAGGCCACGTTCCCCGCCTCGCTTTCGGCCCCCTTTCTCTCGTCCACTGCCGAGTGAGGTCAGCCTAGTGCTGACCACCATCCCGCCGCACGACTTGTCTGTACCAGTCAACGTCTCTATGTCCGCTTCCAGCGGCTGATTCGGACCAGACGTGACCTCTCCCCACCGACATCCTCATCAGCTCTTCCCCTTTCTTCCCCCTCTCCCTCCTCTGCTTTCTCAGTCTCTCGGATCCCGGGCCTCCCTGCCAGGCCCACGTCAGCTGCAGGAGCCACCCCAAGCTTTAAAGATGCTCCGGCAGCTGGTTTGGGTTGCGGACCCTGATAGGGAATACCCCTGCCAAGGAGGACTCCTTGTGGGTAACTGGGCCCCCATCCATAGCCGGAGCCTAGCAGCCGTGGTCTGCAGAGGCCTGGCAGGCGGGACGCCTCGCAGGGGAGAGCCTCAGGCTGAGCCGCCAGCCTCCTGCACACAAGGTGCTCAGGGGGGCGGAGCCCAGCCGCAGCAGGGAGTTCCTGGAATCCTATTTCAACCAATGGGCTGAGACCTGCTCCAACCAATCAGAGCCGCACAGATGTTTCCTCATTTGCCTCTTTACTTACCCGGGTGGTCTCATCTGCCAATCAGGAGGCCGAAATCTGACCAATCGGGGCAGTACAACTTGAACCAATCACACTGTGTAAATTTGGATCCTTCATTTGCATAAAGAGGGCCCAATCCTGGTCCTTGGACCGGGGTGGGAAAAAGCCCCGGAACCCGGACAATGACAGCACGAGACTTTCCCAGGAATGTCGCTAGCTTGAAAGGAAGAGGCAGTGAGATGCACACAAACCCGGGGGCAACTCTTCCCGCTTCAGAGGCGCTCCAGTGCCTGCGGAAGACCCCCGAAGTGAGCTCAGGCGACGGGCCGCAGCCCTCGGGCCCGGGCGTCCGCAGCCTGTCCCCTCTCCTCCCGAGAAGAGCACCCATTGCTCTCCTCGCCTGGAGCGCAGCGTTAGCGGCCAGGACCCCTGGTCGGGGCTGCGGGCTCCGGCCCACATCTGGCAGACCGCCCGCCCGCCCGCCGTCCCCTGGCCAGGGCGGAGAGGAATGTTCACATGTTAAGTGGTTGGGAAAAAAACCGTCCTAAGATTTCTCGACACGTGAAAATTACATGGACTTCGAACGTCAGCACCTGTCAATCACGTGCTCCTGAAGCACAAGCGGGCCCATCCACGGCCGCTTTCGGTGGCCGCTCCCGCGACCCCGGCAGAGGTGCGCAGTGTGCCAAGACGGTGCGGCCCACAGCCTACGATTCTGACACAGCCTGGCCGCTTCCAGACAGAGGTTGCCACGGCTGACCTAAGAGACAGAGCCCCACGCCCCCGCCCCCGCCGCGCCGGTCCCTCCGTGTGTCGCGTGGGGCAGACGTACCTGGCTGAGAGGGCGCAGGCATCTGTCCAGACGGCGGAGGCAGCCGGAGCAGCACCCGAACACACACCTGGACCGGGCACTCCGCGGCTGGGGCTGGGGCAGAGCCACAGGGGCAGAGTCAGGAACAGGCCGGGGAGGAGGGCGCGTGGCAGGTTCTGCAAGGCGCCCCGTTTCTACCCAGTGATCACACACCTGGGGCCGCACCGCAGCCGTGCTCACGCAGTGCAGGCGAAATGCTCACGCGGCGCGGGCAAAACTCTGACGCTGCACGCGGGCTCGGGCGTATTCCCGTCACTGTGACTACCCGCCACCCCAGTTTCTCTCCTGGGCTTGCCCATTGCTGCTGCTGTCAACCTCAGTTGTTGACCCCAAAGGAAGCGGAGTGGGTTGGTTGGTCCATATCTACTATTGGACGTAAAAACTAGGCTCTCGGGGTCCATTAAAAAAACAAAACAACAAACAAACCCTCCCTTCCTTTGTCCCCCCTTGGGTGTCTTCAATCATAAACTTCGCTTTCTCAAACCGGCTTGTCGTCATGACAAGTTCGCATGCCAAAGGCGATAAAACAAAGGACACTCTGTAGATATTAGTTACGTGCTCACGTTGAAAAGAGAGAGTCAAGCTTATGTTTTTTGGAAAGGACTCCGATGATGAGATTTTCAGGGCTGGATTTCAAGGGATAAACTAGTCCTTTGAAGTGTAACTTGGACGGGCGTATAGCCCGAGAGTGATTTAAAGGAGCCCTTGGGGACGAGGGGACTGTCTGCACCCTGCCCACGGCCCGGAGCTTGAGAAGAACATGCCGGTAAACAACCCTGGGGGAGTCCTCTCTGGGAAACCGGGCATCGCTCGGCCTTATATGGACATTTTCTCGTCCCGACGCTGATTCCGCTGCAAGAAACTTGACTGGGACGCTCGCAGGCTGGGCTGGGGTTGGGAGAGAGCCGTCTGCCGTGCGAAGGCCCGTGTGACACGGTCCAGCTGCAGGCGCACTGCCGGCTGCCGGGCTGCTGCGCAAGCCCGCTGCTTTCTCCCTGAGAAGGGACACATGTCTCCAGCAGTGACATCACTGGAAGGGATTCTGACCCCTTGGTCCGTGTGGGATGGGGGGGTGGCGGTGGGGGCGGGGATGATCAACATCCTTTCAGACCAACCCGCCGACTTCTCTTCCGGGTTTATGGAAGGCGGTGTGCCCACAGCGTAAGGTGCTGGGGTGGGGGGGGGGGGGGGGGAGGACGGCAAGTCCCCTGCTGCTCCTTAATTTAGGATTATCTTGCATGCACACTCGCACACACACACACACAGACCTCCCTGGGATGTGCCTTTTCAGCGTGTGCACTGTTTGGAGCCCAAGGCAGTCGAGCCCCTGCAGGCTCACGAGAAGCTGTTCCCTCTCCCTCCAGAGAATTTAAATCCGGGGCCCTGCCCCTTGCGAGAGTGACCACCGGAAACATTTCTGACTCACCGACAGGGCAGGACAAGCTGCTGATTACCGAACATCTGTTCTCCTTCTTGGCCTGCAACAGCTCCCCGCCCTCCTCAGCTGCAGGTGCCTCGGCTCCCCCTCAGCTCAGAGAGCTCTGTGTCCCTCAGCTGCCCGCTCCGCCTCTGAACTGGCCCCTGTGCCTGGGGTTCTCACACGCACGTGACTGAATTTAGTCATTTTCTCAGGCTGCTGTGGCTCAGCAGATTGCACGCAGGCCTGCGAACCCAAGGGCCGCCTGTTCGATTCCCAGTCAGGGCACAGGCCTGTGTTGCAGGCCAGGCCCCCAGTAGGGGGCATACAAGAGGCAACCACACGTTAATGTTTCTCTCCCTTTCTTTCTCCTTCCCTTCCCCTCTCTCTAAAAACGAATAAAATCTTTTTTTAAAATTAGTCATTTTCTCTTGCTAATCTGTCTCATTTAATTATTGGATCAGCCAATAAAGTTTCTTCATCCATATAGATATGAATATAAAAATATGTGAATATATGATTGTGTATGAATATATACACACATGTGAAATATATGAGTATACATAGTCATATCTGTGAACACACACACACACACACACACACTCACGTATGTTCCATTCAAGAAGTCCTTCTCCAAGTTTCCTAAAATTGAAGGATGAATTTCAAAACGCAGGAGCCCGAGCAGCTAGATTTCACCCGGATGTGGAAATGCCACCTCAAGTCCCCAAAGTGTCTGCATTTTTTAGCCCTTGAAATTCAGCCCCGAAAGGGATACGTTTAGAGTAATTTATGCCTTGAAATTCAGCCCTGAAAGTTTCACTATAGATTTCCGAACAAGTTAAATTTAATTCTTTTTCAGTGTGGGCACGTAACTGGTACTTACAAAGCATCGTTTCCATAGAAACACGAGGAAACACTCTCCAAGGGGGTCTGGGCGGGGGAGCGGGCAGGGACACCTGGGCTGCGTGCATTTCGAGATAAGAAAGCTGGATAGCTTTATGTGAAATTCCATCAACTGTTCCTCCCTGACTCACTAATCTCAAATTTTGATTATGGACTTAAAAATATCAACAATTCAGATGTCTGCTTAAAAGAACAAACAAGAACAACTCTGAAGTGTAATACGGAATGCACATGTGAAACTTCTCCAGTTTGCCGAGGAGCCCACCAGGCCCCAGGGCGGAGTCGGGCTGGAGAAACTCCCCTGGCCGGTCCCGGGGCAGAGGCGGGGGCGGGGAGAGGGCGGCACCGGGGCAGCGGAGGAGCTGGGAACTGCCCCGCCCTCCTGCGTTTGCTGGCAGAGACGCCATGAGAACAGCTGTTTCCCTGGGGCTCCCGTTCCTGCTGGCATTCACAGCCCGCTGTGCGGAAATCAAAGCTGGGGGAGAAAACCCCAGCACAAAGGCCTACAGTTTCCTGTCCTCTGGGCTGAGATTTGGGTCACCCTGCGGGTTTCTCTCTCTCTCTCTCTCACACACACACACTCACCGGTAACTCCCCAAGGCACCCTCCAGGAAACACAAAAGGCAGGGGATGTTTTAGCACAAACAAAGATTGTCTTGTATTTTCCTCCTTTAAAAGAAAAGGCCTCTAATGCTCCAGGAAAACTGGTTTAAATCTCCTCTGACCAATCCCTCCCGTTTGTGCGGCATTTACTGGAGGAGGAGCCCATCTCACTGGGAAGGGCCCCCCCACCCCCACCCCACACCCTGCACCGCGTGGGTGGGTGGAGAGTCCAGCACAGGGAACCATAAACACTTCACAGGAGTGGATGGGGTGGGGGAGGGGTGCGGCCTTGGGGATGGCCGCCATCCTGGGTCACGTTCCTGCCGCAAACCCCGCAGTGTGGGGCGAGGGCTGCCTCACCTGGTCCTGCAGGGTGCCGGACAGGCACAGGACGGCGGCTCTGGGGACCTGCGCCAGGGGGATCAGAAGGGAGCCCTTCACGGCTGTCCCTGGGGGGTGGCAGAGCAGGGTGGCGACAGACGAGAGGACTGGGCGATCGGGGGGGGGGGGGGTCACTTTCATTTCTGGGAACAGAAGAGACAACACTGCTGGAAAGGGGACAGCATGTCCCTGTCCCATCAGCCACGGCACTGAGGACACACGGTGGTGCCACGCGCCCCGGCCACGGAGGGGAAACTCTTCCCTTCGGGCGGCACTGGGCTGCAAACCGAGGGCCCCGGTGGGCTGAAGTGAGCCAGGTTCCCTCTTGACAACACCGACCCCCCACCCCCACAAGCCTTTTAGGGTGCCTGCTGACTACTCTCATCTTCTTTTTCAGAAGCTTGCTTCTACAACAGTCTGGATCCCCATGGTGTAAACCCCCATGGAGAGGCTGCCTGCCCTGGCTGGGTCGTGACAATCACTCCCCGATCACGCGAGCAGGACGGGGCCTGGGAGGTGACCGTGAGGGGGCATGGGCCCCCTGGGCCCCCTGGGAGCTGGGACGGGAGCTCGCCTCGGGCTCAGCTGGAGGCCCCTGAAACCCAGATGACCCCTGCTGCACGAAGGTCGCGTCCTGTGACTCATTTGCGGGACTTGCCAGGACACAGCCCCGAGAATGCAGATCCTGGTTTCACAAGCAGGGACAGGAGTGGGAGCGAGAGACAGCTGGCCCTCCCTCCCGCCCCCAAACCTGGGGGTCAGACAGAGGGGAGCCCGGCCCAGGCACGCACCCTGACCCTGCAAGTGAGCCCCGCGGAGGCCGGTTCCGGAAAGCGAGGCCTTTCCCAGAAGCAGCCTCTCGGGTTCCAAGTGGGGCCTGGTCGCCTCCCAGCGGGCGGTGCACGGATGAGGGTCTGCAAGAACCTCCACTTGACAGAGGGAAGGAGCGAGGACGGGAGTGTTCCCAGAGCTGGCAGGGGCCCCGCTTGCTGTTGATCGATCGCCCAGGAGAGCGCGCAGAGCGTGCGGGAGGGCAGCGGCGGGCACCCGCGGCCCCGACAGGGCCCACACGTGTCCCCAGGAGGCGGCAGAACCCGGGGGGGGGGGGGGGGGGCGGGGAGCCACGCCCACGAGACCGCACTCTGATCCCATCATCTGGCAGAGCAGACAGGCCAGGAAACTCTGACACATCTCCTTTCCTCTGTTTTTTTTTTTTTTTTTTTTTTTTTTTTTTTTTTTTAAAGAAAGAACGTTTACTTTTCCATCGAGGAGGCCTGTGTGCCTTTGAAGGCCTTGTGGTGCCCGGGGGGGGGGACCTGCTTCCCATCCGGCGGGGACCCGGGCGGCTCACAGGCCCCTGGGTGCTGCTGACGCTGGGGCCAGGCGTGAGCCTTCCGGGGTTCACAAGGGACGGGGCGAACCACTGTCCCGACTGCCCGTGTCCATAACACGTCTCCACGGAGACTCCAGGGTCCCAGGAGCACGGTCGGCGCTCACCAGCTCCAGCCCAGGGCTGGCCTCGGGGATCTCAGGTGCCGGGCCATCCCAGCATGGGAGACACCACTGACAAACAGGGCCCTTCCGCCCTGGCAGGCTCAAGGCAATGGCTTGAGCACCAGACTGTGAACTGAAAGGTCGCCGGTTCAATTCCCAGCCAGGGCACATGCCTGGGTTGCAGGCCAGGTCCCCGGTTGTGGGCCTGGCGAGAGGCAACCTGTGTATCTCTCACACAATGATGTTTCTCTCCCGCCCTTCCCCTCTCTGAAAGTAAACAAATAAAGTCTTCCAAAAAAAAAAAAAAAAAAGAAGAAGAAAAGGAGGACCCTATAAACCCAGGCCGGCTCACACAGTCACTCAACGCCTGCCCTGAAAAGCAAGTGGGGTGCCTGGGAAGTCCCCACTTCCCCTTCTCAGACCCTCTCCCGCACCCCAGCAGCCCTCCCCCACTGGGTCTACCCCTGGGGCCGCCGCTCTGCGGCCCCGAAACCTGCAAGCCCGCCTCCAGGGAGGGGCCTGATTGTTCCCGGGGAGGCTCAACAGCACACGGGACGTGACCCTGAACTTGACTCTGCTCCCTTCTGACTGGCACCGTGGGCGGGCGGGAACTCCAGGCCGGAAACCCCTCTCTGGAGGGTCTGGGCAGCCTTGCCCCACAGGGGTCCCGGAGCCGAGCTGCAGCTGAATGTCACGTCCCACTCTGGGTCGGGGTCCTCGGCCTGCCGCCTGCTTCTCCTCCCATCTAGAAGCTTCCAGGATCCTGCCTGAGGTCAGGCCCTCCGGCTCCGAGAAACCCCTTGACCACGGCATCGCTCCTGGTTTCTCCGTTTCTGGGGCTCACGCTAGTCGGACGCCGGCTCCCCTTCATTCACGCCCTAACCTCTCCCTCTTTCCTTCCCGTTCTCCGTCCCTTGGGTGTTTTCTCTCCTCGCCTCACAGAAGAGCTCTCCTCGTTCTCCAGGGGGCGGAATCGGGCTCCCGGAGGTCGCCGAAGGACTGTTCCGCACGGACCAGGGCTGTTCCTCGGGGTGAGCTCAGCGAGACCTTCCTGTCAGCCCTCTCCCCTTCTAAGCAGAACGATCATCTCCCTGTTTGGCTTCCTTCTGGCTTTTCTTTCTTCATGCAAAGAGCTCAGGCCCTGGGCAGGTGGCTCAGTGGGTTGGAGCGTCGTCTTGTACACCAGAAGGTTGAGGGTTCGATTCCCGGTCTGGGCATATATACAGGAGGTAACTGATCTCTCTCTCTCTCTCTCTCTCCCTCCCTCCCCACACCTCCTCTCTCTCTCTCTAAAATCAATCAATGCATCCTCGGTGAGGACAGAAAAAAAAAAAGTAAAGAGCACGGAACTGTGGCAGATTTCGGGGACACCACTGCTTTTCACCACCAAATAAATGTCCAGACAGATTTCCAGCTTCCTCTAGCTCCTGCCAGTGCCACTGAAGGGGTCACACCAGAATCCCAGCATTCCTTTCGGGATGCACAACATGATGTGCGAGGACACCAGGACAGGAGCCACGGGCTGGACCTACCTGTTGAAGTAACAGGCCACCACCGCCCCTGCCACGGTCATCTGCTGGCACGCGAGGACGACCTCACTGGTCCAGACCAGGCCCCCAGGTGGTACCCCCACAGGCGCCGAAAGCCCACGAGCGGCGTGTACTCCACGTGGCCGTCCCCGGTGACCCGGGCCGCTCCTGAAGAGCAGAACACAAACATGCTTCACGCCGTGTCGTGCCAGAGACAGGAGGTGGTCCCACGGCCGCCCCTCCTCGCACCGGGCCTGTGGCGTTCCGTGGCACGCGGACGCCCACGCCGAGGGAAGTGCCACCGTCGTGGACGACCTCCGTGGCACACACGAGAAGCCCTCAACGCCTCGGACACGCGAGGACTCCAAACGCAGTGATGACGGGGACGGGCTGGCAGGCGAGGCGCAAGCGCATGACGTGAATGTCAGCGCTCACCCCACGGCGTGGGCGTGAGGACCGGGGCTCGGAGAGTCGTCACCTGTCGTGGGGTGTTCCGCAGTGTCCCTGGCCTCTACTCACTCGATGCCAGGAGCACCCCCCACTCCCCCCGTCATGCCAACCCCAAATGTCTCCAGACGTGGCCAGTGCCACCTGGGGCGAGGGCGCTGCCGGAGAACCCCACCGTGAGCAAACCTCTGCAGCCTCACCTGGGAAGCAGCCGGGCGGGGGCCAGTTCGGGGGCAAGGCTGCCCTCTCCTGGAGGGCCGCGCCCCTGCGCTCCAGGGCCCCATCCAGGGCCAGTTGCTTTGTCACGAAGGTTTGCTACAGTACAGCTACTGAGAACCATAGCTCACTTCCTGCGGCCTGGACTGCAGACAGAGGCCTGGACCACAGGTCTGGGGGTGGTAGGGGAAGGACACTGAACTAAGAAGGGGCTCGGCTCCAGTCTCAGCCCGGACACGTGGCAGAAGCCACCTGGGCCTCAGTTCTCTCTCCACAAACGTCGAGAGGACAGACAGGAAGAAGCCCGGGGCAGGGTCACAGGCGTGGGCTGAGTCACATGTCTGCACTGACCCCCAGGGCTGACGGATCTCAGCCTGAGTGTGGGGGGCGTGGGGCCTTTTCACACCCCAGTTCATCCTCCCCGAGTCACCTGCTCCCCACGGCCCTGGGGCTGCACTCCCGGCTCTACCTGCCGCTCACGCCGCTGCTGAGAGGGTCAGAGGTGGAAGGGGCCTGGAACAGTAGGCCCAGCACGGGGCTACCCGCAGCGGACGTGCAGGTGGGCAGGATTCCAGTGCTGAAAGCCAACAAGAAATCGGAAGGAAGATACCATCCGAGTGACCTCCAGGGCTTTCCCCATCCGCAGCCCGCTCCCCACCCCTGCCCCCCCTCCCACCCCTGCAAGGGCCTTCCTGCTGTTTCCAAGAAAATGAAACCACAAGGAGCCCCTGCTGGAGGGCACACCCCTGCCCGCCCGCCATCAGCGTGGGCCCCAATCTGATCCCCTCAGTGCGATAAACTGTCCCTGACCCCAGGCCCCCCCCACATCCTCTTTCCCAATGGCTCGGAGGCACCGGAAGCTGCCCCCCTCTCTCGTTCCAGGAGGACGCTCCTCTCTACACGATCCTTCTCATTTATCTCACGTCCTTTTCAAGAATCTGCCTGGCAGGCACGCCCTCTCCTCCTCTGGCTTCCTGCCTCTTCCCGGCTCCTTCCACGGCCACAACCAGCACTCTCCCTGCCCCGCCTCCCACCTCCCCCGCAGCGCACGGCCCACGCTTCTCCGGAGCTGTCGGGCGTCATCTCCGCGTTGCGAAACCCAGGGGTCTGTCCCTGCAGCTGACCAGACTCATCACAGCTCCTGGCCCCGGGGGCCGGCCCCCTGCTGCCCCGGGTTCCGGGGCGGCCCACACTGGCCCCCGCCCTGGGGCCCCCTCTCCTTGGCCTCCGTTCCTCCTCCTCCATTCTCCACGACCTTTCAACCCTGCAGCGCCCGAGCACAGCCGTGGTCTCCTCTCTCCTCTTCTCCGCGCTTGTTCTAGCATCGTGGTTTGTAACACCGCCTGCGTGCCCCAGTTCCCGAATGCGCATCTCCGGGGAACCCAGATCCAACAGCTTCCTGCCTCTGGGACCCCGTGTCTGGCTGCTGGAAGACACCTCCATGAACACGACCCGAAACGACCCCATCTTCCCTCAAACGTGCCCCTCAAAGCCTCACCCCACCTCAGTCCACCACAACCCCCCCACCGGTTCATCAAAGCCCTCAGGGGTGCTCCCAGCTCCTGTCACTCACTCCCCCTCAACGGATGTATCAGGGCCCCCTTCAAAACAGGTGCAGGCCCAGACACGACCCCCCATCCACCTCCGTGACCCTGTTCTGAGCCCACTGCCCCCCACGGCACCCCAGAATCACTGCCCTTCAGGTAGGAGTCCCAGCACGCCACCAGTTTGCTGAGAAGTCTGCCGTGTCTTCCCACCTCGGATTAGAGGCCCAGTTCCCAGGAAGACCTGTGGGGGCCTGCGGGGCCCCGGGACCAGCCCCTCCTGACCCCTGCCCTGTCCCCCCCCCACACCCTCCACTCGGCTGACGGGCCCCTGGCTGTGCGCCGGCACCCAGAGTGAGTGCACCGCCTCCCCCCTGCCCCCCTCCGGGGGCCGCAGTCAGACCTGCTGGTCAGAGCCCCCGTGTCCACCCCGTGTCCACCCCGTGTCCACTGTGGCCATGAGGCGGACACAGGGGCAGAGGCTGCAGAACAAGGCCAAAGGGGCCTGGGGTCTCCTCCAGGGACTTGGTTTACGCGGGAGACGCGTCACCCGGGACTTTGTTTAAGCCCCTGTTGTGAGCCCTCCGTGTCCCAGACGAACACCGCCCCGGTGAGTCCCGGTGAGTCCCCGGCCTGTTCCACCAGGGTTCCAGGGTCTGTGCTCCTTAATCAAGTTCCATCGGGCAGGCCTCCAGCGAGCTCCCAGCCACCCTGCCGGCAGAGCCCGCCCCCGCGGCACCCTGGCGGCTGGGGACGCGGGTTCCCAGGGCCGTGTCTTGCAGGGAGCCTGCTGACCGCCCTGAAGGGGCCGGCGTGCCCCCGAGGGGGTGGGGGGAGGCCTGAGCCTCACAGCTCGGGTCCTTGCAGTTGTGACCAGAGCCCAGAGGGCACGAGACAGCTGATCAGCCGCTGGGACGACCTCAGCCTGGAGGTCCCCAGCCGCCGGGCCGCAGTCCCAGGGAGCGGCGCCCTCTGGTGTCCGCACCCCAGAGCGCCGCCGGGCCCTCCCATAAAGCCTCAGTGGTCGCCTAGAGAAGATGTGGAGGGGCGTCTCCTTCTGGAAGCATCCTGGCTTAGAGGTGCGGAAGGAATGACGGCCGTCGGGGGTCACAGTTTCCAAACATCTCGGGAAAAGGGACGCGCACCGGCCTCCTCCCGGTGACGACGGCCGCCACGTACGAAGCAGTCACCCAGACAAGCCCCCCGGAATGCGACCCCCAAGCTGCAAGGCGCGCGGGGATCGGAGGAGCAAGTCCGGAGGCACCGAGGGACGCCTCCGGCAGGGCCGAGGACGGGAGAGGCCTCCGACGACGGAAATGACCGACCCGAGGGCCCCCGGGGTCAAACCGGGGCTGACGGCCCGCCCGGGGCAGGTGAGCGCGCCCCACCCGCGCGGAGCCCGGCCCTCCCACGTCACAGGTGCGGGACGCGAGTGCGCCCCAGCTCCCTCCCGCGCATGCGCGGGAAGCGAGGCGCAGGCGCAGTAGGCATGGCCGCACCCCGGGCGCCCGCGCGGCGCCGCTGACCCGCCGGCGTCCGGCATGACGGGCCGGGCCCTCGCTTCTGCCCCCGCCTCGCTGCAGCGCCATGGAACGCCTGCGGGGCCTGCCCCGGCTCCTGCCGCGCGCGCTGGGGCCGCCCCGGCGCGGACTGTGCGCCCTGGCCTGGGGCCTGACCCCCGGGCGCGCCGCCGGACTGCTCGGCGGGCGCCGGGCCACGTCGCCCAGCGCTCCCTGCGGGCCCCGCCTGGCAGGTACGCCCGCCCGCGGTGACCTCGGCCTCCGGGCCGCCCCTGGCCCGGCTCCGGCCTGTGCTTGCGGTCCCCTGTGCACAGCTCTCCGCCCGAGTGCTCTGGGCAGCTTTGGCTTTAAAAACCAGTTTCACCCTTAGTCTTGAAGATCGGGCGCATTCACCCGAAATACTTGCCTTAGTTTCTCCTGCCTGCCTCCTGCCTACCTCTTCCTCGCGGGCGCGGTGACGTTTGTCCAGGTAACGGGTGGGAACGCACTTGAAAGGGAGACTTCGTGGTAAGAGCTGCTCGGAGAAAGATGTAACTTGGGTGTCCCGTGCAGCCCACAGCCAGCGGTCGGGAGGCCGGGAGGAGGACGCGGACTTAGGGTCGTTTCACCGTTAACGTTTCCACCCATGGGAGAAGGCGGTGCCGACACCGCCGAGAAACGAGCGGCATTTAAGTGTTGGCTTCTCACCACTGCACCGTCGTCGCATGAGTGTTCTCAGCTGCGCCCCCAGCGCACCCCAGCGCCTCCCCCCTTCCCAGCCCAGTGGAGAGCCCGAGTCGGGTCCATCCCAGATTCAGCCCAACTTATGTTTTAGGACTTTGAGATCCGGAACCTCAGCCCGGTAGCGCTTCCCGTGACTGATCAGCTATCGCTGATTTACGCTCTGCCGCTCAACTGGGCTCAGCTGATCCTTAGCGCGCAGTTCGTATTTTGCAAAAGGGTAACAAGCCTCAGCTGCTAACCAACTCCACGAGTCCTTGAAAGTAGGTAATGAGAAGGAGTAAGATCAGAGCTGAGGATGTGTCTGCACATTCTGTGGGTTCAGGAGGATTACTGTGGAAGCATGAAATAATTGGTAGTGTTTTTGCACTGCTGCCCACTCCCCTCGTGTTTATTATTTTAAACAGTGCTTTCTGTTAGGTACTAAGTTGACAGTACTTCAGAGCTCACCTCAACGCAATCTAATCTAATCACATGTTTTAAATTTCTTTTCAAATGATTTGTCTTCATTCCAGTTCAGTTGGCTATTTTATAAGCAGTAAAAATAAGTGTTTCTGTGGAAGATAAGTTAATACAAAGAAGTAAAGCTTGTAGGTTGCAGGACTTACAGGTCAAGCAAATAATCCTGATATCGGAATGCTGAAAACTCAGCAGTACTCGGGGTCTGTTTTCTAAAATATATCTACCAAATGATTTGCATGAAGAGCCTTATTATATCGTGCAAAAAAAGGTCTTTTCTTTTGGTCTCAGAACACTGTTGTGCAGTTGTGCATCCACGTCAGGTAAGTCTGAAGGAGAAGGGTGGTTGGAATGCACAGTTACTCTGCCGCCTCACCCAAGCCATTTTAAAGACCATTCCCTGTTAAACCTGACAGAATCACCTACACATATTAAAGTGCACAGGTGTTTCTTTTTCCCTCTAGGAAAAAGATTAAAAAATAACAAAGTAGTGTGAAGACCACATACTATGAGTGTTGTATCTAAGCCACATGTGAAGAGCAGCCGTGTGATCACAGGAATTCTCTGATTCATCCTTCAGGTGAACTGCGCCGGTTAAGATCGTCTGATGTCTCCCAGGCCACGTTGGCCAGTGTAGCCCCGGTGTTCACCGTGGTGAGTACGTGTGGTTCGCGTGATAACTCAGAGGAGGTACTTCTCACACTTACTGCGTCAGCCGGGTGGGACTGGTTGGCCAAGATCGGCTTATTTTTTGCTTTACAGTCATTATAGTTGTGAGTCCTGGTGCCTCTGTGTTTTGCTCAGTCAGTGACACTTCGCCAGTGACTCAGAGCCCTTCTTCAGTGCCAAAGAGGGCATTGGAATCACAGGGCAGCACTTCCCACCCGCGTGCAGCCATACCTCGGAGAGGTTGCAGGTTCAGTTCCGGACCACCGCGGTAACGCTGGTGTTGCAATAAAGCAAATCATCTTTTTGCTGGTGGAGGGTCTTGCCTTCAATCTGTAAAAAGCACACGTGAGGTGTAATCAACCCAAGCACAGTGACACGAGACCTGTCTGTCCTCAGTATTTCCTGTGAATCCATCAAGTCCTTGAAGCCTGTCAGCTGCGGAGGGCTCGCCCGGTGCCGTGCCACATTAACGTGCATGGAAGCACTTTGCAGGCCCACGGCGTAGTCTTTAGGAGTGCGTGCTTTGAAGGGCGTGGCCCTGCCACTCTGACACGGGACAAGAATGAATAAAAGAATGCAACTTCTCCGAAGGTTCAGGAAAAAATGACTAAAATAACAAGAGTTGTGTATCACACGTATATTTAGAGAGATAAATAAGGCCATGGGGGCAAAGGGTTAACAAAGAGCAATTAGGTGAGAGTTACATGGGAACTGGTTGTAATATTCTTGCATCTTTTTTTATAGGAAGTGTAATTTTAAAAATGTGTGTTTGCTTTGAGCCAGAGTTCCTACATTCAAATCTCAGCCCTGTCTTTTACTACTAACGGGTGGACTTGGACAAGTTATGGTAACATCATTGTGCCTCAGTTTGCTCATCTGTAGACTAGGGACAATGGTACCTACTTTATAGAATTGTTGTAAGGTTTCACCAACTCACATGTGTAAACCCTCCACACATGGTAAGCATTCACTAGATATTAGGCATTATTATTAGCCTCCTGTTATTTAGGCTTATTAACATGAGAATTTTTCTTTATAAACTGTATATATGTACAACAAAATAGCCCCAGAATGACATGTTGCAGTTTTTGCTGTTATTCAGTGTTCCAGGTCGGCCAGTTCAGCTGCACAAGAATACAAAAATCAGATGCTGAATATTGAAAGCAGGTTCTTTTCAGGGGAAATCATTGTCCACCAAGAGCAGTTAAGAAAATCAGCTGATGCTACTTGAAATAATGAGACTTTAGAAAGGGAGCTAATAAGCTCACATTTAATGTGAGTTGCATTACAAGGTAAACATTCATAGTTTTATGGTCTTATTTTTCAAATCAGAAAAATCCCATTAAGCTCTGGCTGGTGTAGCTCAGTGGATTGAGCACGGGCCTTCGAACCAAAGGGTCGCCGGTTTGATTCCCAGTCAGGGCACATGCCTGGGTTGTGAATCAGGTGGTCGCCAGTAGGGGTCGCATGAGAGGCAACCACACATTAATGTTTCTCTCCCTCTCCTTCCCCTCTCTCTAAAAATAAATAAAACCTTTAAAGAAAAAGAAAAATCCCATTAAAATGACAGCTAAATATTGAGATGCAGAAATATTTAGTATATTAAATTGAAAGTGGAGGAGAGACTGCAAAGGAGAGTGTCTAACATAAGTATATTTAATAGGAAAAGACTGAAAGGTCAGTGATGGAATATTAGCATGGTGTTCTGTAAAGTTTGTCATTTCAGGTGATTAGTTTTATTTTACTTACCTTTATTTTAAAATTTTCTGCAGCCGATGTATGTATTTGTGAAGCACATTTAAGGAGGAAAGCTAGTCTGTGTTACGTAAAACACCAAGCTTCCCGGGGGGCGCATTCCCCTTTAACAGTGATGCGCTGCGGCACTGGCTCCGTGTGCAGGTCCATCTCGTCTCTGCCAGGAGCACCACGCCGGGATGCGTACAGCGGGGTTTTGCTGTGCGGGTGACACGGCATGCACACGTCTCCAGGGCAATTCCCCCGATTGGGTTGCACCCACCACCTCTGAGAGTGTCTTTCTGAGAACGCGTGTCGGACAGTAATTAGTGCCGCCCAGCACGTCGTGACTTGTGGCCTGTTATTGTCGGACATCTCCAAACCTGACTGTGGACAAGTATTGCAGAAAAATGCCTCCTCTCAGGAGATAAGTGCGTTTTCTGCTGCATGCCCTCTCTCCAAGCTGTCAGAAGAGGCCTTTCCTGTAAATCCTAGTCGATTGGACAGTGCCCACCAGATAACCTCACAGCCTCCCTGGACACTTGAGTCCGGGAAGGACACAGTGGTTCTGGCAGTCAGCGGGAGAAAGGGCAGGAAGCGCACCGGGCAGCGCCGGCGTCTCCTGGTCAGCAGGCGGCTTTGAGTGTCCAGGGGATGCTTGGCCCTGTGCGATGGCCCCAGGGCGAGGGCGCAGTGAGTTCCGCCGGGGGTCAGAGTCCCACACGCTCCAGTGGCCCCAGTGCAGGCGTCTCTGGGGGTCCCGCAGACGCAGGTCCCGCGCTCCCCCAGGACCCTGGCCTCCCACCGGGGGTCCCGCGCCATCTACCGTCCGTGGCATTTTTACAAGCAGTGTTGCCTAGTAACACAACTTGGTCACATTTCCAAGCCCCACATAGAGAGTTAGTCCAGGTCAGATCTGCCCAGCGGAGGAAAGGGGAGTCTTCCGGCCTGGACTCGTACCCGCCGAGCACCGAGCGAGCGGCAGTCAGGGGGTCCATCTGCGTCTCCGTCTTCCTGAGACACTGGGCCGCTGTGCGGTGTAACACCAAGATCAGCCACGAATTTGGGAGGAACTAACATTTTGTTTTTGTTTTCTCTCTCCAGACGAAATTTGACCAAGAAGGAAAGGTTACTTCTTTTGGTGAGTACCTTGGAGATGCTTCTAAGCCCCTCTGAAAATCAGTGATGCGGGAATCCAGGGAAATGCAGACCTCGCGGTGCTTTCAGTAGGGGCAGTAGGGGCGAGGGGCACGGGTCTGCCCCCTGGGTCCCTTCTTCCGTCTCCCGCCTCCCCCGGGCCGCGGGCGAAGCGGCAGCACGCGGAGCAGGAGGGGCCGGACGCCGCCCGAGGCAGCTCCGTTCAGCGCACCAGCCCGTGCCGGCCCGGGCCCCGCTCCCGCCGAGACCCTCGCGGAGGCGCGGGGTTTCTCGCGTAGCTCCGTCTGAAGACGGCGCCCCGCACTGCGCAGCCGCAGGCGGGTTCGGCGCAGGCGCAGACCGCGCGCTCGCCGTGGGGCGCGGTCCCTCAGCGGACTCGCGGGGTCAGGCAGAGTCCAGCGTGGGGACTGACTTGTTCTCCCCCTGTGCTCGAGCAAGAGGAAGGAGACTCGGACTAAGCTCTTCACAGACCGAAACTGCTGGGGATGATGACGTAGCGACCGAAAAGATAGAAACTGGGGTGCTGGGCAACCCCCCATTAGAAAACACGACGGCCCGTGGGGCCGGAGACCCCGCGGGCGCGGCCGCGGGAGGGCGGGTGGCGCCGGCGGCCGCGCGCTGAGGACAGCCCCCCCTTGCAGAGAGGAAGAAGACCGACCTGCACCAGGAGCTGGGCCTGCAGGCGCGCGACCTGCGCTTCCAGCACCTGATGAGCATCACCACGCGGAACAACCGCATCATCCTGCGGATGGAGGTGAGCGCGCCCTCCGCGCCGTAACGCGGCGGCGAGGCCTGGCTGACGGCGTGACCCGCGGCCCACGGAGGCCTCGCGTGCGTGCCGCCCAGGGGCCGGCGGCTGTGCGCCGCGCGCGGGGTGCGTGTCGTCCCCGGTTTCTGACGGTCGGGAAAGGAGCTCGATGGACGGCGACCGTCGTTGGTTTCGGGGGCGGTCACGGAGTGGCCTCGGCTGCCCAGAGCCGTTCTGGCTTCCCGAGGCCCAGGACCGCCGCTCGGCTGGGGTTTAGCCTCCGGAACGCGCCGCACCTCCCCGTCTGCTGCGAGCACAGCGGGCCCGGCCCGACTGCCCCGGTGGTTCCGAGTGACCACGGGCGGGAGCCGTCTGGTGGCCGAGGCCGACGGCTCCGACCAACGGAGGGGGCCCCGCAGTACCCTCCAGACTCGAGGTATCCGGAAAGTCTCCGGCGGCGGGCCTTCGCCCGTTTCCCTGGAGTTAATAAAAGATAAAATAAAAAGGGACGCCGGCGTCCCGGGCGACTTCCCGCAGGAGGCGGCCCTCCCCTCCGCCGTCAGCAGCCGGCGCCTTGGAGACCGGCGTCTCGGTGCCGGACGGGAAAGTGTGTGATGAAGCAAGTTCGGAGTTTTAACTGCGTCGGTGGCACGTATATCGTTCGCTGTGTAGGTTTTCTGCACAAAACTTCTGATAGTAAAATGATTTTCCAACATTTTGGGAAATCCTCTAATTTTCCAAAAATAAAACGCTCTAATTTTTGTGCCGCTGATACAGTGGCCGCAGCCGCCCCTCGGTGTTACCCTTCCGACGAGAAGGATGCCCGGTTTCCCTCTAGAACACACTCCCGTTTCGTACGGTTCTCTCGTAAACGTACCGTTAATTCTCCGAGTTCGGAGACGTCTGGTCACCGCGGACGCGCAGTGTGTTACCACTTCCGGGCGTGCCGCGGGGCTTGGACGCGCACGGGGCTCACGGAACGGTCACGGGGCCGAGCACCCGCCTGCGCCTGCGCAGCCGGGACCCCGCCGGCTGCGTTCCGCGTGCGGGACCGCGCGCGTGCACCCCCCCCCCCCCCCCCCCCCGTGACCGTTCCCAGGACCGCAGTTCGTGCTCCTTCCTCCCCCCCCCCCCCCCCCCAGCCAGCAGCTGGTTCTCCTGTCCGAGTGTCTGCATCGCTGTGTGGTCTGTGTCCGCAGGTTCCGCGTGGGAGAGCAGCCGTGTGCTGCTCGTCTCTCTCTGTCTGTCTCACTGACTCCGCTCCTCGCGCTCCCCGCTGGGTCCGCCCCTCCTGTCGCGGGTGGCAGGGTTTCATTCCTTTTTGTGGCCAATTCGTAGCAGATCGTAGGTCTGCACCCCACCTCCCCCGTCCATCAGCGGGCTCGCAGGCGGCCTCCGCCGCTCGGCTGCCGTAAGGAACGCCGCGGTGAGCCCCGGGCGCAGACGCCCTTTCGAATCGGCGCGTTTGCGTTCTCCAGACGCGTTCCCAGAGGTGCGGTCACTGGGTCCCGGATCCGTTCTCAGTCTCCGCGGGAGTCCCGTGGTGTTTGCCTCAGCGGCCGCCCCGGTCCACGTTCCCGCCCGGATCCTCACCGGCACCTGCGGTTTGTGGGTTTATTGACGACAGCCGTTCTGGCAGGTGTGAGGTGATGCCTTGTGCTCCTAACTTGCACTTCTCGGGTGATTAGTGGTGGCGAGCCTCTTTTTATGCACTTACTGGCCATCTGTATGTCCTCTCTGGAGAAATGTCTACCTGGGTACTGTGCCCATTTTTTAAATCCTCATCTGAGAAGATGTCTATTGATTTTTAGAGAGAGGAAAGGAAAGAAAAAGAGAGAAACATCAATTGGTTGCCTCCCGTTCATTGCCTGGAAGGGGTGTAACCCACACCCTTTTGGTGCACGGGGCCAGGCCCCAGCCGACGGAGCCACCCAGCCAGGGCTCCCTCCTGATGGGTGACCGCCACGTGTGGGAGTGGGACCGGCCTGTTTCGGGTCTCCGCCCCTGCCGCCAGTCTGGTCGCGGCGTCCTCCTGTCCTTAGTTACAGGGCTCGTGTTCCGCTGGTCTGGAGGCGGTTCTCAGGGCGGCGCCTCTGTCGTTTGGTAGTGATGTCGATGTGGTCCTGGAGGCGGCGAGCACAGTGCGTGCCTGTGCTGCCATCTTGGCCGGAAGTCCATCGGGTTGTCAGTTAGAGCTCAATGTGATGTTGTGTCTGCGTAGTTTCAAATTGGCCTAGTATGTTTTGGTGATACTTCAAAAAGGAAACATTACCATTTCAACCAGACTAATCATGATTAAATTGTAAAGTGTACTGAATATGTGACTTTTGATGCCTTACCTGTTTCCTTTATTTCCTGTTTTTCTCATGATTACCCTGAGGTCTTAATAAATATATAACTTTTTAGTTGCAGTTCTGTTGACAGTGAGTTGACGGTATCAAGACTTACATATATTTTAGGCTTCTTCCCTTTAAAAAGAGAGTGTGGAAAGCAAATGAACAGTTGAGGTTTAATCCAAACTTGAGAGTATTAAAGGCTGTTTCACGAATGTTATTTTTCCTCCATCCTGATAACTTGCAAATACGTGTGTGTGTACATACATACATATATCTTCTTTCCCCCCCACAGTATTTGAAAGCCGTGATAACTCCAGAGTGTCTCCTGATACTAGATTACCGTAATCTAAACCTGGAGCAGTGGCTGTTCCGGGAGCTCCCTGCACAGCTGGCGGGAGAGGGTCAGCTGGTCACGTACCCTCTCCCTTTTGAGTTCAGAGCCATGGAGGCACTCCTGCAGTATCGGGTGAGCTGCGTGTGTGGCGTCTCGCACCTGTTCCGGTCCGGCGTGCTGCTGAGCTGGAAGGCAGCGTGGCGATATTGAAAGGCTGTGTTGTTCTGTAGATCAGCACGCTGCAGGGGAAACTGAGCGTGTTGGAGCCCCGGATCCTCGACACGCTGGAAGCGTTGGTGGATCCCAAACACTCCTCCGTGGACAGAAGCAAGCTGCACATCTTACTGCAAAATGGCAAGAGGTAAACAGCTGTCCTGCGCTTCTCCTAGTAGCTTTCACAGTGAAACGTGTAGCAGAAACTCAAGTACAGATGAGTGTGATTATTTCCTGCTTTTAAAATACCGGCTGCCCTGGCCGATGGCGGGGGCCTCCTGTGAGGGCCATCGGAGCAGGAGTGTGGCCTGGGTGGGTGCCGTGCAGAGGGCGCAGAGGGACGGTGGGAAAGCCAGGCCGCTCCGTGAGGCGGCTATGGCTGGGAGGTGGCTCTTAGTCGGCACGTTTCACGGCGCTGATCCTTTCTGTGCGCCCGCTCCGCCCCACCCCCACCAGCCTCTCCGAGCTGGAAACAGACGTGAAGATGTTCAAGGAGTCCATCCTGGAGATCCTGGACGAGGAGGAGCTGCTGGAGGAGCTCTGCCTCACCAAGTGGAGCGACCCCGACGTCTTGTGAGTGTGCGCGCTGCTCTGTGGCCACTCTCGGGGGCACTTTTCACAGACCGCAGTCAGACCGCAGGACTCTGCCATCTCCTGTGACCTTGGAAGTCGGTTCCCCCTCTGGGCCCGCTCCAGCCCCATGGGTGCTGTCCGAGTACTCACTCAAGTGCCTCGTGCTCGTTCTCTGTAGCCAGCGTCAGAAATCAACGCCCTTCCGTAAGCTGCACGGTGTATGCAGCCTGTCCAGACTTTTCATTATTACCTGTGTTCCGACAGGCAGAAAGGGTTCTTCCCGCAGAGAGGCCCGGTGGCAGAAACTGGAGCACACCCGTCCCTCTCGTTTGCTTGCCAGGCTCCTGCTGGCGGGCAGCATCCCTGACCTGCCGGCGGGCAGCAGGTGCAGGGGCTGAGGCCAGTGTGTCGGTGGCGCCCGTTCGTGGGAGGCCCCGTGTCCACCTGGGGAGGGAAGCGCTGTGTGTGCGCATTTCCAGTCTCGGGTCTTGTCCTCCCTGATCGGTGCTGCTCTGGGCCAGCTGGCCGGCACTCGCGTGCCGTGTTTCCCTGTCGCTGGCAATGTGGTGGGCTCGCCGGCCTGTGCCGGGCGGGGCCTGTGCCCGGGGTCAGGGACGCTGCCACCCGCAGCTTGGCCCCAGTCACGGTCACGTACGGACCAGAGGCATGCGTGCTCGCTGGCGGCTGAGTCCGACGGGCTGATTTGTGGTGTGGGTCCCGAGGGTGTGGCGCCCACGCGGGGCTCGCGGGTGACGGGGCCCTTGTGACTGGAGTGAGCAGAGCAGCACCGGCATCGACCACGCGGAGGAGATGGAGCTGCTGCTGGAGAACTACCACCGGCTGGCCGAGGACCTGTCCAACGCGGCCCGTGGGCTGCGGGCGCTGATCGACGACTCCCAGAGCGTCATCTTCCTCAACCTGGACAGGTGGGCGCCGCGGGGCGGCCGTCTCTGTGTGGAGCGCACACGTGGGGCGGCCCGGGAGCAGGGAGGTCCACCCGGCACCCCTGGCCTCCGCGTGGCCGTGTGTCCTCTGAGGTCTGGGCTCAGTCCGTGTGTCATAGGGGCCCCTCGGGGCCCTGCTGTGTGCTGCGGGCCCGTGATCTCCCTGCTGTCCCTCCAGCCACCGCAACGTCATGATGAGGCTGAACTTGCAGCTGACCATGGGGACCTTCTCTCTCTCGCTGTTCGGACTCATCGGAGTTGCTTTTGGGATGAACTTGGAATCCTCCCTCGAAGAGGTGACAGTCCGTTATTTCAGTAGCTTAGGGTTTATTTTCTAAGGGTTTGAAGGCCATTCTGAGGCCGGGGTGGCAGAGCGGAGACTTAGATGCAGAGAGAAAGCGGGGGGACTGGGGCGGGGCGCTGCAAGCAGAGGGGGTACACACACAACAGAGGCGGGAGCGAGCCAGTGCTGAGGGCCAGCGGGTCCGAGTGGCGGGAGGGACAGTGTGGGGCCGTGTCCACTTGTGGAGTGCGGTGAGGGTTCGATTCCTTTTCTGTGGATGGCAACCGTCAGAGGCTTTGAGCTTGAACCCAGACAGCTGGAAAGTTGAGAAGTAGCCGCGCCCTCCTGTACAGTGTAGACCGACCGACCTTGCGTGTCCAGACGGTGCTCCTGGGGCCCCTGAGGGTCCCAAGCCTGTGGCCCCAGGACCCTTGTGCCGGCCCCGTCGTCCTCCCTCCCACACTGTCATGGTTACGAGCCACCTTGATGTACGCAACTTGCTGTACAGGGAAACCCACTTTGTCCCTGACGCCTGCCCCCTCCCCCCCCCCCCCCCCCCCCCCCCGGGAGGGGAAGGGCCTGTGGGAAGTCTTTTCTGCCCGTCCGAGCGTCTCTGGACTCTCCGGGGGCGAGGACCCGCCCGCAGGCTGACCTGGGCTGTGCTCTCCCGCAGGACCACCGTGTGTTCTGGCTGGTCACGGGCGTCATGTTCATGGGCAGCGGCCTGATCTGGAGGCGGCTGCTGTCCTTCCTCGGGCGGCAGCTGGAAGCGCCTCTGCCTCCCGTGGTACGCGTGGCTGGGGCCCGGCGGGGGGGTGGGCGGGCGGGCGGTCTCAGGCTCCCTCAGGTCCCCTCGTCCCCTGTCAGCTAGATCCACCCTGCGCCCCGCCCCCCGCCCCGTGGTGTCGGTGGGAGAGTTAGAGATCACGACGCGAGTAACCCACTCACGAGCACAGTGCCGGCCCGAGAAACGAGGTAGAAATCCTTGGGCGGCGCACGCGGCAGGTGTCACATCTGGACAGAGGCCAGCGGTCCCTCCCACCACTGAGGTGTGGACGCTGCTGGGCGGGCGCCCTTCCCCCAGCCGTTCCAGAGGGGTCACCTGACCGGGGCCTCCTCCCCCAGACACGCAGGCTGACACTGTTCCCGGCTTCCTGCAGGTGGCCTCTTTGCCCAGGAAGAGCCCGCAGGCGGACAGGAGGACGGACACGAGACACAGCGTCCGGCCGGACGGACCGGGGCCCGGCAGGAGTGTCCTCCCGACGCCCCGGTGAGCGCGCGGTCTCTCGCAGCGCCGCAGCAGAGCCCTGATGCCTTCACAGACTCGGAGGCCTGGAGACGTCACTGGGATTTCAGCTCCGTCGTCTGGTGATGGAGCGCAGCAGCCACAGCCCTGGAACTGCACCTTTTAGGGGGATTCCGAGTAAACCAAAGCACCTGCCTCGTAAGAGGCCAGAATGCTCTCGTCTGCCAAGCTGGAGGGCCACTCCTGCAGGCCGTGAGCCGGGGGCCGGCTTAACAGCGGGGGGTGGTGCAGGGTTCACCTTTGCGCGCACGGAGGACAGCAGCGTCAGGCTCCGCGCAGCCGGGAGGCTGGACAGACCCCCAGGTGGGCCACGTGGCCACAGCTCAGGGTGGGCCCTGTCCTCGTGCGTCTGCGGACTGCCAGGTGACGGGACAGCCAGCAGGCGCCAGGTCGGCCTTAGCTCGGACTCAGGAGGCCTGTGCTCTGAACCCCCAGCCTCCTCTTCTTGTGCCCGCCCCCTTTTATAAGAGGGGGTGACGTCAGCGTCGGGTGGGTTCCGACTGGTTAATGTCTGCAGGCGTGGGCTTGGGGAGAATCTCCACTCTTTTCGCTGGTTTGCAGCTGCCTTGGTCGGCCCTTGACCTGCAGGTGGAGGTGCCCTCCCCCCCAGGCTGGCAGGTGGGCTTCCTAAGGCAGGAGGGCAAGAACGCTGGGCCTGCAGCCCCTTTTGTCCCCATGGCCAGAGCTCCGGGGTCGGAAGGGGCCGCTGACCCCTGCCCGTCTCAGTGTGGCTGCCCTCCGCGACCTCTCGTGTGCCCCTTCGCATTTCCGGAGGGTGAAGGCAGTTACACTGCCTCTGAGGTCGCGAGCCTGCGAGGCACCACGCGGCCCCAGCCCAGCCGCAGTGGGGGCACTGACACCATTAGGTGCTGTTGGAGGAGGCGGTGCTGGGGACCCTTGACCAGGGGGTCTGGTGACGGGAATAAACACGCTGTTCCCGCAGCTGATCTAAGAGGACGGGCGGCCTCCCTGCACGCTGCTGTGGCCCTGAGCAGCCACCAGGGGGCGCTGGGGCTGACACCAGCCTCCGACCTCACAGGTCTGGGGGGACGACGGATTCCACAGGGCGCACCGCTGCCGATTGTGGCCGTGTCACTGGGGAACAGTGACGGCCACTTAACCTCGACAGGGCACCGGCGCCCAGAGCACGGAACGTGGTTCTGCTGTGGTCGGGCACAGGACTGGGTCTGGTCCCCTCCTCTCGGCGCCGGTGTGCGGCTGTGGGTCCAGTGACTGAGCTGTGTCCTGGCAAGGCCAGGGAGAACCTGTGCACCTACCTCACACGTCTGACCCAGGGACGCACCGATGTGGTGAGAGGGGCCCGTCCAGCTAAGGTTCCGTGATGGGGCCCACGCCCAAGGTGTGCCGAGTTGGGTGCCTTTAGGTTCTGAATTACGCACACACTCAGCCCCACCTGCTCTTAGGAAGCAGGTGACAGAACAGTCAGGTGGGGCCGTAGGTGGCCTCATCCCAGGAGCCGCGCACGCGTGCAGGGCCCGCCCAGGAGCCTGGGTGTGGCAGGCCTCTCAGACACGGGGGCGTGGCGGCTCAGGTGCCCTTCCCCCGCTCGCCCCCACCGGCAGGCTGTGGGGGCCGCCCACTACGGCACTGAAAGCTGCTCGTTTCAGCTATTCCCAGCTTGTATGGAGCTGTTCTTGGGACAGCCGCGGCAAACTCACACGGTGAGCCTGGGACTTACTTGAGTTGATACCTGTGGAGGCGGGTCTGCTGGGGAGCCCCCACCTCCACCTGCCTGCCCTGCCTGAGGGGGACCCCAAGCGGTGCCCGTCCTCCTGCCTTGAAGACAGTTGTTGCAGAAACTGCAAATGTATGTAAATGTGATCTGATGCCTTGAAATAAAAACTTGCGGTCAATTGTGTAAGTTCAGGTTTGTGTTAATGAGACCAAGTCAGCGCATTTCCATCCAGAATCGGTGCTTAGGGCTACAGGGGACACCTAGTGAAAGCGGAACCCACCCACTGGGACAGACGCCGGCCTGGCCGTGTCCGTCTGTCCCGCAGGCTGCCCGGAGCACCAGGCCGTCGTCGAGGGAGGGTCCGTAGCGCCCGTGGGAAACTTGCTTCCGGCCGCTAGGGACCGCCCCCACCTGGCACTCGCTGTCCGGGGTGTTAGGGCTGTCGGGGAAGAGGAGCCCTCGGGCTGAAGAGCAGGCACGGGTGGACACTCCTGTCGGCTGGCACAGTGTGGTGTCCCGGGTGACGGACCTTTCCCCTGAAGCGCGTGCGTCCGCTCGCCCGCCCGCACGCCTCTCCGCTCGCGCATGGACACGGCCGAGGAACCCCCGGTCCCCGGAAGTAAACCTCCTGCTAATGGACCGCGCTCCCAACAGGCCGGGCCGGCCGACGCCGTGTGCTTCAGTTCCTCCTGCCCCCCCGCCGCCCCTGTGTGTGCCCCCTCCCTCCTCAGCAGGACCGCCATCCCCGAGAGACGACCCTTCCCCGCCTCCACCCCTCCCTGCGGGGTGTCCGGGGGGCCCTTCCCCGAAGAGCACGGAACCAGGGAGGCCAGTTCGCATCCGCCGAGTCTGGACCCGGGAGCTGAGGGTCACTTGGTACGTCACGTGCCAGCGCAGGGGACGGGGACGTCTGGTTTCCTCGCCAGCCCTTCACCGTGCGCCCGCAGAAAAGGCGGGCACCCACTGGAGAACAGGACCCCGCTGTTCGCTGGCAACCCCGCACCCCTCACCCCCCGGCTCCTGCTGTAACTCTCCCCATTCCCCAAGTCCCGCCCCCGCTGCCCTCGGATGAGCAGGGGCCCCCAACTTTGAAGGCAGTGTGTGCGGGGGTCTTCCCAAGGGCACCAGAGGACAGCTGGCCGCAGGCGGCGAGCAGGACAGGTCAGCTGCAGGGGAAGCGGGGAGGGCAGCCTGGGGCGCGCGTGATGGTGTGGGGTGGCAGCCGGCGTCGTCCCCAACAGTCCGGCAGTGCGTGTCTGCCCTCCCAGGAGCCACGCCTCCTCTCGGGGTCCACCGAGGCTGGGGGGTGGGGGGGTGGGCCCCGTTGTCCGAGAGACCAGAGGGGCATGCAGCGCGGCCGTGGGCGGGGCGTCAGTCTGAGCGGAGGCTGTAGACGTGCAGCGCCCCGGAGAGCCGGGCGCCCAAGGAGCTCCTGCCGGCAGCCACCACGACCTGGTTCTGCGGGGACACGGCCGGCGTCGGTCAGCCGGCCGTCCCCACAGACGGAGGGACCCGAGGGAGCTGCTGGCGCAACCCCGAGCGCCTGTGGCAGGGGCCGTGCTGCCCCGTCACTCCTGGGCCCGGGGTGACCTGCTCCTCACACGGGCCCCGCCCCGGTGTGGGCCGGGCAGCTCCATCCCGACCACGGGAAGGAGGCAGGGCTGGGTCACCCTGGCCTGGGGGCTCTGGGGGCCGAGGAAGCACCGTAAAATACCGCATCTGGACAATCAGATTCTTTGCGGCAGAGTGCCGAGCTCTGCATGTGTGCGAGCACCTGTGTGAGAGGAGCCACAGAGAGGGCGGCCAGTGAAATGGAGGCGGCTGTGTGTCCGTCTGTCCCTGGGTCACAGGGGACCTCACGCCACAGGGCCAGCCTGGGTGCTCAGCGACACACACCTGAGGCTCAGGGGACCGAGTCTCGGGAGCAGCTCGGTGGCCCAGGGTCCCAGGGAGACCCGTGGGCGGCAACACCGAGTCCCCTGCTTTTTGGTCATTCACGCGTGTAGTGACCGTTTCTGGCTGGTGGGCAGGACAGAAAGGGGCAGCCCTAGGGGCCAGCCTGAGCCCAGGGTGCCACTGCAGGTCGGGGGGGCTGCTCCCGGAGCCACGGCCCTGCCTGCGGTGTTGGGGGGTGTGCTCTTCTCCTTTCCAGGGGAAAAGAAAACCAGAAACAGCTACAGAATGGCCCCGGCCGGTGGGGCTCAGTGGGCTGAGCACTGGCCTGTGAACCGGAAGATCTCCAGTTCGATTCCCAGCCGGGGCACAGGCCTGGGTTGCGGGCCAGGTCCCCAGCAGGGGGCATGAGAGAGGCAACCACATATTGATGTTTCTCTCCCTCTCTTCCTCCCTCCCTTCCCCTCTCCCTAAAAAGGAAATCTTAAAGACAAACAAAATGACAACACCCCAAGCCCCAGCCCTGGGACAGACAGATACCAGCAGCACGGCTGGGGACGCACCTTGTCCTTTGACCGGACGGTGACCACGGAGCTCCCAAACCTCGAGCCTGCCTGCGGGACAGAGTCTGGGGTCACAGTGGCCCGGAGAGACACCCCGTGCGGTCGGATCAGCTTGAACTGGGGGGAAGGGCCACCCAAGCCGTCCCCTCCCCCCGGCCCCCGCGGGAGGCACTTACCTCCGGAGAGATGAGCACGTGCTGGGCCTGGAGGGAGGGGGAGAGGGGGAGAGGGGGAGAGGGGGAGAGGGGGAGAGGGGGAGGGGGAGAGAGGGGATGGTCAGCATCCCCCCAGCCCCTGGGGGTTCGTTCTCACAGCCGCTCTGCCCCGCACCCCCCGAGTGCACGTTTCTGCAGGCGCCCCAACAGCGCGAGTGCCCCTGGCGGCAGAGACCCCGCTCGGAGGACTCCCGCTCAGGACCCAGATGCGCGGAGGCGTCTGCGCATGAACATTTCGTGGCAGCGGTTGGGTGAATGGCGTTCACCCACAGAGGAAGCACTCGAGCACGGGGTGCAGTGCAGCGCACGGAGGCAGGGAGCGGGCCCCAGCGGTGCGGGCCGGTGAGAGCCGCACACGGCCAAACCATGCTCGGGGCCCCGGGCCGTGCGAGCCACCGTTTGGACCCGTGCCGGGCGAGGCCGGGAGTGTGCCAGCCTCCTCGCGTCCCTGCGCTGCTGCCGCTGCCCACAGGTGACGGGGCCACCCCACCCCCACCCCCATAGCCTCGTCTGCGACCGGGCCTGACTCCGGCTCAGTTCAGCAGCTTTGAGGGGCTCGGAGTGTCGAGTCCTCAGAGGAAGGCTCCAGGGAACGAAGAGGCATCATCTCTGGGGAGCGGGACTCCAGGAGGATGACTTTACAACGGTTTTTAACGTGAAAGTGAGAGAAAGCCTGTTCCTAAGTTTGAAAGCGACGGCCGGTGCGCCAGGCCCAGGAGAGGGCGCTGTGAAGCAGGACACGGGGGCAGGCGGGCGGGAGGGGGTGAGCTGCCGCGGGCTCCGTGAGCTCGGAGAGACGGTGGGCCCCGCGGCAGCCGAGGGCGCGAGGGCGCAGGGACGCTACCTTCTCCTCCGGGCACGGCGACAGCCAGGACCTGCACTTGCCCGTCACGTCGCCGAGGAGTGCCCGCTTGCCGCTGTAGACGTAGACCCGGCCGTCCTCGCCCCCCACCAGCCCGGAGGTCAGGTCCGCCATCCGCAGGGGGGCCGCCACGATCACGTCGTCTGCGGGCGAGACCGGCGGCGGGGGGGGGGGGGGGGGGCGGGAATCAGGCCACTCCCTGCCCCCTGCCCCCACGGCCCGCCGCCCTCCTGCCCCCTCCCACGGGGCACCTCCGGGCGCCTCTGCCCTGCCAGTCGAGGCTTTGGCTTCCCCCCTGGTTGGCAGGTGGCAGCCGGCACGGCGGCTCTGCCGTCACCTCCTTCGAGGACAGCTGCCTCGTGCACACCTGGTGCTGGTCCCACCTGCCTCGCCTCCAGGCCCAGGGGCCAGGAGGGGCCAGGAGGGGCCAGGAGGGGCCAGGAGGGGCCAGGGGCCGGCGGCTGGGGCAGAGCCTCCCGACCCAGCTCAGGGCGGGCTCGGGGCGCGGCCCTCTCCTACCCACGCCGTCGCCGTCCAGGTCGCTCAGGTGCAGCGCGCCCCCGAAGCGGGAGAAGCGGCGGTCTCCGCTGAAGCTGCTGAGCAGGGCCGGCTGCAGGTCGGGGGTCAGCTCGTACATCCGCGTGGCCCCCCCCTGGTGCAAGGTCATGGTCAGGAAGGCCATCTTGGACACGTCATCTGAAAGGAACCGCACACGTCAGGGCCGCCGCTGCTCACACGCGTGATGATGGGACACGGAGCACGGGTAGGTCCCTGCCCCCGAGTCAGGCTTCCATCCGCGAGGGACGTGGGTCCCGCGGTCACTCGGCAGCACAGCCGGTCAGACGCAGCTGTTGGGGAGGCCCAGCACGGTCAGCTCAGGACACCGCCGGACAGCTGCCCCTCCTCCCTGCCTGACCCCCAGGACGCCTGCCGCACGGCCGGCCGCCTTCCCTACGTCCCATGTCGCCGGTGTCCCTGCCCCGACCCCAGCCCTTTGGGTGCAGCCCCGACCCCAGCCTTGCTGGGGGCCCCGCCCCGTCCCGGCCATCGCGAACATCCCCCACACCCCGTGCTGTCCGCCCGGAGCCCATGGCCTCCGCCGGCCAAAGCCAGCTCTTCCCACAGCGCCTGGCACGGGCGTCCCCTCCTCCAGGAAGCCCGCCGCTCCCCCCGCCCCCTCACTGCCCTGCGCCTGCCACACGCCACCACAGGCCAGGCCCCCTCGCGCGTCCCCCGTGTCGGGCCGTCCCTCCACAGCGACGAGACCAGGTCGGCTGCCCTGTGCGCTTCGGGCGTCTCGGGGCGGCACGGGGCCGCATCTGTGTCTCCCAGACACACGGCCCAAGGGGCAGTTTCCCACGGGGCCCCTCCGATGCCGGCCCATCTAAGACACCTCGTCTGGGACAGGCTTGATGCCGGAACGGGGGTCTCCCCGAAACAGGGGCTGCGGGTGGGCAGGCGGCCCTCAGTGGTGGCGGCGCTGAGGTCGGCGCCTGTCGGGGCTGTGGGCGAACGGAGGGCCCATCTCACTGTCCCTGACGACCCCCCGCCCTTCATCTCACGGCAGCCGGCGGGGACCAGACCTGACTCTGGCAGCCGGTGGGGACGTGGGGGCACTGGGCGCTTTCACGTGCAGCACCACACCTGCCCTGGCCCCCGCCGCCCAGGGCGCCGCCGTCACAGGCCGAGTGACACCCCACGGGTCCAGAGCAGGGGACCCGGGAGAATCCCTCCTCCCCATCCTGTGACGTCCTGGGTGACCGCCCAGCAGCAGCAGCAGCTGGAGCTCCGGTCCCGGCCCAGCCACAGCAACGGGGTGGTGGTGGTGGCTCCTCCCTCGGGCTCCCCCGACCGGTAGGCGCTTCGGCGCCCGTGCTGGGTCCTGAGGAGGGTTCGGGGTCTCCAGCCCCGGTCGGGAGAGGAGACCAGACTCACCAGCGGCCCTCCTGGGGGGCTGCAGGGGTGGCCGCCGTCTGCACTGGGCAGACAGTGACGGTGACCCCCACCCTCAGGGAGGGCCAGTCCCTCCCGCAAGGCGCACAGCTGGCTGCTCCTCGTGTGAGAGGGAGCGTGCAGGCCCCAGTTGGTCCAGCCCCAGAGCCACATCCCATCCCCCCCGCCCCAGCGACGGGTGACCGGCCAGGGGCCGCAGGACCCACCGTGCGTCGGGGCCCCGACCAGCAGCACCGGCTTCCGGGTGCCGTTCATCATCACGTGGCCGCTGGACAAGGAGGTGCCCAGCTTCCCCATCGCCTGGGAGGGACAGCGGGTGGGAGGGCAGCTCAGAACAGGTCCCCGCCCTGGGGAGGGGGCGGCGGGGAGGGGAGGGGAGGGGAGGGGAGGGGAGGGGAGGGAGGGCAGGCGGCACCCCACCTTGTCCCCGGAGATGGTGAACCCGCTCCGGCAGCGCGGCGGGAAGTAGCCGTACACCCGGCCGAGGCTCTGGCTCTGCTTCTTGTCGTGCGAGCGGGACGCGGAGGCCCGGCTGGAACACGGGGTGCAGAGTGTCGGGGGCTCGGGGTCCGGGGCCGGCCACCTTGCCCCTCCCATGTCCTCACCCGCCCTCGGGCATGGGGGGGGGGGCTCTCAGGGGGAGTCCAGTGCCAGCCCCCTGGAGTAGGCCTGCCTGCTGCTCCACCCCTGCTGACTTCCACCCCGGCCGCCTGGTGACCTCGCAAGAGGGGAGGGGAAGGGCCCGGGGGTGGGCAGAGAGGTCGCAGGGAGAAGGCGGCCATCTGCGGCCGGGGAGGGGGGCCTCCGGAGGAACCAGCTCTGCAGACCCCTTGACCCTGGATGCCCAGCTCCAGGACTGGGAGGGTGGGGGGTCCATGACTCCCCTGCAGCAGCCTGGCAAGTTTCCGGGGGACACTGCCCCCCTGCCCCAGGGCCTCAGCTTTCCCTCTCGGGGTGAGGGCCACACAGCCCATTCCCCCGAGCCTGCCTACGCCCGTGCACCTGCTGGCGTTCCTCCAGGTGGGGCTCCCCACCAACAGCAGCGTCCTGTTGCCCACGCTGACACCATGCAGGGAGTACCCCAGCCAGGCGAAGTCCTCCTCGCCCCTCACCAGCCAGTCGGCCGACGCCACAGTCAGGTTCGCTGCAGGAGACGGGGGGGGGGGGGGGGGGCTCGCTTTACGCCGGAGGGGAGAGCCCGCGGCTGAGGACGGGCGCAGCGGCCGGGTGTCGGCCAGCACTCCCAGACGTCCCTCCCGGGCCTCGCAGGTCACGGGAGAAGTTTCTACAGCTCAGTTCCGTGGCCTGAGTGACACTACCGAGGGGCCGTCTCAGACACTGAGAGCACCCTGGGTGTGTTTGAGGGGTGGGGGGGTCCCTGCCCTGTCATGGGGAGATGAAGACGGGCTGGACGAGCAGGCCGGGGCCTCTCTGTGTGCTGACACCCGTGGGTGGGGGCTGCCAGGACACCCGTGGGTGGGGGCCGCCAGGACACCCGTGGGTGGGGGCCTCCGGGGAACCCGGGTGAAGGGACACGAGGCAGAGAGGAGGCCACGTGGACGCAGAAGCCCGGGGACCAGCCGGCTACCTCTGCGGCCGAGGCCGGGGCGGGAATGGAACGCGGCCACCACGCCCCTCTGCTTCCCTCCGCCCGGCGCGAAGGGGCAGCCGGCCACCAGGTCGGGCTCGCCGTCCCCGCTCACGTCGGCGGCCAGCAGCGTCCAGCCCAGGTTGCAGTGCGTGTCCTGGGGGGAGACGGAGACCTCGTGCCCCTGCCCCGGCCTGGAGCAGCTGGGGTGCCTGCACCTGGGGGGGGGCCGGGGGGGCCGGGGGGGGGCCCTCATACCTGACAGGAGACGGTGACGTTGGGGGACGGCGACAGGCCTCCCTCCCGGGAGCCGAAGTGGACGTACACGGCGCCCTGGGCCAGGACAAACCCGGGAGGCAAAGGAGGTCGGCGCGGCGGCCCAGACCAGGGGCCCCAGTCGGCCCCCAGTCGGCCCCCGAGCCACCCCCGCGGGCCGCAGCGCCGGGGCTGACACGCCCACCTGCACCGCGCTGCTGGGCGGCAGCGCCTGGTTCTGCGAGTAAACCGCGCCCCCCCCAGGCCCCTGAGCGCCCCAGCGGAGGTGCGTCGGCCGCTAACCCCAGGGCCTCGCTCGGCTGAGCAGTGGGGAGACCCTGCCCCCCACGCACCACCCCTCGGCTCTGGCTCCGCCCCCCACGCACCACCCCCTCGGGCTCTGGCTCCGCCCCTTGTGCCGTGTATGAGAGCGTCCCGTGGGGACCCTGGCTGCCCAGGAGGCCTGCTGGACGGGGTCAGGGACCGTCCCCGCAGTCCCCACCCCCACCCCTTTGTCCCCATCAGGAGCAGTGACAGGACCCTCTCTGTCCTCCTGGAAAGGGAGCGGACGGCCGTCAGGACTCGGCCACCTGGAAGCAGCGGTGACAGGTGGGAGCCCAGGTGGGAGGACAGCAAAGGGTCCCGCCCCGGTCACGTGACTGCACCCCAGGGAGACGTGCCCTCACTCCCGCAGGCCGGGAGATGGCGTGGCTCACGCAGGGGGGCAGGGTGAGAGGAGGGGCCGGGGTCTGCGCCAGACAGGACAGCGCCCGGGGCCCCTCTGCTGGGGCGGCCGGAAGCTGCGACCACCTGGGATGCACCCCCTTCACCACCGCTCACCTGGGTGGGGGGGGGAGCAACGCAGGTGCTGGGCGTCAGACCCCTTGAGGCTGACCGGAGGCCAGGGGGCGGGAACAGGCGCCACCAGGCAACTGAGGTCACCTCAGGGGCCCCAAGGTCACCCTCCCCAGACTCTGGGCCCAGCCCCCACAGCTGCTATCTGCGGACGCCCCGGCCAGCACTGGCCACCTGCCCTGGGGCCCCTCCCATCCCCCCTCCCATCCCCTGCCCCTCCCCCACCGCCCGCCTTACTGTGTACGTGAGCTGCGCGGAGCCCACCGAGGGGGCGCCCACGGCCAGGTCAGGCACGCCGTCCCTGTTGAAGTCCAGCACGGCCAAGGCCGAGCCGAAGCGACCTGCAGGCTGAGGAGACACGGGGCCCCTGGGCTGAGCCGCAGCTCCGACAGCGCCACCGAGTCCCCAGGAGGGGCCAGGCCTCTGTGGCCCCCCACCAGCGGCACAGCCTGGACTGTTCCCGCAGTTCCAGAAAGTTCTATCGAGGACACGGTCCTGCACACTGCTCTAAGCACACCACAGGGACTGGGGCATTCTCGTCATCCCCACGTCCGCAGCTTATGGATGGAAACTCAGTCCCTCGGGGACGGTTTTCTCCCGAGGTGGGTTTTCCGGACCTTTCTCCCCGTCTGGAATCGGCTGAGACGGAAAGTGATGGGGGTCTGTGCCCCACGCGCCGTGTGGGCCACCTGGACCGTCACCCCCCCCCCCACCCTGCAGTGTCTGTAGCGGGGCCGACCCCCCCCCTCCCCCCCCCCGAGCAGTGGGTCCTGCACAGAGTCCAGAAAGCGTCAGCCCCCACTCCGACCAGCGCTGCGGGCATGGGGGATGGGGGATGGGGGATGGGGGATGGGGGATGGGGGATGGGGACCCTGCTCTCCCCCGTCTCTGAACCTGCTACCAACACTCAGCCAAAATAAAACAGTCCCCTGAGAACACACAGGTGGCTTCCCACTGCCAGGACCTCACGGCTGCCCGGGCCGCTCGGAGCACTTCCAGGTCGTGTGCACAAACGTGTGCACGTGTGTGTGCGCGTGTGTGTGTGTGTGTGTCTGACGGCGTCAGACTGAACCTCAGTGGCCGAGTGACAGCAGGGACGTGGACGAGCTTCCCGGGGGAGGCGCCACGCGATGTCCGCCTCAGCCGTCGGTCACTCTCGCTGTGCCGCCGTCCCCTGGCCCCAGGGCCGCGCCCAGGAGGCGGGCTGCAGTCACTGACTGGCGGGAGGTGCGGGGCGCTCACCTGGGAGCCCTCCAGGACCCCGTGGGCCTCCTCGTCCAGGTCCAGGTCGATGGGGGGCAGGCCCAGGTCGCTGCCGTAGAGGATGTACACGCGCCCCACCTGCACGTGGCCGGGCCGGCTGTAGCCCGGGGCGCCCACCAGCAGGTCTCCGTGCCCGTCCTGGTTGAGGTCGGCCGAGGCCATCACCCTGCAGGACAGAAAGAGGACGTGTCGCAGCGTCCACTGAGCCCCAGGTGACCCGGTCTCGTCCTCCCGCCCAGGGTCCAGCACTAGAGCTCCCCTTGCCGGTTCGCCACCCCGCCCCCCCCCCCCCCCCCGCCGCCGTGAGTACTCTTGTGCCTGAGGTTGTGCAGTGTGCGTGTGGCTCGGCCCTGCTCGCCAAGGAGAAAACCGTGGACCAACTGACCAGGATGCCGGACAAGGCCAGGCCCCCACGCCCCTGCCGAGCGCCCCGGCAACACGCCCAGCTGCAGACCCAGGACCCGGCGGCGCGGTGCCCGCCGGTCTGTCTGGTGGAGACGGGCTCTGGGCAGCGGTCCTGGACTCCCACCCCAGCCGAGAGCCGGCCCGGAGCTGGGACAGACTGTCCCATATACGGCCATTTGCAAGCCAGACTCCGTGACCAGAATGCCTCTGTCCACCCAGAAACCCCAGGGGCCACTCGTCCGTCCTGGTTCTTGCCGGCCACACGGTGGCGCTGCTGTGCCCTGCGCGCCGGGGGCAGGACGCCGGCCAGCGGTGCCGGGAAGGAGCCGCCCCCCACCGCAGTGTGGCCGCCAGCCCAGCTCCGGCCAGCAGCGTCACCTGCCACTCCCGGGGCCGGGGGCGGACACAGGAGGGACCCCGGGGGGAAACGCGGTGTCACTTGGACGTGACAGCTGTCGCTGAAAGAAGGCATGTCAAAGCCTTCAGAGAGCGTCCCTGTCGCCTCCGTGGGCCTGGGGGGGGGGGGGGGTTCTGCGGTCGAGCGGACCCCTCGCGCCCTCCTGCCCGGGGAGAGACCGCACTGTTCCAAGCCCCCACCGCCTGCTTTTCTCCCTCCGACGTCATCGCCCCCCCAAACCGCCCACGACGTGTCCCCAAGGACGGACACTGGACACGTGCTCCCCGGGCTCGCGCTCCAGGGCTGGGGGGTCCCGTAAGGCGGTGGAACACGACGACAGACGCGGAGGCGGCGGCTCTACCTCCGCGCTGACCCAACCGCGTTCGCGTCTCCGTGGACGGCGAGCCGGCGGGGACCCGGGCGCCGACAGGCGCCGCCCACCGCGTCGGCCCAGTGACGCAGGGACGCAGGGACGCAGGGACGCAGGGAGGCGGAGCCGGGCCGCACCTACCAGCCGAGCCTGGCGTAGGGACGCGACAGGAAGTAAGACGCCAGGGGGCTGGACACGTGGTTCGGGGGCCGCTGGGGGCCGCCTGTGAAGAGCGTCCGCAGGTTCCTCTCCAGGGTCCGGTACACGACGGCCAGGGAGTCCTGCAACGGGGGCCGCGGCGGCCGGGTGAGGGTGCTGCGGCCGGGTGAGCCCCCGCCCCCGCCCGCCGGGGCTCTGGGCCCACGTGCACGGGACGTGCATCTCCTCGGGCGCTCAGGACTACATCGTCGGCGCCTGCCACCCGGCGAGACCGCCCAAGACAGGTGGCGAGGGGTGACGGTGCCCCCCACCCCCGACAGGCGCTGAGGGCCGGCTGTCACCGCCCTGGCGTCGGGCCAGCGGGGAAGAGGTCGTGGGAGTCGACCCCGGCCAACCAAGTCGGGACCATCGGCAGGGACAGGCAGTGGGTAAGGCAACAAAACCATTTTTTATGAACTAACGGTTCCTGAAAGACCAGTGCTCCCCACCTCGGGCTGCCATTATATTTGCGTACATGTGCGTTTCTCACGCGAGAGAATTTGGGGGACAAGACCCCCAACGTGCGATGCTACGTTCTTCAGTGTCACTACAGAGATGCAGGCGTAGACTGCCGTAGCCAAGTACCAGACCCACCCAAGTTCAGGCGACACGGCCCTGCGCCCACCCAGGGGTGACGGGCCCACCCGGGGGTGACCAGACTGACGGGAGCCCCGGCAGCCCCCACACGGCCTGCTCGGAGCCGGGACAGCAGTGCAGGAGCACCAGCTGTGCAGACAGTGACCGCGCGTCTGTGTCCACACGCCCAGCCCTCTGCGGGCAACTCGTGGCCGGCTGGTCCTCAGCCCCCGGCTCTGGCTCCGATCCACCCAGGGGGCCGTCGTCACGGGGCACCTGCCGTGCAGCAGGCCCCACGATGGGCCTCGGGGACGCAAAGTCCTTCCCTCCCACAGCTTCTCCTTTTGCACAAGAGACAAACGGCAAGTCACAATGACATGTGTGTGACGGGAGGCCCAGGCCCAGGCCCAGGCACATGCAGCGTGCAGAGCCGGCTGCACCATGCAGCGCAGGCGCCCTTGCTCGAGAACTTCAGGGCGGGGGTGGCAGAGCGTGAAACCAAGGACGGGGCCCCGGGAGTTGTGACTGCCGCCTTCCGAGTGACCGCATGGGCCACACACCATGACGCTGGCCCTGCCTGGGCCCTGGCCCGGCTCCCGCAGACGCCACTCAGTGGGCCCACCGTGATCTCCAGGCCATCAGGCGCCGTCCACAGTCCAACACCTCCATGTCCCCCACCCGCCCTCTCGTGGGGCCTTGGGTCCCAAGCAAACGAGGCCACTCGGGTTCCTGAACTCCTGGAACTTGCCTCACCCACCGCCAGCAATCCACGCTCACTGAGGAAATGCTCTCTGCCCTTCAAGGCCTAACTCGAATGCCACCTCCTCCATGAAGCCTCCTCTGAGAGCAGGGGTATAATGCTCACCTTAGAGCCAAGTCCGTCAAACCCCCCCAACCCCCACTCGCACGTGGTTACTTTTGAACCTGTCAGCCCTGTGAGACTGGAACTCTGTGGAGGCCCGCCTCTTTCCCTGTCACCTCTGTACCCTGGAGAGCCCGTGACCCACAGATGACCCCAGGTATGCCAAGTGGCCCTCGGCAAGGGGCGCCGCGTGGGGAGCCCACAATCCTGCTGACGCGCTTCGCCCAAGGGACACGGCAGGACCGGCCCAGGGTCACCCGGGACTCTGCCGGACTTGCCAAAGGCCCCAGGTCAGGTTCGTGTCTCAGGACGTCCCACGGGCCAGATCTGGAGGCTGAGGACATGCTGGCCTGGTGCCTGTCCGCAGGCTGTCCGCGAGTGACCACACAGACAGCGAGGCCACAGAACTGGGGCTGCAGGAGGCCAGGGTCCTTCTCCACCAAGAGCAGAAGAGCTCACCGAGGTCCAGGAATCCACGCTGAAGACCACCCCTCTCTTGGTGTGCTTGATGCCCTTCCGGACCTCCTCAGTGAGGGACGCGGTCAGGTTCCTGTGGAAGTCGCTCTTCTGCGCGTGCGGGCTGCTGCTGCTGCTGCTGGGGGGGGGGGGGGAGGGAGAGAGGCCAAGGGGCTGAGACCCGAGGAGTGACTGAGCTGCGGGACATCACCCGGGCAGTCGCGGCGGAAGTCCGGGAAGTTCTGACCCCTGGAAGCTGAAGGCACACCCCCGCAAAGGAACACAGTTTCAGAAACACCTCCCTGGGGTTCCACGAGACCTTTGAGTGACGGCACGCCCGGGGTTTGAACACACGTCTTCATGAAAACCACTGCCTACAGCCCCCAAGCCCTAGCGCGCACGAGGTCCGGCCCCCTCTCGGATCACCAGGGCAGCGAAGGCGTCTCAGGGTCCCCCACACGGACAAGAGCTCGGGCGGCAGCTGCCGGGGAGGCAGGTGTGGACGCGCCGACTCATCTGCAACCATGTGCCAGACGCCACCGTGCAGCCGAGGGCATTCTCATGTGCATGCACTTGACCCGGCCCAACGCCCCCGGGGGCTGGACGGGCCCCAGGGAGACTGGAGGGGGAGCCGGTGGCGGGAACACTGGGAGGGCCGCTGTGAGACCGGGGTTGGACCCTGACAAACAGGGGGTTGGGAGCCCATTGCAAGGGTGTAGGTTCGACCACAGTTGATCCCAGGGAACCGAACCGCCGACCCCGGGGCCCTGGACTCTCCCTCGGGGCCTCCGCTGCACAGCCCTCTACTGAGCGCCTGGCTCCCGTTCCCTCCTCCAAACACCACTTCTTCGCAAAGCTCCCCCGTGCCTGGGTGAGGACACGCCACGGCCCACCCCAGCGTGACCAGCACTGGCCCCGTCCCTCGGGAGGGCACGGGGCCCGCCCGGTCGGGCGCCCATGGGAGCAGGGCCCAGTCCTGCTCACCAGGAGCGCACCAACCCCTGGAGTTTCACAGCCATAGAACCACACGCAGCCTCCGTGTGGCCGCTGGTGCGCTGGGCTCTGCCCTGCGGGGCTACCCAGCTCCAGGTCACCACCCCGCCCCCCCCCACCTGCTCATCTCACGCCGGCGGAGCAGCTCACTGACGCGCTGGTGACCAAACACCCACTCTCGTGCACAGCCCACACACAACCTGCCTCCAGAGGCCTGCTCACGGTCCCGGCTGTCCAGGGTGGGCCTGGCTTTCGAACCGCCGTCCGTCCACCTGTCTACGGTCCCCTTTCCACACCTGCCAAGCGCCCGCCTGCCGGGCCAGCTGCTGTTTCCGTGGCCCATCCTGGAACGCTCACCTGTGGGTCCGGTTCTGCTGGCCGCCGCAGGTGATGAACAGAGGGTTCTCGGGCAGGTGGCAGTCCCTGGGGACACAGCGACACGAGTCAGGCATTTCTGCCTTCTCTCCAGATGGGGGCGGCGGCACTGAGCGAGGAGTCTCACGATGACACAGGGGTCCCCGGCCCACGGTCACCCAGACTTGCAGCTATCCCGGTCCCCTATGTCAGCTGCCTCAGGCTCGGGTGCAGGGACCCACTCCCCGCTCCCTGCTCCTTCGCCACCAGGAGGCGGACACCCTCACAGCCCAGCTGGACAGGGCAGGTGCCTCTGGCATCAGCCAGACCCCGGCTGAGGCCGCCACCAGCATCGGCTCGCAGCCTCCTAGGGAAGACCCATCTTTGCGGTGGCGTCAGCTTCCCCTGGCAGCTAACCTGCTCACAGTGGCTGCGGCGTGAAAACACACCCTTTTCCTTCCTGTCACGGAGGAGTGTCTGCCTTTGCGCTCTTCTCCACGTGTCCCGTGCGGGTCCCTAAATTCTGCTGAGTTTTTCTGTGCGTGTGCAGAATGCAAGCAACTCACACACAGATTTCCTGCGTCGAGGGATCAGGACGAGGACCCAGAGACAGAGTCTGTCCCTTCTCACTCCCCGTCTCCGGGATGGAGGACCAGGCCCAGTCGCACGTCTCCCGAGCACGGGGACCACCGGGCCACCGGCTGGCACCACGGCTGTGTTCCCCTTCGGGGTTGCCCCGTGCGGGCTCTACGGAGCCGCAAACGCAGGTCATTCGCCCTCCCCCGTCCGTCCGCCAGCTCCCTCCTCAGGGAGACGCCGGGGCGACACTCACGGCCCGCGGGGCCCTGGGGCGAGCGACCTCCCTTGTCCGACAGGGAGCTGCCCCACACGGCCACACTCGCAGGGGAGGACACTGAGCCCAGGAGGCTGGGCCGCACGGGGAGGATGCTCAGGGCCGGGGTGGGGGACAGTTCCCGAGAACCCCAGGGCCTGTCCCCGGCCACTCGTGGGCACCCAAAAACCCAGGCCTCGAGGTCGCACTCGAGGTGCCTTTCACTATTAGAAGTGACACTGGCAGGGGGTTGTCTGCCTCTGCCCGGGGGTGGCTCACTGAGGACCTCCCCGGCCCACGGCACGTCTGCCATCGGAGGGACCTGTCCCACATCCACACAGTACACGGTAACGGTCAGGGTCGTTTGACTTCTCACAGTGAGGGGCAAGGGAGCAGCTTTAGGGTGTGACCTCCCAGAGCCTCAGCCACTCGGACCTGCGAACCCCGACCCCGCCAGCTCCTTCCTGGGACAGCCGCGGGGGCACCCCTGCCCATGGGCCCTGCTGCCCGCCTGCCCCTCCCCCACCTGCTCCGGACCCCGGCTGCCACGGCTGCAGCTCACACTGCCCGCCTGCCCCTCGCTGCCTCCGAGGCTGCCCTCGCTGCTCCCCGGACAGACCGGCAGGGCTACCCGCTCCGGCGGCAGCGCAGAAGGGGCTGCACCATGTTGGAAACGCGCCCCAAGAGGCCCCTAGGCCCCCCTCCCCACGTTGCAGAGGCTCTGGGAGAGCCCGAAGGGCCACCGCAGCAGGAAGGGGGACGACCCCATTCCCCGGCCTCCTGCCGCCTGAGTCTCTGGTTCACGCTCACCCAGGGCATGCTGGGAAGAGCAAGGGGCTGGAGGGTGACCAGCTGTCCCATCTGGGCCACACACCAAATTCCAGCAGAATTTGGAACGTCACTTTCCCGTGCAGGGAGGGGTCGGATGACGAGCCTCTGCCACCCTCAACCCTGCAAGGCCGGCGGGGCTGCCGCCCGTGGAGAGCGGGCCCTCCAGCCACGTGGTTCTCCCGCCAGCGGAGCAGGGGGGCTCAGCGTGGGGTGGTGGATGCTGAGCTACTTCCCGAGACCCCCGGCTCTACAGCGTCTGCCTCTCGGTCCCTGAAACTGGAGGGGCTGTTGGCAAACCTGACCCCGTGGGGGCTGGCCGAGCTCTGGCCGCTCCCCCGATGGGAACAGACGGGCGCCCTGTGAGACTCCACCCCTCGTCCCCGGCAGCGCCCCGGGAGCCCTGCTGGGCGGCGCGGCAACGCAGGGCCGGCTCACCGGGTCCCGTTCTCCAACATGTAGCTGGTCAGGCGGTAGACGCGGGTGGACCAGAAGGCCATGTCGTCCAGCCCGCCAAGGAAGTACTCCTGGAACTGCTCCACCAGGAACGGGGACTTGCGGGAGAACATGGGGTACAGCTGCGGCGGGGAGATGGGGGGACACGGATGTGAGCCGCGAGGCAGGCACTTCTCCCGGGGCGTCGGCGGCCCCTCCCGCGTGGGCGCGGAGGCCTGAGGCCTTTACCTTGGAGACAGCCAGCATCTCCCCGTACCTGCAACGCAACGACAGGTGGGCCGTGAGCTGCGGCTCCCACAAGCATGAAGCGAACAACAAAGGAACTGCTCTCCCGCCCCCGACACGCGTCCACTATCATGTGGCAACCTTGAAGCAGCCAAGTCCCTAACCCAAAGCCCACTCCCCGTCCGCGCACTGAGCCCCCGGAGCGCGAGCCCGGGCGCAGCGGCAGGATGGGCCGCGGCCTCACTCACATCTCCAGGAACTGGAGGTAGGTGCAGTCCACGATGGCGTTTCGGGTGATGGCCTCGCGGCCGTAGAGCTCCTTGTAAATCCCCAGGAGGTCGTCCACGGGCACATACCTGAGGGGCAGCGGGACGGAGCACACGAGTCATGTGATGTCCACACGACAGCGCCATGTCGGTGGCCAGCTGCCCCGCGCGCTGAGGGCCAGAGCCTCGCCAGGGGCTTCCCACGGGGCCGCAACTACCCCTCCCAGCGGCCCACATCCTCGGGGCTGGCACCGTGACAGCTCCCCCCCCCCCGCCCCGCCCAGAGAGAGGAGGCCGGCACGGAGGAGATAGGTTGCCGACGGGGTGGAGCAAACCCCAGGGTCTTCGACACGTGTCTGTGGAGGCCTGAGGTCGGAGGCAGGAGCATGTGAAAGGGACGAGGCGTCCTGTGACCTCAGAGTCTGGGAGCAGTGGACAGCGTTTGCATGCTGTACAGTTGAACTGGTCTCCAGAATCATCATTGCACAAACACCCAGGACGGCTTCTCGCACCCACATCCTGCCTTTACCGCGCACGGAGGGAAGCAGCGAAAAGAATTCCCGGCCGGGCCGCCGGTGGAAGCTCAGGGCGCCCCAGCAGGAGTAGTGGCAGTGGCAGCACCGCGTGGCGGTCACACCCAAGCCGGGCGCCTTCCACCCTCACAGCGAAGCCCTCGGACTGGACCGGCTAGAAACCACGGCCAGCGAAACCCGGTCTCAGTGCAGAGCCCACTGATGCCCGGTTTTTATTTTCCCAAGAGCACGGGGACAGCCCTCCCAGTGAAAACAGCTCAGAGGCCAGACAAAACAACAAACATTTTCTCATGTGAGTCACTGGGCTGGGAAAAAAGTGAAAAATTTCCAAAGACCCAACACAAAGTGAACCTGGAAACTCTGAGAGGGATTCGACGGACAGAGCCGGCTTCTGCCGCGAGGTCCTGCCAAACCGGGGGCCCTGGCGGAGCTCCGGGGGCTGCGGGCCGTGTGGTTGACGGGAGGCGGGAAGCGCCCGACCCGGCCGTGAGGCCGCCTCAAAGCCCCTCTGGGCAGCGGAGGGGGGACCCACCCTGGCCCCGGCAGCCGCCGCAGGGTCCTGCCTCTGGGCCGCCTGCCCATGGACTGGGGCGGGGGGAGCTGCCCGGTTGAGTGTAGCTCCACGAGGGTCCAGGTCAGAGGGGGCGGAGTCAGGCCTCTGCACAGCTCAGCTCCACCCCCGCCCCCCACCAGGGACGGCCAGACCCCGTGACGCACCGTTGGAAATGGGCGTCGGACCCGTGCGGACGGCGCCGTGTGTGGCATCAGAGGGACCCCCCACGCTGCTGCTGTCACATCTTCCCGGGGCTGCCACGGCCAGCCGGCCTCGGGTGCCCTGCAACTCGCTGGCCCTGGGCCTGCCTTGTTCCGAGGCAGCTCCACCGGGCACGGGCACCGGCCGCGCCCTGAGCTCTCCCCACCCTGGGCTCTGCAGGCACCGCTCCCACGGGCCCTCCGCGCCCTGGCACTGGGGGACAGACCGCCGGCCTCTGAGGGCTCAGCAGACACGGAAAGGAAACCCACACGACGCCGGGCACCTGACCGGCCGGCACGCGGGCAGCACGCATGTTAGAGAGAGGGCCGCTGTCACATGAGAGAGCCCCGCGTGCCGGGAGAGGCAGGAGTCTGAAACGCGAATGTAGCCAACGACACACGTGCAAGCTCGCACCCAGCAGAGCGAGAACGTTACAGGGAGAAGCCGAGACACCCAGGTCAGAGGGGGCTTCCCAAGCGAGTGTCTCTCAGCCCTGGCTCCAGGGCCCGATGAAAACCAGACAGGGCTGCCCGGTGCGCAGCCCCCGCGACATGGGACCACCCGTTGCTGAAACCGGGCGGTGGTGCGGCATCTTACTGGTTTTTCTCCTAAATACACAACCTTTCCTACGTTTGCTAGAATTCGCAAATCTTTTAAAGAATGCACTTACACTCTTCTAATCTGCAGTTTCGTTTTTCAACGTTTACAGAGCAGAAGACCCCCGGGTGACGCCGGAAGTTCTGCTTTCTGGGAGAGAAAGCGTCCAGCTCCCGGAGGCCCCTGGGCGCGCGCACCGCACCGCACGCGGGCGCGCACGCCGTGCTTACCAGTCCCGCGCGAGGTAGTTGAAGTTGAACTCGAACTGGCTCAGCACGTCGCCGCCTGCGCGAGAAAAGCGAGGACGGGGCGGGTCAGGGGTCAGGGGCCGCGCGCAGCAGCTGCGCAGACACAAGCCCCCGCAACCCGAGGTGGGTTCTTGGCGGCGGCGGCGGCGCAGGCTTCTGCGCGCCGTTTCAGGGGCGGGTGTGTCTTCACGGACACCGATCTGCCAAGGTCTTCACTAGTGACCCTTGGAGGGAAGACACCGCCCACGTAGCCAAAGCTGTTCCCTTTAAGACGGGCCGCAAGCCTTCTGTCCCGTGAACGCCCCTCGCCGCCTAGTCGGCGCAGTTAGAGGTGATTTGCTGCGGAAAAGAGATGCCACTCGCCAGTGTAAGGCTGAGTGTCAGTGGGCACTGCCTCGCGAACTCCTGTGATGCAAGAGTAAAGTGTCTCTGAAGTTGCGACACAACCCAATGAAACGTGGGTGTTTTTTAACAAATGCCAGAAACACACAACTTTTCGGAAGCACAGCTCCACGCTGCGCGCCCAGCAGCCCAGGCGCGGGTGCGCGGAAGGACCGGTCGGCACGTGCCCACCCACGGGCGGGACCGGAAGCACGTGCGCGCGCACAGCAGGGACCGCAGGCGCGCGCAGAGCACAGGCGCTGCAGGAAGGCGTTTGGCGAACGCGGACAGACGTACCGAAGTCTCCCGCCGGGTGCGCCTCGGAGTAGGAGCCGTGGAAGTCGATCTGCAGGGGGCAAAGGACCGTGTGAGTGCGGCGGAGGGTGGCCGCCCGCCGCTCCCCGCAGGCGGATGGCGGAGGCAGGCACAGCGCCCGGCCCGACTCTCAGAGGAACCTCCGACGTCACTGCCGCGTCCGTGGGCGGACAGGACGCCGGCAGCTGGGTGGTACCAGGAACGGCGCCGCGGACACGTGCGGCCCCGCAGATCCCCCACCCCCGCCCCGCGCCATCTCCCCTGCGCCCTAGTTACGTGTCTACATCGGTGAGGGACCGCGGACTCCCCGGAGCCGAGTCACCGGGGAAGGTCACAATGTCACCTTGGGGATGCGGCGTTTTCATGCAGAAAATTGAAAAAGAAAAACCTCAAACACGTGGAGCCATCCCTTTTAAACAGGACCAAGTAGCAGATACGCATATCCTGAAGATACGCAGCTTGAATAAATCAGAAAATTTCTCGAATGTCGTTTGTGACTACAGTGACACATCGCATCCGTCGCGGTTTTGAGTGTCCCTGGGTTGCTCTGCCCGAGTGGACGGATGTCCCCGGAAGACAGACACCCAGCAAGCGCGCGGTGGGTGAGAAGTCTCATTCCCACGGGGTGTGGAAGGCCGGAAGCTTCCCTTTCCCCTGGAAGGGTCCGCGTGTGACCTCGGGCCGGGCGGGCCGCTCCCGGGAGGTCGCCGACCTGGGGCGCAGGTACTCACGGCCGCCATGGTCCGCAGGAAGCCCTGCTCAACGCCCAGGCTGTGCCAGCTGACGTCGGCCACCATGTGCGACGTGACCCCCAGCAGGAAGGCAACCAGCTTCTCCGTGTCCTGCGCAGAAGCACGCCGAGGTCGGGAGGGAGGGAGGGAGGGAGGGCTGCCCCACGCTGGTCCCGTCGGGCGTCCGAAGGAGCGTGAGCCCAGCTCCACCACGGACATTCAAGGAGACGTCAGTGTCCACTCCAAAAGCCACAGGGCTCGCTCGGTGGCTTGTTTGGGGGGCGCTTTCAGATTGCTTATCAGTGCGGGGGCAAGAGGACCGAGTGCACACCCCAGACTTTGGAGAGGAACTGCTTCATCAAGCGCTAACGAGCCACCGGCTGGCCCCACGGGCTGCTGCGTTTGGCAGTGGCCGCCCAGGGGTGAGTGACCCGGGGGGGGGGGGGGGAAGTGTTTGCAAATGAGGTCAACGCAGGTGCAGCAGCAGGACTTTGATGTCGGGGACGGGGGACAGGGGCCGGGGGGGCCCTGCCTACCTTCTCCCAGGGGCGGGGGTAGTTCTCCCGGATGTAGTGAACGCTCGCGTTGAGGAAGGGGGTCCAGTGGGTGCTCTCGGACACCTCGTGGAATCGCCCTGTGGGGACAGGCAGCACCCAGGAGTGTTTGAGGAGGAGACTCCCAGTCAGATCCTCCACCCGCCGCCGATGCCCTGGCCCCCCCCATGGCCCTCGCCCCCAAGCCTCCTCGTTTCTCCCGTGGCGTCAAAGGGCGCCCGGAAGGAAGATCCGGGAACGGACGGGACCCGGAGCTGGTGCTCGGCACCTCTCCCGCCACCTGGGCTGCTGCAGAGGCTGGAAGGGGCCTCCGACCTGGGCCCTGGGGCTGCGGGGATTAAACTGTGTGGGTTTTAGATCCTGCGTCCGCCAGCCAGCCTCCCTCACCGGGGAAGACAGCGGCTCCCACGCCTTCCAGGCCCTCGGGGGTGCCCTGCTTGTCTGAAACACCCCCTGCCCCCTGCCCCCAGCACCAGCCGAGTGGGCCGGCGGGTCCGGGGCTCCCTGGTCCCCACAGGAGGGCAGCAAAGACAACCGGCACCTCCACCCCCTGCCCACCTCCACGCACCGCTGCCCCCCCAACCTCTTCACGCAGCGTCACGCTCCCGGGGGCAACCTAAGGCGGAGCTCGGCGTCCGGGGCCCCCGGTGCCGATTTCTGTCTGCTGCCGCGGGAGTGGCAGTGCCCCACCCCACCCCAACCCCTGGTGTTTGTGAGCATGATGTCCGGATAGGCTGTAGCAACTAAGACCCGGCTTTGCTGAGAGGTTCCCCAGAGACAGTGCTCACAACCCCTTGCGCAGGCCACAGTGGAACCCGGGGTCGCCCGGGCAGACCCCCCCCCCCCCCCCCACCGCCTGACGCCCCTTCCCTGAGCAGCCAGCGGACTCACCAAGGCCCTCCTCCGCTCCCCTGCGGTGGGCGGCCGGGGCCTCCCACCCACCCAGGGCCGGCAGGGCTGCTCTGCCTGTCGGAGCCCCTTGTCCTCGTCACCGTAATGACCGAGTCTCACTCGGCATCAGGGGAACCGGTGACACGGGGCACAGAAACAAAGACACTCGGAACGTCTGGGCCGAAGCGGTGGGGGCTCGCCGCGCAGACAAGGTGGCGAGGGGCAGAGTCATCGGGCCTGCCGCCCCGCCCACCGCCCCGCCTCACCTCTCTCGCAGAGGCCGGGGTAGAAGGCGTCGGGAAACACGGCTCCAGCCTGGTACGCGTCGCGGTGCTCCAGCAGCAGCTGGGGGCAGAAGCACAGAGGTCAGGGGGCGCTGCGCCTTCCCGGCGGGACGATGGGGGGGCGGGGGTGGAAGCAAACAGAATTCTCGTGCGATCCGGCACTTCGCCCACAGCATGCGCTTCAGGAGGTGCTTTCACCACCGAACACGCAGGCCCCTCCCCCGACCAGCTGAGGCGCGTGTTGGCTCCAGGCTGAGCCAACACTCCGTTCTGGGGAGGTGCTGGACTGCTCTGCCCCAGAATGTCAAGGTCACTGAAGGGGGTGGGGCATGGAGAGGCCGCTTCAGGTCGGAGGGGGTCAGAGGGCACGGACGAGGAAGCACAACAGGGGACCTAGGCCCAGGAGCCCCGGAGGGTGTCCCGAGACCCCAGGACACGGGGAGGAGGCCGGGGCGGGAGGGCAGGGGCACTGCCTCGCTGACTTCCCGAACAGGCAGTCCCCTCGCACCGTCCTGGCCTCCGGGCCTCACGCGGCAGCGTGTTCAAGGCCACGCCCACCTCGCCGCTCGCCCGCGGCTCCGGGAGGATCTCTGTGCTGCAAGAGGACACGAAGGCGACTGGGACGAGCAGTCAGCCCCTCCAGGAAACCGGACAAAGGGCCTACGAGACCTACCTATTTCAACCGTGGGTTTTAGTGACCTCAAAAATAACACCACCACCACAGGGAATTGGCCACATCAACCATGGCACATTTTGGGTAGCAGGAAAAAACACGCAGCTGTTGGAAACTATCCTGAGGACCTTTGCTGACGGGGAAAGGCACCCCTGGTGCAGTAAGTGGAGGAGATAAGTTGGTTACGGAATAGTGTGGAGAGGGTGACCTTCAAGAGCTAATCAGGGCAGGAGAGAGCCTGGAAGTACGTGGAGCAGAGTGTCGACACCGGTTCCTGAGAATTTCCCCGTCACCCGAGTTATCAGTTTCGTAATCAGTCACCGCCTGCTGGTGGGCGGGGGCGAACCAGCCAGGTAGGCAGGGCTGCGGCCTCCTGGCCCACACCCCGCATTCCACCGGGTCCCCAGACGGGAGCAGCTCCGGCCTCTGGCGCCCACAGGGGAGGTCTGCTCGGCCCCCTCACGGTCCCTGCAAACGGTCACCCTGGTCTCCCAGCTGTGCGCACTCCTCCCGCGTCACTCGGGCCAGCGTAGGTCAGGGTCTTCACAGAGCAGGCGCCCGTGGGTGTTTCGGTGAAAGGAGGCCCCGGAATCAAGCAAACTCAGACCTGGGGTGTGCAGAGCTGGCCGAGAGCTGCTGGCCCGTGGGGACCCTCGTGCAGCCGGCCGGCCCCCTCCCTCCGGGCCGGTCCCCGGGCGGGGCGGCACCTCCCAGATGGGGAGCCAATTCAGAGGGAGAAAACCCACGAGGATTCCCACATAAGGAGATTAAAAAAAACCACCCACCTCTGGAGTGGACTCGGGTGACACAGTATCATAAAAGGCAGAGTCGCCCTGGACTGTCTCTGTGAGTCAGAAGGGGATGGGGAGCGCCCGGAGCCCTTGGTGCTGGCCGGTGATGCCGCCGGCTGGGGGTTTGGGGGCAGGGCAGGGTCCGGCCGTCCCCCGCGAGGGCAGTCAGTGAGGCCCAGGGGAGTCCACCCTCCCCCAGAAAACCGCTCACAGCAGCAGGACCAAGAGCCCACGCGGCGAACCCAGCAGACTCTGGCTTCTCCCGTCTGCTGCCTACTCTTTGTCGGGCCAGGGCCAACGACAATCAAAGTCAAGGCTGCCTTTTCCGGGGGCAGGGACACTGCTGAGCGGGACCTTGGAACTGACGGCTGGAAGTGGCCGGGGCCTTGGGCCTCCCGCTGTCCGCCCTGGGCCAGCACGCCGGCGGGGAACCCCGTGGCCCCACTCTGCCCGCAGAGGCAGCGAGCGTGAGCCTCCCTCATCAAACGTCAGGGCTTCGGAACCGTCCTCGCCCCAAAGCCTCGCCGGGCCTTGGAACTGGAACGGTGGGCCGGCCGGATGGGCTGGCTAGTCGGAGGGCGGCGGAGGGCGAGCCCAGGTGACTGGCTCCAGACGGACAGACAGACGGACGGACGGACGGGAGGGACCAGAGGCGCACCTGCCGGGGCACCTCGCCACCGCCGACGCCCCTCTCTGCGGTGACACGATCCTCGTGCCACACGCAGGCAAGAGTGGGGAACGCGAGACCGGGCTCAGGTGTGACCGGGCTCAGGTGTGACCTCTCTTTGCAAAGGCAAAAAGACGGGCCACCCTTGACGATCCTCCCCCGTGTACTTGTCCGAACGAGGACGCACGGCGTGAAGATACTCCAGCGGCGTCACTGCACTGAGCTGGAGGAGGCGTCCGAGAACCCCTGCGGGGCACGCGCACCCCGCACCCCGAAGTCCCTGTGGTTTGCCAGGAAGTGCACACTGCTCGGCCCGTGGGGACCGCGCTCTGCCGGGGAGCGGGGGCCCCGGGGGGGAGGGGGGGGAGGGAGACGCCAGCGGTACCTCTCTGTAGTCGACGCCCCCGTCCCGCAGGTGCAGAAGCTCCAGGGCTCTGTGGCCTGAGAACACACACACAGATGCGCCGAGTCCGGCCGTCAGCTGAAACAGAGCCTCCCAGACACCGTTTTAGAAGGACACGAGCCGTTTACAGCTGTAAGTGTCACGGAAGCGGGCGGGGAACGTCAGCTTGTGCGCACCTGCCGTCTCCCCCGGCCACAGTGAGTGGCCACGGACTCACACAGTTGTACAACACGGACATGTTAACACGCACGCCAAACAACGTCACACGTCAGGCTCACGTGATGACCTGCGGTGGCTGACGTGAACCAGCTCTCTGGCCCCGCCCCCTCCCTCCATGCCTCCTTCCCTCGGATGTTCGCATGGAGAGGAAACGGGCCCGGCCATCAGGACTAGACCAGCCCCTCTGGGGTCCGTTCCCTCACCTGTGAAACGAGGGGCTGGGCGCGGGGCCCTCCAAAGCCGCAGGGTCCTGCGCCCCCGCAGCGCTGGCCTGCCCGGGCCGGCGCCAGGGTCTACGTCCCCCTGACGGACTTGAGTTTTGCTCGTGTTCTGGGTCTGCTTAGCACCTCCCGGAGGTGGCGCAGCTACAGAACGTTGCTGTTTTTGTCCACAAGACTCAGGTCCGTCTGAAGTTAATGTGGGATCCACACACCGGATCACCCGACCAGTGACGCCCGCTCTCATTTACGGAGACACACGACTGACCCACGCCACGTGAGAACCGCATCCCGGCGTCCCCGTCACCCACACCCAGGCACCTCTGCCCGAGTCCCCGAGCCCATGGGCACCGGCCACGTGTGCCCAGCTGTCCCCTACGCCCACTGCTGTCACCCCAGGCATCTCGGATGCCTGGGACCACACAGACGCCCTCATTTCCTTGCCCTCCCCGAGGCCGGCCACCCGGCCCAGGGGACCTGCTCCTGTAGCTGCACACGGCCCTCTCCATGTACTAGGAAACATGAGATTCCTCACCGCCCCTGTCCACCCCTCACGGCCCCTCATCCACCCCTCCCAGCCCCCTTCCCCTCCATGGCTCTGCTGCACATGCCTCTGGTGACCCGGCTGGTCACCCTGCCCCACCCCTCCCACCCGCGGGAGCCCCAGGACCCTCCCTCCAGCTTCCTGCCCCTCCGCTGAGCCCGCCCCGCCCCAACCGTCTGCAGTCCTGGCTGCCTCCTCTCTGCTCCCGGTGGCCAGCACCACGCTCGGACGGACTTCCCAGCCTCTCCAACGGATGCGGTGCCCCGAAGGCCATGGCCGGTCGCTGGCACTCACCGATCTCTATGTGTGTGGAAATGCCGCAGGGCGAGCCACCAGGGCAGAGCGCACCCAGCGCGATGAGCAGGCCGGGCCAGAACCTGCAAGCAGACGGGGCGTCCTCACTCACCGCTCCGTGGTGCTGGGACGGCCAGCAGGTGGGCGGCCGCACGCAGCACGGGACCCGGCCCGGGACCCTCCAGCTGCCCTGCGGGCGCATCATCAACAGAAAGCCCGGCCTCGCCGCTGAGCCACACCGCCTGCTGGTGCAGTCAGCTGTTTGCCATCTCACTCCAAGGGAGCAGCCAACGGGCTGCACCTGGGGGAGGGGAGGGGCGGACCCCAACGCTAACTGCCTCCAGGTGGGGCACGGCCGCCCAGGCCCAGGCTCCCTCTGGTCCCTAACGCAGAGTCGTGTGGGACCGCAAAGCTGCCCGTGAGGATTCTCTGCACTCGGAAACGCCGGTGTCACTGTCTGCCATGGCAGTCACTGGACTGGCCACCTCACCTTCCGAGGGCAGACGGCCCGTGCATCCTGTCCCCGCTGCCCGCCCTGGCTCTGCAGCTGCCCGGTCGGTGCTGCGCCTGCTGCCCGGGCCTCTGTTCTGACGAGCACCTGGAGCGGCTGCTCGGTCCGTGTGTGGCAACAGATACCGACACTGGCTGGTTGCACAAGAGCGGCCACTCCTGCTCTCTGCGCCGCCTGTCCCCGCAGCTGCCCCCGAGCCGGTGGCAGGGCCAGATTCCTGCAGCCCGAGCCCAGATGCCCGTCCCACTGGGGGCGGGGCTCAGGGCACAGGCAGGGCCGAGAGACAGGGGCTCAGAGCATCCCGGGCTCGGCGTGCACCCGTCGAGAACCAGCCCGTGCACGCAGCATCTGGCCTGTGGGAGAGGCAGGGGAAGTCTTCAAGGGCCCATGGCGAACTAGAGGCTCGGGCGAGCTGCACAACAGAAGCAGGAAGGGGGCGCTTCAGAGGGGAGGAGAGGGTCCCGGGCCCCAGGCGAGCCAAGTGGGAGAGCAGACTGGTGGCGGGGGGACAGATCTGAGACCCTTAGGTGTCTGCCAAGTTTTCCCTGTAACCTTAACTCCGCTACTGGCAAGGCCCGCACGGGACCCACAGCTCTGCCCAAGCTGGGGCGTCGGGCCCAGCCGCGTCGAGGCCGGGAGCCAGAAGCCGGTTGTTTTGTCCAGCTAGCAGGTCGTTTTACGGACTCAGGCCAACTTTCTTTGAATGGAAAAACTCACACAGAAATTTAGATTTCCAGCTCTTTAAGAACAAACAAACAAGAATTGGCCTTGTGAGCTGACCCCCTGTGTGAAACGACAGTCAGCTGCAGCGACCCCTCGTCCGTGCAGGGAGGGGGGCTCCACACGACCCCTCCAGCCCAGGGCAGGCCCGGTGCCAGTGCCGGCTCCCCGCCGCTCCAAGGGCACGCCTCTGCCGATTGGACTCGGACAGACGACCACTGGTTGGCGGCCTACCTCAGCCCAACCCGTGGCTTGACCTGGGCCAGCTGGCGCGGCCTTGACCAATGTCCTGATTGCTGGTGGCAACTGCCCAAGGGCACCCAGCACGGCGACACGATTCAGCATTTGGATCCAGGTCACTCTGTCGCCAAAGACTGTCACATAACAGGGGCGCCCTGCTCCCGCCGCTGGGGAGAACACCCACAACACAACCCCCCCGAAGGCACACCGGGGCCACCTCCACAGCTCTGGGCCGGTGCCCACATTCTCCAAGAGCAGAGCTGCGGGGTCCAAGGAGCGCGATTCGCCCTTGACAGCTGGGCTCACACTGCGCATCCTCGGGCCCAGCGCACATCGCACGTCGCAGGCGCCGCGGAGATGCGGCTTCCAAGGCGGATGGGACAGTGAGCGGCTCTCCCGCAGCGGGACGACCGGGTGGGGGCTGTTCGGGAACAGCCAGACACGCGAGCACTCCAGGAGGAAAGTGACACGGCCCCTACGCATGCCTGCCCCAACCCTAGCCTTCCCAGCGCCCGCGGGGACCCGAGCAGGATGCGCTGGGGCAAAGTCCAGCCCCGCGCGGCCTAGCGGAGCACGGGAGAGGGCGCTGCTCGGCGCCGCCACCTGCCGCCGCGGCCCCGCGCGCTCCCGACCTTCGCTTCTCCCGGCGCGCACGCGCTTGCCTGCTTCCTGTCGCCGGGGCCATGGCGACCTGCTTGCGGCTGCAGCGCTGTGGGGCCCCGCGCCTCCGACCCGCGCTCCCCGGCCACGGCCTCCGCCCCCGCGCCGGATGCTGGGCACCCCGGCCGGCCGAGCTCCGTGCCTACGCCCCAGGCCTGGGCGCCCTCCCTGAGGCGCTTGCTGCGCACCGACAGCTTCGTGGGCGGCCGCTGGCTCCCGGCCGCCGCCACCTTCCCGGTGCTCGACCCCGCCAGCGGCGCCGAGCTGGGCCGGGTAGCCGACTGCGGGGCGCCCGAGGCCCGCGCCGCAGTGCGCGCCGCCTACGACGCTTTCTGCAGCTGGAGGGGCTTCTCGGCCAAGGTGAGTGAGCCCCGCGAGCGTGGCCGCCCGGGTGAAACCGGTCCGTCCGGGGTTGGCGTGGTGCACCACCAGGCGCCACATAAACAAGAAACGAGACTCTGGACAAATAAGTTTGGGGCCCGGGCCTCGCACCAAGCACTGTGCCAGGCGCTGGGGACACGGCCCGGGACGGGAGGCTGAACACGTCAGCGCGCGTGCAGGGAGGGTCAGCGGCTCCTAGGGACACCCGCGGTGGTCCCAGGGCGCGGGGAGGCCACGCAGGACGCTGCACCGGGGCTCCGGGAAGGTGGGATGAGCGCCCGGGGCTACAGCCATGCCAGGGGGAATGGGTGGGCTTCAGAGAGCTTTGTGGGAGTGAGGGGGGTGTCCGGGGCCACTCCGCAGGTTTCCATGGGAACCGGGAAATGCTGCTGTGGACCGACCTGGAGACACTGGGGAACTGGGGGCCGGGTGCGCGATGGGGGGAGGAGAGGAGGAGGAAAACCAGGCTTTCTTCCTTGTCCACTTACCGCCTGGCACCTGGAGCCAGCCCGTGGAAGCACCTCCTGCCTGCCCCTCAGCGTCCGGCAAGGAGGCTGGGGTGCGGGGAGTCTGCACTCACCCACCCATGGGTGCGCCCTGAGGGGCCGTGTGCCGTGCACTGCTGCGGTGGGCTGCCTGCAAGCGGGTGCTGCCCTTGTGGTGCCCCATCCGGGCGGAGGGGCAGAGGGGCTCTCGCCTGCACAGTCACGTACCTGATATCTGAGCAGGGAGGCGGCAAGCAGTGGGTGCCCGGTGGGCTGATCGGCTCGGGCAGAGGGAAGGGCAGGCTGGCTCCGTGGCCGCCAGGGGGGCCCCAGACGGGCAGCTCACCCAGCAGACACGCTTCTCAGGTCTGGGGGTGCCCGTCCGAGCTCCAGGCATGGGCAGGCTGGGCTCCCCGAGGCTCTCCCCTCGGCCTGGCCGTCTCCTCCTGCGTCCCGTGTCGGGGCCCCGTGTCGTCTTAAGACACCTGCTCTCTCCATTTCCTCTCTGCGTGTGCACGTGCCGCCTGGTCCTGAGTCCCAGCTCCTGCGCCACCTCTGCCACCAAGCCTGCCTCCCCCCTGCCTCCCCTCAGAGCCCCCAGCCCTGTCTCCAGGCCTTGCCCTCCCCCATGCCTCTGCTCCGCCTCCCATCAGCCCAGGTCGCGCCTCATGCCTCTGGAGGAGCTCAGGGACCAAGGCAGCTGACTCTGACCGACCTCACCAGCTAGTGCCACGTCTGCTGCCACAGACTTGGTGACCTACTGTGACACCAGGGCACAAGCTGGTTGTCCCACAGCTCTGGGGGGAGGCTCAGGGGGTCCCCTTGCCTTTTCCAGTGACGAGACGCCATGCCCGGTCCTGGGCTGAAGCCCCGCAGTGCTCCCGCCTCTCTCACAGTCACCCAGGGGTGACACTGGGCCCACCTGGACAGCTGAGGGTTGTCTCCTCGGGCACAACCCTTAACTTAGCCCACCTGTGAAGTCCCTTCTCCCTGTGAAGTAACCTACTCCCAGGTTCAGGGGCTGAGCGTGGGCATGGGGTGGTGGTGAGCACGGGGGGCAGGCGAGCACGGGGGCAGGTGATCACGCGATGCAGGTGAGCACGGGATGCAGGTGAGCACGGGGGGTAGGCGAGCACGAGATGCAGGTGAGCACGGGGGGCAGGTGAGCACGGGGGCAGGTGAGCATGGGATGCAGGTAAGCACGGGGGGTAGGTGAGCATGGGGGGGCAGGCGAGCATGGGGGGGTAGGCGAGCACGAGATGCAGGTGAGCACGGGGGGCAGGCGAACACGGGATGCAGGTGAGCACGGGATGCAGGTGAGCACGGGGGGGCAGGTGAGCACGGGATGCAGGTGAGCACGGGGGGGCAGGTGAGCACGGGAGCGGGCGAGCATGGGATGCAGGTGAGCACGGGGGGCAGGTGAGCATGGGATGCAGGTGAGCACGGGATGCAGGTGAGCACGGGGGGGCAGGTGAGCACGGGATGCAGGTGAGCATGGGGGGCAGGTGAGCACGGGATGCAGGTGAGCACGGGGGCAGGCGAGCACGGGATGCAGGTGAGCACGGGGGGCAGGCGAGCACGGGATGCAGGTGAGCACGGGGGGCAGGTGAGCACGGGGGGCAGGTGAGCATGGGGGGCAGGTGAGCACAGGAGGCGGGAAGTCACTGGGCCTGCCACAGCGGAGCCTGGCACCTGTGATGTTCGGTCCTCCAGGGCCTGGAGAGGGGGACGCTGCACAGGGTGGTGGGTGAGGAGACAGGCTGAGGGGCTCCTGGTTCACCGTCCTCACGTCAGTCCTGCTGGGGGACACTGTTTGAAGAGACCTCGAGGCCTCTTCTCCGGGGTCCAGAGATGTAGAAGCCTTCACCTCACCAGCACACAGACGGTCCCACGGCCTGTCGTCCAGAATGAGGAGGGGACAGGCCTCTGCTCACCTGTGCAGGGAGGGCGGGGTCACAGCCTCACACCTGCCGCCCCGGCGGGCGGCGGAGAGGAGCCCAGCGAGGGCTCTCTGCCCCAGCGACACCGCCCTGTCCCGGTGCCGGTGGCCGGGCTCCGAGGCACCTGTGTCTCCAGAGGACTCTGTGGCGTGGGTGGCCTGGGCGTGCTGGGACCCCTTTTTCCTTTTTTAGTGGTTTTATATGAATGAATTTTACTTTTTAAAAGATTTTATTTATTTTTAGAGAAGGGAAGGAGAAGAGGAAGAGAGTCATCAATGTGTGGTTGCCTCTCACGCCCCCTACTAGGGACCTGGTATGCAACCCAGGCGTGTGCCCTGACTGGGAATCGAACCAGTGACCCTCTGGTTCGCAGGCCGTCCTCAGTCCACTGAGCCACACCAGCCGGGGCTGGAAGCATTTTTTAATTGTGGCAAATGTACATGACAAAATTGACCACTTTAGCCACTTGTAAGCAGACAACTCGGCAGCAGTGGGCACACCTGCAGTATTGTGCCGGGCTCTCTTCCCAAGTGTGCGAACCGCTCCTCACGCCGCACACGCCCGAGCCGGGGACGAAGCCGCCCTGCGGGGGAGGTGTCGGAACGAGGAACCGGACGTGGGGACGTTGTGCTGGCACCGAGAAGCCAGCCACAGAGGACAGAGGCCGCACGAGGCCCCTTGCCTGGAGTCCCTGGAGGAGTCACAGTCCCGGGACAGAAAGGGCTGGGGGTGAGCAGTGCTCAGGGGGGGCGGCGTCCCAGCTCTGGGAGACGGGAGGTGCTGGAGGCCGATGGCAGGGTGGTGGCCCAGCAGTGCTGACTGCGCTGGAGCCCCCTGAATGCGCCCCTAAAAGCGGTTCAGAGGGTACGTCTTGTGTGTATTCATTCTGCGATCGAAAAGAACAGTGAAAGTTAGAGTTACTCATATCTGCCCTAAACAAGGACAGTCGTGTCCACAAACGCCCTCCCTGACCACCTGCAACCGCTCCGGGGGCGCTCCTGAGGCCGGACCTGTCCCTGCTTCTCCAGGGAAGGTCGGAGCCGCTGCCGGACGAGCCCGGCTGAGACTTCAGGAGCTGGCGGTCACGTGAGTGTCTCCCGTGCGCCTGGGGCTCCACTAGCTCCGCCCTCCCTGTCTCTCCTTGCAGGAGAGGAGCTCAGTGCTTCGGAAGTGGTACGACTTAATGATACAAAACAAGGACGACCTTGCCAGGATCATCACAGCTGAAAGCGTGAGTCCGGGGCCCTGGCGCTGCCCTCAGAGGCTGCCGGGGAGTGTCAGACTGCGGCTCGGGGACCCGCTGACCTCCGTGCAGCTTTGTGGCTAAAAAACGTGAATTCCTTGGCCAGGGATTAGCTGTCGATGAATTGTGCCAGCGCACACTTCGCTAAAACAAAACCTGTCCGTCCTGATTTGCTCTGTGCGTGTGCGGGAGGTGGGTCCCGAGGGGAGGTGGGTGGCCGTGGCGCTCTCCCCTTCCCCTTCTGCTCCACGCGGCCGTCCTGGCTGCTCTCCCTGCTGCTTTGCGCATTTAAAGACGGACTGTGGTTTCGCTGTAGCCGTGACCGATTCACCCTGGTCACCCCGGGCGATGAGGAGAGGACAGCCGGCAGGCGCGGCTCTGCCCCCTGCGGTGCGCGTCCCGAGAGTGCCGGGCGCCGGCTGTGCTCCGAGCTCCTCCCTCCGGTTCTGCGCGTTTCCGGCCGGCTGTGCTCCGAGCTCCTCCCTCCGGTTCTGCACGTTTCTGGACACCCCTGGGTGTCTGCGTGGGAGCCTCTCCCACTCCGCTCGCTCGCTCCCAGCAGCCTCTGCTCCTGGGCGGCGGTGACGGCGCCCGCTCTGCCCCATCCAGGGGAAGCCGCTGAAGGAGGCGCAGGGGGAGGTCCTGTACTCGGCGCACTTCCTGGAGTGGTTCTCGGAGGAAGCCCGCCGCGTGTACGGGGACGTCATCAGCACCCCCGCCAAGGAGAAGCGGGCCCTGGTGCTCAAGCAGCCGCTGGGCGTGGCCGCCGTCATCACGCCGGTAGGTGGCTGGCGGGGCAGGCGGGGCCTCGGGGAGAGGCCGCTGGCCCTGGTTGCGGTGTCCGTTTGCCCTGCGGGATGCGGAGGTGCGTCCCCTGCTGCGCCGTGACCGGGAGGCCTGGGGGTTGGGGGTGTCACGCTCCCGAGTGCCCGCGAGTGGGTCCTCCCCAGGGCTCTTCCCGCTGGGCATGCGGGCTCCTGCTTGGCGCTGCCGAGCACGTCTGAGAAGGGCTTCTGCTGTTTGTCCGTTTTCAAGGAAGACTTCAGCCAGGACACATGTGCTGTGTGTCACGGTTCTGAGAAAGTCCCATGCATGACGTAGGTCCGTGTGTGCCAGGCCTGCAGCGGCCGGGCGCCCGCCCACCTTCCCCTCGGCCACGCCCCTCAGACCCACCCCCGCCAGGCCCTGCGTGAGCTTCCACCCGGGGCCACCCACCGCCCCCCGGGCCCCGAGCTTCCCCGCCCAGCACAGCGGCGCAGGCAGCCCCCCGCCGCCCAGACCGCCCGGGTTCCACTCCGAGCTCACTGCTTCCGAGCCGTGTGGCCGTGGGCGAGTCCCGTCACTGCTCTGCCTCAGTTTCCCCAAGCCCGCAAGCGAGGATCACAATACCAACCTCACGGGTTGCGTAGGGCCTTACTTAGCTCTGATTCAACAGCGCCTGCCCCAGAGTGAGCGCGCGTCTGTCACGGTAAGACGAACACACGGCAGCAGAGGTGTGCGCACGTCTGCAGGTGTCTCCACGGAGACGGGGAGGAACGCGTCACCGGCCCCTTTCAGTCACCTCTGCTGCTGCTTTGTGCCAAAGGGTCGGGAGACCACGGCCCCCAGGCCACACCCCCCTGCTGCCCGTGTTTGCCAATAACGCTTCACGGGCGCACGGCCACGCGCAAACTTCCACATCACAACCATGGAGTCGAGCGTTTGGGTTGGCACCGGTGCGTCCCACAAAGCCGGAAATATTGATAAGTGTGCCGACGCCTGGTGTAGATAAGCGTCCTGTTTTAAATTCCGAAACCGCCCCCCGTCTGCCGGAGCCTGTCCCCAGCCCCACAGGCTGACAGTGTGGGCGCTCGGGGCTCACCTGGGAGGAGGCGGGAGCCGCCCCGCCTGGCCCCCGTGCGTGGGCCGGCCGGCCCCGGCGTGCTCACCGCCCCCCCCCCCCCCCGCCCCCTCTGTCCGCAGTGGAACTTCCCCAGCGCCATGATCACCCGCAAGGTGGGGGCCGCCCTGGCAGCCGGCTGCACCGTCGTGGTGAAACCCGCCGAGGACACGCCCTTCTCAGCCCTGGCCCTGGCCGAGGTGAGCCCCACCCCCACCCCCGCCCCACGCACACGGGGACGTTGGCCCGGGAGAGAGGAGCCGTGGGGAGCCCCCACCTCGCCCGCATCGCCCGCATCGCGGGCTGGATGGTGCTGTTCTGACTCGTCAGCCGCTGTGCTCGGTCAGGGGCTGCCCTCCTAGACACATGGTGGGGGGGCTTCCTGACGCCTGGGGGTGGCCCGTGCTTTAAACTGCCCTGAAGTGATATCCGTCAGTCCTTACCACTCGGGCGGTCCTCGTGAGGTGACCACGCCGGGCACTTGTCACGTTTGGGGCCTCTCCCTTCTCCGGGCCGGTCTGCGGTCAGGTCTCACTGTTGTTCCCCCGTCACTCGGAGGAAACCCAAACCTCCCATGGTGGCCCTCAGGCCCGAGCAGGTGCCACCTGCCCAGCCTCGCCCCCCGCTGCCCTTCCCGGCCACTGCAGAGCCCTTTCCGCGTCTGCTCCGGCCGCCTCGGGCCTCGCCGGGCTCTGCCCGGCTCCCCGTCGCCGGAAGGGCTTCCCCACACGTGAAAACCGGGACCTGACTGCCGCGGCTGTGACCCCACGTCCCAGACCCGGCTCCCCCCTTGCTGTGCACCCCGGGGCCTGGCCGACCCCTCGGGAAGGGCGCACGGGACAGCAGCCCGGTGCCGCGGTGCCGACCGCAGACCCAGCCCGTGGTGTTCGCGCATCCGCGCTGCGCACGGAAACCCCGTTCCCGTTTTCTCCACTCGGTGGCGGTCAGTGTGCGCGCTGCTTCCCCGTGTCGGCAGGCGTCGCTCTTGCGTCTGTGCGTCAGCGGGTCCCGTGCGTCAGCGGGGTCCCCCTGCTTGCGTCCCCCAGGGGGTTCCCCGCGTATCTGCACAGCCGGGCCACGTGCCGAGCGTGCGCCTCTGCGCCGCCCCTCAGCTCCGCCCCCTGGGCGTGCGGCACGCTCGCCCAGCCCGGGGCGCACCCGGAAGGCGTCCAGGGCGCGTCCCCCACACCCGGCATGCCCCCGTCTCCAGGGACTCTGCTGTCCGTGTGTCTGTCCGTGTGCCGGGTTGTCCCCGTCGCGTCCCCTGCGACTTCCCCACCTCCCCCCAGTCTTCCAAGTTCTCTGGTCGCTTCTGTGCTCCGCCGGTGCCGTGACCTGCCGTGCCGACATGGGCTCCCGTTCCCTCGTGCGCACTCTCCGTTTCTGGGGAGGAGCTCTGCTCGTCCCCGGGGCCCCGCACCTCGTTTCTGAATCTGCCCTCATTCCGATTCGCAGTGTCCTTGCGGTCCTGGCACAGGTTCCTTATGGCCTCTTACCGCGGGGGGGGGGGGGGGGGCGCAGTTTTGGGCGGTGTGTGGGCTTGTCTTGCTTCTGCTTTGGTGGCCCGTGGGGACGCTTTCCTGCTCTTTATCCTTTTTTCTCTTAATGATCGTGTCCGGGATTCGACGTCCATGTTCTTCTGAGCGCGCAGCCTATTGCCCCGGGAAGCCCGTTTTCCCAGCCTCCTCGGGAGGCCTGGGCGGAGCGCGTCTCGCCCGACTCCCCGCGGCGCAGGGTCCCTCCCGCCCTCCTGCTGCTGCCCGGCAGCTCCCAGGCAGGCCCGCCCCGGCTCCCTGAGCACCTGCGGGCTGGCGGGGCCCTGTTATCAGACCTGTTGACAGCCTGCTCGGCCGTCGGTGGCATGTCCCCACCCACGTGTAATTTGCAGTTTGTGGAGACTCCGTGTCGCCAGTGTGCTGTGGCATGTCCGCCCACCGACAGCGCGGTCAGGTGGCGACGCCTGGGGCCGCCCGCCTGGACCGGCAGTGGGCTCCCAGGGCACCCGCCTCCTCTGGAGCCGGTGTCGTGGCCGGACCGGCCCCGGGGTTCTCACTGTCGTTGCAAGACGCCCTGAGCGGTGACCGTCAGGTCCGGGAACCTCAAAGACGAGGCCCGTGGCTCACAGGTGCCCGAGGCCACACCGCCAGGTTTGGCGGACTCGCTCTACGTTGGTGGGTTTAAAGCGTCACGGCAGGAAGGCGACACGAGGGGCCCCGCGGCCGGCTCCCCTGTCAACCAGGGCGGAGACCAGGAAGGGGAGCTCCGGGGCGGGGGTGGGGGCGGCCCGGTCTGGTCCCGGCCTGGCAGGTGCTTATCTGAGAGGCCTGAGGGGGGTCCGGCCGGCGGCACGGGCGCCAGAGTCACACTGAAAACAGCCCTCAGGTGCCTCCCCGCCCTCCGTCCGGCAGGCGTGGTCTCGGGGGTGTGGGGCGGCTCCCCCACCGCTCCCCCTGTCTTTGCGAGGGGGTCAGAGGGACCGAGAGACGGGGCTGCTCCCTCGGCTTCCCAGGGTCCCGGTCAGCTCTCTGCGGGGCGCCCCCTGCTGGCGGGACTCCGAGTTCACGGAGCTCAGGCCACACCTGGTCCCGAGAACGCGGTTGGTCGTGTTCCGGGCGGGCAGTCGGCGGGCTCCTCCCCGAGAGGCCCGCCCCTCACCCCCCCCGGGCCCCCCCCCCCCCCCCCGGGGCCACCCGCACACAGCGGGGCTCAGTGACTGCTCTCGCCCTGATGTCCCCTTGATGCCACAAGCGAACCAGAACCTGATTCCTGAACTCGCCTCCGATTTTTCTTAGGACACAAGGCCAAGGTTGCCTTTTTTCCTTCTAACAGAGCGTTGCACGGAAACGTACACCCTAAGAAATTCTACCTGAGTGCCGTGCAGCGACCCGGCGATACCGCCTTGGCACTAGCAAGAACCTCATTCCAGGCCCCCGTGCTCTGCCCCCGCCCCCGAGGTCGGCCCGTGTCCCCTCCCTTCCCCCTCCCTTCCCGGATTAACGCAGCGGTCTGCTTCCCTCTCCCATCTCCCCCTCCTCTGCCGCTGCTGCGTGCCCGCCGCTTCCGGCCACAGCTCGCCCTCCGGGCCGGCGTCCCTCCGGGGGTCTACAACGTCGTGCCCTGCTCCCGGCAGAAGGCCAAGGTCGTGGGGGAGGCGCTTTGCACTGACCCGCTCGTGTCCAAGATTTCCTTCACTGGCTCCACAGCCACCGGAAAGGTACGTGACTCAGGAAGACAGGCCATTCCGGCATTTTCTCCGTCGAGCGTCTAATGGAGGGAGCGCTCTGCCCTTGGCCACCCCCAGGGAGGGGCCCACGGAGCGAGACGGCCCCGTCAGACACGGCGGGGCCTGGTCGCCGCCGGAGAGAGGCTGGGTGCGGGCGGTCTTCACGTGGGCGGGCGCAGGTTCCCAGCTGACAGAAACCTCCCGGGGGGCCGGGCGGCGGGGGTTCCCTTAGCGGGTGTGCGGGGGGGGGGGGGGGGGTGTCTGGGAGCCTGGAACGCAGGGTTCCTTCACGAGCTGGAGTTGACGGTTCCAGAAACCCAGGGGAGGCGTTGGAATGGGCACCTCAGCACTGAACGAAAACTGTGTAGTGTAAGGGTACCTACAGAAGCAAAAAGGAGTTTTTAGGTGTTTGGAAGAGCGAAAAGGCGAGGGGACCTTACACACCTCCTCAGAGGGTCCACACGCCCCTGGGGCCCTTCGGTGTCTGGAGGAAAGAAGGGCCTGGCTGGGAGCGGGCATCCTGAACTTGGCCGTCGGAGGCACAGACGTTCCCAGGGTGCGGGGCGAAGGCCAGCAACTCCCGGCGTCTGCTCGCTTTGCTCAGCACACGGCCACTGTCTGACGGCCCCGGCACAGGGCCGGCCACGTTCCTGCCCAGCCCAACTCGCCTCTTCAACGAGTGACCCGGGGCAGGGCTGCCGACGAGGGGGCGCTGCTGGGAGGCCAAGGCCCCTCCCCCACCCCGCCCCGCCCAGCCGGTCTCTGCGCAGCGTCGGTGGCCGGTGCCCGACCTTGGACACAGTCTGGCCTCCACCACGGCACCCGCTGGCCTGCTCGGGAGCTGCCGGCCCGGCCCGCCCCGCCTGGGGACCACCCTCTGAGGCCAGGGAAGGGACAGCAATGGTGGGTCCGGCACAGAACACCTTACCTCTTCCCGCACGGAGAACGGATCCTCCGACCGGAGGACAAGGGACTCGCAGGCTGACCAGGGACCGGGGACCGGTGGCCCAGCAGAGGGGCGAGCTGGGCAGTCCAGCCCTCCCCCGGGCTTTCGGAGCTGAGGCCCTGAGGTCCGCAGTGGGGACCAGAGCGGACAGCACACCTCACGAGGGAACAGCTGTGCAGGCGGCCGAAGCCAGGCTCAGCGCCCGTCCGGGGCGCCGAAGGGAAGGACATACGGGCGGAGGGAGGACACGGCCAGACGGCTCTGTGCCCGAGGCCGGGCGGAGGCAGAGGACCCACCGCGAGCGAAGGCAGGAGGACCGATGGCCCGGCAGAGCGCGTTCCCTAAGAATCAGAACAGATGCCGACCCCGAGTCCCTGGAGTGGCTCAGCCTCGGGACGTCCCAGCAAGAAGACCGCCGCGGCCTCACTGCTGGGACGCCCCCCCCCCCCCCCCCCGACATCCAGAGAGCTGCGGCCCAGAACCCTCCTTCCAGCCGGGCTGAACTTTGACCAAGAGGGGTCCTATCTCGAACCCCGTGCCCTGGGTGCACACCGCCCAGGGCCATTCCTCGCGTGACCTTGGGCTGTGACTACTGCCCTCTGCTGGGCCTGCGGGGCGCCGTCTCTCCCGTGGCTGTGGCCCCACCCGGCTGTCCTGGGCCACACACACCTGTGACCGGGAACTCAGAGCCAGAGCGCCTCCCAGTGGGCACCGAGCGGCTCCACCTGCCCAAGGTGGGCCCGAAGGGACAGCCACAGCACGACGTGTGGTGCGAGGCCTCGCAGATGCCCTGCACCCCCACCAGGGAGCGCTGAACGAGGGGGGTACTGTGGAGTGGCCACTCAGGGGCCCCGGTGCAGCCGAGGGATGGCGGGTGCTGGGGAGGCGCGTGCCACAGGCGGGAGCGTCCGTACCACGTTGCAGGTGTGATGTGTTGTGACCACGTTAACACGCCCCAGGCACCTGGCTAATGGGGGAGACGAGGCAGGTGATCAAGTGCGGAACCCCGCCCTCCTGGTTTCTCTGAAGACACAGAGGGACCTTATCGGCAGTGAGCTGCAGGCTCCGGAGCTCCGGGCAGCTCCATCTCATCTCGTCGTCATGGTGCTGGAGCTGCCGCGCTGGTCTTTCCCAACAGGCACTGCACTCACGTGGGTGGGTCAAAAATCCGGACGACGCACACCTGCACACTGGGAAGTCTCAGCCCCCGCCCCATCCCTACTCCCTCCCACACAGGACCAAGGAATTCCTTGTGCGTGTTTTAAGTGTTTTATTTGTTTGTTTTTAGAGAGCAGGAGAGAGGAAGGGAGGAAGAGGCAGATCAGTGTGTGGGTGCCTCTCGTGTGCCCTGACCTGGGGACCTGGCCCTCAACCCAGGCCTGTGCCCTGACTGGGAATCGAACCGGCGACCTTTCAGTCCGCAGGCCCGTGCTCAGTCCACTGAGCCACAGCAGCCAGGGCAGGAACTACTATTAGTTTCTGGTTACCTTCCAGGGTGCCTTTGTCACCTACAAGCGAGTGGGGGCCGATACTCTTGCCCCCTCTTTCCCCGTGCGAAGCGGCGTCACCTCTGCCCCCCGGTGCACCGGCGTCCTTCGCTGCCGGTCAGTGTCGGGGACGGCCGCCGGCTGGCCCCTCACGCACGCGCCCCTCTGCTCCGCGAGCAGGTGCTGCTGCACTACGCGGCCGACTCCGTGAAGAGGGTGTCCATGGAGCTGGGCGGCCTCGCCCCCTTCATCGTGTTCGACAGCGCCGACGTGGACCAGGCCGTGGCGGGGGCCATGGCCTCCAAGTTCAGGAACTCCGGGCAGGTGAGTCCGCAGCGCGCTCCAGGGTCCGTGCTTGCGCGTCTGTCCTACGCAGGTCCCACCACCCGGCTCGCCTCGAAGGAACCACCTTGGGGCTCCTCCCACGGCCCCTTCTTGCTCCTCCCACTTCCCCAGCAGGTCCGTGGCAGGCGCCCTCTCTTCGCCGGGGCGATGCAGACGTGGGGGTCCCGGGGGGAGAACAAGGTGCAGTCTCTGCTTGGAGGGACTCCCTGGACGGCAGAGGCCTTTCATCAGATGTCCTTTCCGCCCCCGCTGCCCTCTGAACCCGGGGAGGGTCCGCCCGCCCCATGGGGCTTCTGGGGACTGAGCAGCTGAAGTCGCTGCCTGGACTCACGACAGCCAGGCTCTGAGCCCGCAGCCCAGGGGAGAGGAGGGAGGAGAGAGCTGAGGTGGCGTCAGGAAGGACCGGCCGCCAGGGCTGGGGGCGCCCCGGGTGTCCAGCTGCCACAGTAGGAGAGGTGGCCTGAGCTCCCTCACCTGTACAGGAACCCCGGGAGCGTCAGAGCTGGGGGGCACTTCCGAGTCAGCTGGTCCAACCCAGTGCGTCACGGATAGGGTCGCGAGACTCGAGGAAGACGGACCGGCTGGAGGCCCCACACCCTCGGGTCACGACCCTCTGCTACGGAGCTGGGACCGTGAACGGGGGGTCCTGTCTCCCCCCGCCCCGTTCTATCCCCGAGGTTGCCGGGCGCTGGTTCCTTACAGAGTATTCACACGCACTTTGTCTCAAAGCACCAGCGACAAGCAGTTCTAAGTGCATTCCGGCAACAACGCAAACTCCGAAACGTTACAGTGCGGCCCAAAGGCAACATGTGTAACCTTCCGCTGGACAGTTTGTATCCGTCTCCGGCCCTGGGCACTGGGCTTCCCTGGACCGCGGGTGGCTCTAGAGCCGGGCGTTTCCTCTCGGGAACCCAGCGGCAACCCGTGTGCACAGCTCGGCTTCTCCGCGTGTTGCTCCCGGCCAATCAGAATGCATCGGGCACACGGTCACTGTGCACTTGTTTCCACTAAAAGACGCGTGACTAGGAGGAGACACGAGAAGAGAGTTTACCAGTGGTAACACGGTTCCTGTAATACGGTCGTGTAATCTGAAACGTTAGGTCTAACAGGACACGGGCCAGGGTCCTCCCAGTGACTCAGCTGGCGTGGAGAACGGTCCGGTGTCCGTCTGCAGGGTGTCAGGTCAGCCAGCACGCGGGAGGTCAGGCTCGGGGGTGCACGCGGCCTCGGGCCCCTCCCCCTGGCCCATCACTGCAGCACCACTGCCCCCAGGGTGGTCTTCAGGGTGCGTTTCCCCGTCTGTTCATAAAGGCCTACTCAAGCCACTTGACAGAGGTCAGGTAGCCGCCCTTTCATCTTTACACACACACACGTTTGTCCTCCGCGTGAGCCCCGGAGCTGCGCACCTGCCCCGGGGCTGGCCTCGGGCAGGTGCCCCTGGGCTGGCGGACAGCGGGGGCCCCGGGGGCCCGGGGAGGTGTCCGCACTGGGGGTGAGCAGCAGCCACGGGCGTGCTGGGCCCGCAGCTGCCGACATGCCGCTCACCGAGCCCGCCCTCCTCCGCCCAGACCTGCGTCTGCTCGAACCGCTTCCTGGTGCAGCGGGGCGTCCACGACGCCTTCGTGGCGAAGCTCGCCGAGGCGATGAGCACCCACCTGCGTGTGGGCCACGGGCTCGAGGAGAGGACGACCCAGGGCCCGCTGATCAACGAGAAGGCGGTCGAAAAGGTAGGTTCCCTCGCGTCCGTCCCACTCCCACTCCCACTCCCAGGGCTCCACCTCGACAGCCTCCCCGGCAGAAGACTCTCTGGGCAGGCGCCGGGCACGGCTGTTCGGGAAGGGCACAAAAACCCGAACTCACGCCAACTCGTGTGAGCGCGTGGCGTCCCCTGGTCGCACGCTTCCCAGCTCCGTGGTGACGCCGAGTCCCCGACAGACGTCACCTCAGACCTGCGCCCCCGACAAGGGGCTCTCTGGTGGTGGTGTGGCCAGGCCGTCCCTCGCCGCCCAGGAAGCAGGGTCCTGAAATGCAGCCCTTTAATTCCCCACCCCCGGAAGGGAAGGCCACCCCGAAGGGAAGGCCGGCCGGCTCTGGTTTTGGGAGGGTGTCTTCAGATTGAAGGGTTTTGCCCCTTGTGGAGCGGAATGAGTGAAAAGGAAACCCCAGGCAGAGCTGGTAAACGTCAGGAACCTAAAAGACCCCAGAAGCTCCGGAGGGGAAGCTGCCTGCCCGGAGGTGGGTGGGCGAGGCTCTGCAGGCAGAGCGGGGCCCCATTCTGCAGGGGGCACCGGATCCCAGCGCCGCCACGGCCGACACGGTGGCTCATCAGACACGCAGGCGGGAAGCTCCGACCGGAACCGTGCCCAGCACACCTGTTTCAGAAGGAGGTCCAGTGAGGAGGACGACCTGGGGTCCCGGGCCCCGGGACTCACCCGGGAACACAGCAGATCGGGGCAACAGCTGGCGGCAGGCCTGGGAGGACTACCGTCTCGGGGGGCGTGGCGTGGCAGGGCAGGGAGGGGCGCCCCAGCCCCCCGCTGGCCCCCCTTTGCGAACCTGGCTCCTCCCACCCGAAGGGACGGGGCTGAGGGTTGTCAGCCTGTCTGGGAAGGCGAGCGAGCCAGTTACGGTTTCTGCCGCGGCCCCTCTGAGATTCCGCCCTTTCCGGGGTGTCCTCAGCCAGTGTCCCCACGGGCCCTGCTCCCTCTCGTCTCGCAGGTGGAGAAGCACGTGCGTGACGCCCTCTCCAAAGGCGCCACCGTGGTGACCGGCGGGAAGCGACACCGACTTGGAAGGAACTTCTTTGAGCCCACCCTGCTCAGCCACGTCACCCAGGACATGCTGTGCTCCCACGAGGAGACCTTCGGGCCCCTGGCACCGGTCATCAAGTAAGATCACCCAGCCGCTGGGGAGGCGGGAGGAGCAGGGACGAGAGGGAGCCGAGGCAGGAGCCAAGGTCACCTGCTGGGGGGGGCCGGGGGGCAGGCTGGACGGGCAGCTGTGCCCCGGGCGTCCGCTCACGGCCACCAGAAACCCGCCCCCTCGTTTCCCGCCCGGACCTCAGCACCGAGCGGGGCCCCGCTCCGCTGTGTCTCACTTCCTGCTGAACTCAGCCGTCCGCTCCCTGGCACTCGTCCTGCATCGGCTCTTTCAGGGAGCCCGTTGGAGCGAACTTTCTGTGACCTCACGTGGCCTCTTTACCTCGCATTGAAAGCAGGTCACAGTTTGCCTGGATGCAATTCTGGCTTTAACGCTTCGGAGACGCCAAGCCTTTGCTCACATCCAGGGCTGCCGCTCAGAAAGCTGACTCGGGGCGATGGCTCCTTTGAGGGGGTCGATCTGCTTTCTCTCTCCTGGCGGTCCCCGACGTTCCTCCATCAGTGGTGTGGGAGCACTTTCCTTCTGGGGCGCCCGTGCCTGCCTGTGACCCCTGAAGTGCGTGTCCAGGCCCGGGGAGGTCTGGGTTACTTCCCGACCGTGTCCTGCCGCATCTGTTCTTTCCAGTGCGGAGGAAGCCCCTTGGCTTCCGTCCTCCCTGCTCCGGTCGGTCCTGCGGCTCTTCGCCGGCTCCTGTCCCCTCCCACCCCCCCACCCAGGGGCTGCTCCCTCCAGCCGCCAGCCCCTTAATCTCTCCACACAGCCCTTCTGCTCCCTGCCCCCGCCCCGCACTGCGCTCCAAACAGCGGCAATTGCCTTCTCATCCTTGGTCTCTGCACCCGGCTCTTCCCCTGCTGATCCTTCCCGCTGCACTAGCCTCCCTTCCCTGTGGACAGCCGCCCTTTCCCCGCCTCCGTTCTGTCCCGTTCCCGCCTCCGCCATTCCCGATGGCCGTCTGTCTTCCTGGGCCTTGGAACCTTTCGGTCCTGTCTTCCCTGAGAGCTCGTTTTCAGCCCCTTCCAGGGCGAGCAGCCTGGGCTGGTGACCTCTGTCCGCCTGGGGGTGTGCTCCCTCTGGAGGCCCCGGGAGGGCGGAGGGTGGGCGCTCAGGGCAGGAGCCTCTAGTGTTTACACCCAGTCTCCGCACTGTGCCCTCTACCAGGCGCCCTCTCCTAGGGGAGGGTGTGCGGTTCCCCATGCGGCAGCCGGTCGGGGAGAGGGGGGTGTGCTGGCCCCAGGGTCCCTGCTGCTCTCCCGCCCCCGGTGACAACACAGCACTGGCCCGAGGGCCCGGGTCTGCAGGTGGACTCACCTGAAACCCCCAGATGTGAGGGGAGGGCAGGCTCCGTGGACCCTGGCCCTCATGCCCCCCCCCCCCACGAGGGCACCACTTCCCGGCCGCCAGAGGGTCCTGCCTGTTTGGCGCTCGTGGCTGGGGAGGTTTCTGGGCCGTGATCCCCCTCCCCTGCGGCACCTGGAGGCCAGAGCCGGCGCTGGGCTGCCTGTGCCGTGTGCCGTCCACCCAGGGCCGACGCTAGGGTTGCCGCTGCAGTCACTGTCATGATAGTGTGTGACCCCAGGAGGTGGCAAGCTCAGCGGTTTTTCTTTTTAAGAATTTATTTTTAAAAATACAGGAAAGGAGGAAGAGAAACATCAAGGTATGGTTGCCTCTCACACGCTCCCTACTGGGGACCTGGCCCACAACCCAGGCACGCGTCCTGACTGGGAATCGAACCGGCGGACCTTTGGTTTGCAGGCCTGCACTCAGTCCACTGAGCTATGCCAGCCAGGGCTCGGCAGCTCTTTATTACTGTGTTTTGTTCAACGTGTGGACGTGCCGCAGGGCCCCGCACGGCGGCCCGCGGCCGCGCGCTCTCCTCGGGGAGGTGAGCCGGGCGGGTGAGCACGTGGGCCTGGACTCCAGCCCCACGGCCGGCGGTGCCGTCTTCCCCCGCGCGGCTCTGGGGTCCCTGCAGAGCCCCAGTCACGTCTCGCCATCGCCGGGCACGGAGACCAGGGGCGAAGCCAGCGGTGTTCCCTGCGCCCTCACAGTCGGCTGACGGTCTGTGCTGGCTCCGGCAGGTTCGACACGGAGGAGGAGGCCGTGGCGATTGCCAACGCGACCGATGTCGGGTTAGCAGGTAGGCGTCCGTCCCGGCCCAGCGCCCGTCGGGTCACCTGGCGTCTGCCCGCGAGACACCACCCGGGGCTTGGAGGGCGCCCCGCTGGGGCACAGGGCGGGTCTGTGCGGCCCCTGGGACGCACCCTGGAGGCCCGGGGAGAGACGGCGGAGCAGAGGGGGAGGGGCAGAGCAGGCTGCTCCGGGTGGGAGGGAAAGGCACGCAGCCCCTTGGGACAGGTGAGGGTGGAGGGAGCCACGCCCACAGACTCTGACTGTGCGGAGGCCGGAGGAGGGAGATCGGGGCGCAAGCGACCCGGGGAGTTAAGGAGTGAGAGGGCGAGTGTGGGGGAGACGGCAGGTCGCTGGGGTGAGGAGAGGCGACGCTGGAAGCTCGCTGAGAGCACGCGGCGTCCGGGTGCGCCCGAGGAACCTCGCTCCCAACCGACGAGGAGTCACCGGAAGGTCTGGGCGCAGGTTCCCCGTGGACAGTCGAACGGAGCCGAGCAGGGCGGACCGGGCAGTGGGTCGCAGGCGCTGGGGGAGGGGTGGCCACTGTCCCTCGGGAGACATGAGTGCAGCAGAGGCGACAGAGCAGGAAGACGGTGTCCGAGGTCTGACGGGAAGACGGGGACAGGCCGACTTGGGGCCCCAGTGGGGTTGGGGGGAGCCCCGCAGTCCCGGGCCTGCGTGATCGGGCCGACGGGGGTGACCCGACGCCGTCAGGGGCTGTTCCACACGCTGGCTGCGCCCTCTCTCCCGGCACAGGTTATTTTTACTCCCGGGACCCGGCCCAGATCTGGCGGGTGGCGGAGCGGCTGGAGGTCGGCATGGTGGGCGTCAACGAGGGGCTCATCTCCTCCGTGGAGTGCCCGTTCGGCGGCGTCAAGCAGTCGGGCCTGGGCCGGGAGGGCTCCAAGTACGGCATCGATGAGTACCTGGAGGTCAAGTACGTGTGCTTCGGGGGCTTGTAGGTCCTCCTCGTCTCCGGAGGACGAACAGGAAGGTGGCCCACATACACGCCAACGTGCCATCCCTTAGTCTAGACCGTCGAGTGTGTGAGCTACGAGTCTTGTGACGCTCGTCCAGCCCTCAAAATCTCCAACAGAGGGCCCCCGCCCTGCCCCCACCTAACGAGGGACCAACGGGGCCGCGTGCCGTGGCTGCAGGCTCCGCGAGAACCCACCACGGGGCGGCGTCCTGGGAGGGGAGGCCCGTCACGTGGCTCCGGGGGAGCTCGGACCGAGGGGAGAGCATCCCCTGGCCTACGCGTGCTGCATGCACCCCAGAACCCCAGAGCTGAGAGGGGTTTTTAACTTCCAAGCGGCTGGGGGCAGCAGCACTGCTCCCTGACACAAGAGACCGGCGTGCGACTCAGACGTCGGCGTCCGCGCATGGGATGTCGGGGAGCCCACCGCACCCCCCCCCCCGTTCACTTGCCGCGGAGAGAGTGCGGCTCACCGAGCCTCAGACGGCCACTCTGGCTCCTGACGGGCGGATTCGCACCCCGACCCAGACCAGATGGGGAGTGGGACCCGCCCGCACCTCTCTGGCGTCGCCTTTTGCTGAAACACGTGCTGAACAGAGAGTGTCCTCTGGGGGCCACGCCAGTGAGCCCTCACCAGGAGCCCCCCAAAACGATCACGGGACTCGGACGACATTACACAGGTGCCCGGGTTCCTTGGCCTCGGGGCAGCACTTCCCCGTGTGCCGCCCCCCGCCCCCCAGAGACCCCGACTTCTGCAGCCACCACACAGCTGTCGCCTCTGCCCCTTCGCGCGGCCGTCCGGTGTGATGTCCTGCCCACTGTCCTCCCTCCTTCCTTGTCCGCCTGTGCTCCCGCGGGAAGACTGGTGGGCGACCCGACGCACCAACTCTGAGCTGTGCCGCGTGCCAGCCTTCTCCCAGGGCCGGGGCCCGGGGGCTCGATTCTGCGTGCCACCGTCTTAGCGTTTCCCGGGAACAGCGGTGACGCTGCGCCCGTCTCCGTGCCACACCTTCTGGGACAGAACCTGGGAACTAGTGGGAAGTGTGCGAATGTCACATTTTTTCAGCAACTGCACATACTCATGTTTTTCCAGGTTTGATAACTGTGTATGTGTATCGATGTGTACCAGCGTCAGCAGAACTGTGCGTAGTTAATAAATGTTGAATTAATAGGATTCCCTATTCTGGTTACGGTGTTTTCCTTGCCAGTTCACCACTTGAGTTTGTTTTGGGTATCAGACCCGTCCAGATAGGTATGAAGGGGCCCGAGATGTGCCACCTGGGCATCAGGACCCTTGGGAGCTGGAGGCGGGGAAGTGGAGGGCCAGAAGGCCCCCCACACTGCAAGGCAGCGCGACCTGGGGCACAGCCTTTCCGACCTCACAGCGAGAGCCCCGGCAGCCTCCTCCCCTCCCGAGGCTGACGTGCCGAGTAGACCAAATAAAGGAGAGCTGCCTGCAAGCCCCTTATTGGCTGTCCGCCCAGTGAAATCCCTCTCGGTGCACAGGAATTGTTCTGAAAGGTGAGGAATGAGGTGTCATGGCAAGGTGACGGGACTCCTCTTCTTTGGTGGCACTTAAGTAAGGATGCATTTTACTTACCATTGCTAGCGTCTCGGGCTCAGTGACGTTTAGTAACCTGAGGCTTGGAGGGTTCAGTCACTGAGTCACAGAGCCACCACCACCACACCCAGGCCACCTGACCCAACAACCTACGGCAGGAACAGTCGTGCTGGCCCTACATGTCTGTCTAAGAGAGAACGCTGCTTTTCTGTGTGTCTAGAAAAGTGAAGAAAATGTAACAGCAAACCCACTCTTCTAAATGATTAAATTACCAAAGCTTTCTATGATGTAAGTTCAATACCCAGAGATTTTGGCTGAAATACTGTGATTTTGACGGGACATTAGGTCCTAGCTCTGGCATTTTACGTGGCAGAGGTGTGATGAGTCTTTCTGTCATCTGCAGTTCTCCAGTTTGACATGGAGATGACATTTCTCTCTTGCACGCTGCAGAGGAATCCAGCCATCCTGCTGCCGCCCAAGTCTGTAACTGGGCTTATCGAGTTTGTATGAAAAGTGATGGAAAACCGTGCCACAAACCTAAACGTTACGTTTGGAGTAACTCCACAGTGTCTATGGCCGTGCACTCTGACAGTACATAATTTAAAACATTGGGCAGTGAGCATGCACTGCAGAAATAAACACAAACATTCCTTTCAAAAATTCTTGGGCTTTTGGGGGGTGGGGCAGGGGGCGGGAGACTGCCTACTATTTACTTTTTCTATTATTGTCAAAAACATCAGTCATGCCCTGACCAGCGTGGCTCAGTCGGCTGGGCCTTGTCCTGCAAAGCAACAGGTCGCCGGTTTGATTCCTGGTCAGGGCACAGGTCTGGGTTGCCAGTTCCGCCCTGTCGGGGCACCTGTGGGAGGCAACCCATCAGTGTTTCTCCCCCTACCTGCCCTCTCTCTAAAAGTAAAATGGTTTTTTTAAAGTCATGTTCCTACTAAGCACTGGAAAAAACACCAACATCTAACTGACAAAAATGTTTGGGAGAGTATCCGCGCAACAGAAATGGAGATACATTTGGTATCGCCTTTCCTCTTTACAAATAATGGAGAAAAGGAATGATGAAAAAATGGTGACTGCTGATGTCAGGTTTCTGCTCCTGATTAATATCTTTTTTTAAAAAATTAAATTTACTTTAGAGAGAGAAACAAAAACTTGGATTTACTGTTCCACATTGCTTGACTCCTGCGGGCGCCCCGACCCAGGATCGAACCTGCGACCCTGGCGCATCAGGACGACGCGGTGACCAACTGGGCTCCCGGCCAGGGCTTCCGTTTGTAACATCCTGAGTCGCGCCCGCCCCGAGGGGCCGTCAGGACGGTGTAGTCTTCAGAGCAAGGGGCGGCGACGCGAACTGGGGGGAGGCCGGCGAAGCCGACACGCCTGCTGCAGGGCCCAGTGTAAGGAAACGACCCTCCGGGCCTCAGACGAGCATCCCGAGGCTGGGGAGGTGCAAAGCTGCGACTGCGCAGACACCGGCGGCCCTCGAACCGGAACCATCCTTCCGGGCTCAGAACCCGCCGGGTCCTCCGGCTCCAAGGGCGGCCGCAACCCGGGACCGGGGAGGGCTTTCCGCCAGGGGGCGCTGGAGGTCCGCCCCGGCCCGCCTCCTGGCGCATGCGCGCTCGCCCGCTCGCCGTCCCCGCTTCTCCTGCCCAGGACGCAGTCGCAGCCCGGGACCCGGGCTCCCGCAGCTCCTACCTGCACGGTGACAGCGGCCGGGCCTGCGGGTCAGCGCGCTCTGCGGTCCGCGAGAACGCGTCCCAGGCGCCGGGAAAGCGTACGCGGGAGACGCACTTCCTGTCCGTCGGCGCCGTTACCGCGGCAACGCGCGCGCACGCGCACGCACGCCGGAAGGGGGCGGGACGCCCGGCCTCTCCGCGGCTCAGCGCTCAGGACTCCTAACACTTGGCACCTGGCCCGCGGCTCCCACCCGCCGCCCACGGATCAGGAGGCTCCCGAGAGCCCCGCGCCTCCCGTCCCCCTGGTCCCATAAGCCGGCAGCGCGCCTCCGGTGAGGGGGTCCCCACACCGCAGGGCCCCGCTGTTTGGAGCAGGTGCTGCCCTCGGACGCCGGCCCCACCCGCCTCGACCCCGGAGCCCACGAGGCGGGCTTCCTCGCACGGCCGCAGCTTTCCTTCGGTAAAGGCGCTGGAGCGTCCAGGTGTGGCCACGCGGGCCTTCCTGCTGCGCTCCCGGCGCGTGGCCAGACCGCAAGGGGGCGCCTGGGGGCGCCCTCAGCCGGCGGGGCCCGCCCCGGTGAAACCGATACAGTCGTACTCGTGCAGCAGGACTCGGGGTACAGGGGACGGCACACGTTGGGAGAAAACAAACCTGTCCGCAGCGGGAAGGGCGGACACCGGTCTGGACGAAGAGGAAAGACGCGACGTGCCCGCTGGTCGGGCCGAGCGGTCAGCCGCGGAGAAAGCCCGTGGCCCACGCGTTTTGCTGTGCAAGAGACAATGAGGTTGTTCACGCGACGCCGCTGCGGCTCGGTGGGTGGGAAAACCTCGGCTGGCCTCCCCGCAGCACGTGCGGGGCCACTCTCTTGCACCTGTCCTCGGCGTTAGGTGGGCATGTGTGGGCCTCCCGCTATGGTACACGCCGGACGCTGCAATGAACACTAAGCCCCAAAGGATGTCCCCTTAGTACCGCGTTTCCGACTCGGCTCTCGTTCACCTGCGGTTATTAAACTGCGCGATAAAAGACAAGGAACTTCTGTTCTGAAGCTGGGAGAAGCTGAGGTCGAGGAGGTTGAAGTGTGCAACCCATTAGTGCCAAACGGCGCTTCGCCTAGCGGAGTACAAGATTCCCAGCTGCAGGAAGGGAAGTAAAGTGCATTAAGGTACTTTATTGGAAAAACCGGAGATTCAAAGTAAACTCAAGATACTGCAAATCAATAGGTTCTAAATTCTTGCCTTGTGTGAGAACTATCCACTTCACTTTGTTTCTGAGATTTTGTCACAACAGCAGTCCCCCCTTATCTGCAGTTTGTTGCCCAAGGTCAACTGAGGTCCAAGAATACTAAAAGTTCCATAAACAATTCCGAAGTTTTAAGTGGTGCACCCTTCCGAGTGCCTGATGAGATCTCCTGTCGTTCCGCTCTGTCCTGCTGCAGGCACTCCCCACGAATCAGAGGCCTGGCAGCCGTCTGGGTCAACAGATGCGCAGGGAGTTATCGCAGGGCTCACCCCCAAGTCACCCTTACTTCACCTAATCAAGGCCCCGAAGCAGGGGGGTGGGGGTGCAGGCAATGCCCGCACCGGGGAGCAGCTGGGAAGCGCTCCCGTTGAGAGACAAGGGGAGCAGTAAAGAGTGATTGAGGCCGTGAGAGAGAAAACACCCATCTGTCGTTACAGCACATCGTTGTAACTGTTCCACCTTGTTGTTGTGGATGGCCTCGTGGTGTGCCCAACTCGTGCATTACACCTCATCCCAGGCACGGACACAGAGCAGGAAGCCTGGAGCGGCTCGGGCTCGGCACCGCCCGTAGCTTCAGGCACCCACTGCACCGCAGAACACGCCCCCTCCCCGAGAGGAGGGGCGGCGGCGGTGGGAAGTGGGTGGTGGGAAGTGTTTCACTTGGATGCCGAGTCCCAGAACAGATGGTATCTCTTTCACGGTTTTAGGACAATTTGGTAACTATGTAATCTAAGGCACACTGCTACATTTCACTTTTTTATGTGTAGCCTTCCACAGACACACAGCGATGTGAGGTGGGGCGGGGCTCCCCTCACTCCTGCTTACGAGGAAATGAGCAGCTCATACCCAAAGCATCCCTTCTCACAAAAATGAACTACTGCTAAAATGTTAACACCCTCATTTTATTTTTAATAATTAAAATTGTAATTCCCATATAAAACTCCTTTCCCTCGTCACTACAAAGACAATATTCTGTATACATTCAGCTGGTCTTTTCTGAGGTGTTTTACTTGTTCGTTTTGATGCCCCTGCTAAAGATAAGGCTCTGCTACAGCTCCCTCTGGTGACCCCTCTCAACGGCTTTCCTTTCTAAGCTGAGAAGCCAGCCCAGCCCGGGCTCGCCTGGCCAGCCAGAGGCGGTGCAGACACAGCCCTGCTCACCCCCCCCCCCCCCCCGCCCCGTCCCCACACACAGGTGCGGCTGCGGGGGTGGAGCCCGAAGGGAAGGAGGGGAACATGAATCCTGTTACGACTCCAAAACACACTACCAACAAGTAAAATTTTTCTCTTATGGGGGAAAAAGTTTCCTTAAAGCACATTTAAAAGTGCTCCTTAAATCTTGTAACACAATTCCATGTTCGAGTAGCAAAACTAAAGGTATTTCTCTTTACACAAGTATTCTCTCGGGAAAAAGCCCGCTGCGGCCATGAAAGTGGCTTCCACCCTTGCCGAGCCTCACTCCGCTCTCTTGGCGACACAGCCGTGGCCGTGAATGTGGGAAAGTCTTGGGGAAGCACGAGCTCACGCACAGCTCTCGGTCAGGCCCGGTGAGCCACACCCCCTCTCCGACGCGGCAGGGCGGCCGTCCACTCCCAGGCAGACAGACGAGCGTGGCTCTGGGCGAGATCCGCGCGGTTTGTGAAATGGGACCACAGGTCCAGTCCGAAGGACTCGGAAACAGCCCGTTTTCTCCTTCTGTAGACTCACTTAACGTACGAGCTGGTTTGGGTTGGTGGTGTTTAAAGTAAGTCACCTCTGAAGACTGGCCTAGGCACAGGCGACCCGGCCCCGACGGCCTCCGTGCCCGGTCGCCGAGAGGCCCCGGCCGTTCCGAGCACAGGAGTTTCGCTGAGATACACGCCAGCGTCCAGTTCTGAGACCTGAGGACACAGCTCACAGGTGGAAGCACAGCAGTGTGTCTCCTCCTCCTCCTCCAGGGGTGCGGGCCGTTACCTCCCGCACACGAGACGCGGCCTCCCCAACGGGCAGGGTCACTGTGTGTCTGAGAACCCCCGGCGCGGAACCGCTCGGAGCGGGTGGGGGACTGGCGCTGGGGAGGCACCTCACAGGATCACGTCCAGGCAGCACAGGAGGCCCCAGTGGTCGCTGGGAAACCTGCCACAGTCCAGCTTCTCCAGCCCCAGGAGGTCCAAGCTCCGGGGCACGAGGTGGCCGCCGTCCGCGGCCGCCCTGAAGAAGATGCGGTCGAAGCGGAGCCTGCTGACGGCGCGCAGGCCCAGGTTGGAGTTCGCCTGCGTGTCCCACGTGTACTGGCAGTGCTTGGGCCGGCCCAGCAGCTCCCAGACGTCCGAGACGCTGCCCGGCAGACCGCCGCACTGGGCAACCTGGAAGGGAGGAGGTCCGTGAGACTCAGGGTTCCCCCCGAGTTAAAAAGGCGTCTTCGCTGCGACGTCCCAAGTCCGTCACAGATCACGGGCCCCCCCCCCAGTCACTGGCTAGGGCCCCCCCCACCGGCACCGGCTAGCGCCCCGAGGCAGCACCAGGTGCCGTTCTCAGTGGCCGTGCTGGGGAACACGCTGGGCCACGGGGCGAGGTGGCGGGTGATGCGGGGGCGGCAAGCGCGTTGGCGGCGTCTGGAACCTGCCCCCGCCCTTGCGCCACAAACAGGCCGTGACCCTGGTGTCGGGTGAAACTCCGGAGGCTGGGAACCCCTGGCCCCGGCTGTCGCTTCGGTTTTCAAAAACAAGCACAAGTGAGAAGGCAAAACCGCGGCTCCAGCCCATAAACTTGGAAGCCGCCGGTGTGTGGTCCCACTGCCTCACCTGAAGTTTACTAACAACAGGAATTCCTCCTCGTGCCCCTGACTCTCCAGGACTCAGAAACAAGTATGGAGCAATACACACAAGAACTGCCACTGTAACGTATACAGTTCAACGGCATTAAGTGCATCCACGTAACAATGTAGCCAGCACACCACCCACCTCCCCGACCTCCTCTTTGCTCACTTTAAAGTCAGGTTCTTTCTGCCCTGGCTGGTGTGGCTCCGGGACTGAGCTCGGGCCTGTGAACCAAAACATCGCAGATTCGATTCCCAGTCAGGGCACACGCCTGGGTTGCAGGCCAGGTCCCCAGTAGGGGGCGTGCTAGAGGCAACCACATTGATGTTTCACTCCCTCTCTCTCTCCCTCCCTTCCCCGCCTGTCTAAAATAAAATATTTTTTTAAAAAATCAGGTTATTTTCTATTGTTGGCTTTTCGTTGTGAGAGTGCCCTGTACACTCGTCAGGAATCTGAGTGGTGCACGTGCACAGGGGCCACACCCATCTTCCCCGTGCGTTCCAGTGCTATTGAGCGCGCGACGGGTGCGTGCGGAGCCCTCTTGCGTTCTGAGCACTGCCTCCCCCCGCCCCCCGCCGACCGCACGCTGGGCTGCTGGCAGGCTGACGTGTGTGACGTCCACCCGTCCGTTTCTGCTCGGTCGTCCGCGCTCCTGCTGTCAGACCCAGGAAGCCACTGCCAAGCCCGGCGTCAGGAAGCCTTCCCGTGTTTTCCCTGAGTTCTGTGGTTTCCGCTCTCACCTTGAGTTCCTGACCCATTTTGGATAAACTGTCGTACAGGGAGTAAAGGAAGGACCCAGCCTCATCTCTGTGTGTGTGGATATCTGGTTTCCAACACCATTTGCTAAGACGCAGGATTTTTATGGAGTTATCAGTCACTCAACTAGACGCCAAGAACCTCTAGCTATAAACCCACCAAACCGCCGAGAGGCCAACGGAGAGCTTATTTTTTTGTTTTCTCTTGTTTGTTTGTTTTTTAATTATTTTAATCTAGTTTTCTTTGAAGATTTCATTTCCTTATTTTTAGAGTGAGGGGAAGGGAGGGAGGACAAGAGGGAGAGAAACATCAGTGTGTGGTTGCCTTTTCTGTGCCCCTCACTGGGGACCTGGCCTGCAACCCAGGCCTGTGCCCTGACTGGGAATCGAACCTGTGACCCTTCAGTTCATAGGCCCGTGCTCAGTCCACTGAGCCACAGCAGCCAGGACGACAGAGCTTGGTTTCTGAACTCCCTGCCCAAGGACACAGCCGGGCAGGAGTGAGGCAGAGCCCCAGGCCTCCCCGGCACTCCGATCCCCGGGCGCTGCCCGCCCCGACTGCTCCCTCCCGGGCCCCTCCCCTCCCTCCCGGAGCACCCCGGTGACTGCCTGCTGCTCTCCATCTCAGTCCCCCTTAGTCTGATGTGCGCTCCACCAGAGCAGGGGAAAGGGCAAGACGGGCTCACCGTCTAGCGAGCTCTGAACTACAAAGGTCCTGAAAAATCCCCGTGCGTCCAACCGAACGAAGGAAAGAGACTCGGCCTCAGACCCGGACACCGCGGCGGCACCAGGAGAGGAGGACGGCCTCACCCACGGTCCCAGCCACCACTGAGCGGTTCCGCCAGCACGCGTGACCTCTCCCAACCTCCGCGCCACCATCTTCTCCGGACGCCCCTGTGACCCCGTGTGTGTTCCCCGGGGGCGGGCAGGCCTCCTGCCCCGCCTCCCCGTGCGAGGCGCGGAGCACAGCGGAGGAGCCAGCTGCCGGGTCACACCTGCGAGGTCACCGACGTGCGTCACCGGCCTTGGTCCTTCGGTCGGCAGGAGCCTGAGCTGGTTCCCGCAGCAATGGCCTGCCTGTACCCACGGGACTGACGCTGCCACTCACCTCGCGGTCCCTTAGGTTCGTGTCTCCCGCGAATATCACGGTGGCCGACTCCGGCGCCTCCTGCATCTTCTTCAGCACCGTCCTGAGCTGGTTCATCCGCTCCTGGGCGTGCTCCCTGGTGCTCTCCAGGTGGGACGTCATGAGGCACAGCCCGTTCCCCGACACGCTGGCCTGCAACAGGACGCGACCGCGCGGTGGTTAAAGCCAGCTCGAACGCCGGACCCCGACAGCGGAATCTGGGGTCCCCACCTGACCGGCCCACGTTGACCTGGGTCAACCCACGGGGAGACCACCCACCCAGCGCGGTGCTTCTCCTTCCAGGTCGAGGAAGCCTGAGCTGCTGCCCCTGCTCCCGGTGGAGGCTGCTCAGCAAGCACCCACTGACCCTCCACAGCACGCCCTCCCCCACGGCCCCAGGCTCCCCGCTCCGCGTCCCCACTGCATGCTGACAGGGCCGTTCTGACGCCCCCAGACTGATTTACAGCGCGACTCCTGCACACAGGACAGTCCCTCTGCCCACTGCCTGGTCCTCCAGGGCCCGGCACGCAGGCGTTCAGGACAGGCCAGTGAATGAATCGGTCGGGACCGTTCCCCGTTTGCGGTTGCCGCACCAAAGAGGTGCCCTCCTCACACCAGCTGCCCCGCACCCCGGCGGCGCGGGGGCCGTGCACCGCGTGAAACCGGCGCCGGAGGCGAACGCGGGACGTCACCACCGCTCCCACATCGCCAGGAAAGCCCCCACCGAACCAAGGGTTTCGTTCCCACAAGTTTGTCTACCCTTGAAATTTACGTGAAGACTAACTGTGCAAAGTCCTGGAGACCACGGGGAGACCATTAGTGAGGAGCACACTCTTCTCTGAAGACAGCAGTTTAAACACAAAGATGTCACCACGGGACCACAAAGAGCACATTCTTTCTTTATACAGCAGTCGACTTTTAAAATTTACTTACATGCACACACAAAAGGTTCCTCATCATTTGTGTTTTCGGAAAAGGAACAACCTCTTGGCTTTTAAACGTCACTCTCGATTTCTTCAGCATTATGGCCGTGAAGTATGCTTCCGTGTGACCTTCGGACGTGCAGGGGAGAGAGTTAGGCGGGCAGGGCAAGCACGCCTGCGGCCAGCCCACCGCCGTCCCCCGCGGAGACCCCACAGCAAACGGGCAGACGCTGCGGCCGATCTCCGTCCTAAAAGTAAACTGCGTCAGAGTAACCCGAGCCGGCCAGCCACGCCCCTGTGTCTGCCTGCCCCCGTCCCAAAATGGGACTGCAAGTGTGGGGGAAACGTAAGCATGAGCTCACACAAGTGCCAAAAACAGTTCATGGTGCCAACAGGAAACAAAAAAAATGAGAAGTTTCTGAAAGAGTAGCCACGAGTTCCCCTGAGGCAGACCAGCACGCAGCTGTCCCCTCGCCCCCTCAGGGAGCAGCAGGAGGCTCCGGTGACCGAGCAGCAGCAGCGGAGGCAGAACGGGGTCAGGCTGCAGAAGAGACGAAAGGGTGGAGGCAGTGAACGAAGGCTCACAACAGTGTTTCAGGAAAGCACGTAGATGGAGGAGCGGGAGCTGACTTCTCAGAACAGAAGGCCACCAGCAAGAGGAGGAGGAAGATACGGGAGGGGGAAAAGGGGGAAGAAGGACAAAAAAAAGGGAAGAGCCGGGAGGAGGGGCCGGAGGGGGTAGAGAGGCAGACGGGGAGAGTCTCCCAGAACTGAAGGTCACGAGCCTCCAGGCCGCAAGCTCCCACCAAGCGTTCAGAACAGCGAGTGAGAAACAGGACCACGGGCTCGGGCAGCACAACGAAGACCCTGACAGGCGGGGCGGGCGGGGGGAGGGAGGACAGGGGTTGGAAGGGCTCCCGGTTCACGGTCACAGGCGGGGGAACCAGACAACACTGAAGCGGTGCCTTCAGAATTCTCAGGAAAGACGAGAGTCCGCCTGGAAACCTCCGTCACACTGTCATCGCCTTGACAGTGGGTGACAGACACACTGTCATCCCAGGCGGAGAGAGCAGCAGGCGCCCCAGACGCACTGGGGTTCGGAAGCCCCGCCCCCACGCACTGCTTCTCGGGAAGCGGTTCCAGAACGTTCTCCGGTGAACGCGGCCTGAACCGAGGTGGGGGGAAGCAGGGGCCCAGGAACAGGACACCGGGAAGACAGAAAGAACCACCTGGAGGTGCAGGAAAGGCGTCTCCAAGGGAGACGGAGACTCGGCGAGGACCCGCCTGGACCCGGAGCCCGAGACCCCATCCCATGGAGAAGTGACCGTCAAAACGGGAGACTTGGCCCCAAATCATGAAATGCAGCCAAGCACACTTAGGAGAAACAAAACAGATGGAAAATCAGAAAGCTAAATTATTCAGAGGAAGAAGCTAGAAAAACAAAAAATAAGCCCTGGCTGGTGCGGCTCAGTGCACTGAGTGCCGGCCTGGAACCAGAGGGTCGCTGGCTTCGATTCCCAGTCCGGGCACATGCCTGGGTTGTGGGCCAGGTCCCTGGTTGTGGGGGCGCAAGAGGCAACCACACACTGACGTTTCCCTTTCTTTTTCCCTCCCCTCCCCTCTGTCTAAAAATAAATAATCTTTTTTTAAAAATAAAATTAAAAGACGACCTTTTGAAAGAGCATAACCACATGAAACAAATATGTTAAGTACAACTGGAAAACAAAAAATTTGATAAAAACCGGCTAACTACAATGCACTTACCACCCTTAAAATTTTTAACAATTTCACCAAAAAGCTAGTCTCAAATTTTGGAAATTTGGATTTTCCTGAGACATCATCCACTTCAACCACTTTTTCACGAAAATTAACAGCAAGCTGTGTAAAATACTCTCCCATAGTTCTTTCGGTACCCTGTGTCCGGCCTGTTTTGTTCAAACTTACTTTGTTTGTGCTGTTTGTCTGTTCCGCCTGCTCCAATGGGCGAGCCTTGATTTATCTCTTTCACCGCCTTGTGTTTCAAAGAAAAAGAGAAGCTAAGGTACAGGGAGGGTGTTACCTGTGATGATGGTGTAATTGCTGGCTCTCTTCTTCAGGAAGCTGTAATACGGGGGAGTGACTTCCTGCAGAAACACCACGTCCGGGCCGTACCTGACGGAAAGCACGGGAGCTGATGCGACCACCAGGGGCGCCGTTTCGTTCGCGGGGACTCGCGATGCAGAGGAAACGCAGAACCACCGCCCTCCAAGACACCCAGCGCTCCGCGTCTGTCCCCACCGATCTCCGACAGCTGTGAGACGAGGGGTCCGTGCCCTTCTACACGCCACCGTGCAGATTAGCGCAGAACACGCACACACCACAGCTCGGTGAGGCCGAGAGCGCGAGAGTCACTGACGAGAGCAGCCAGAACCCTGAGCGCGCCCGACGGTCCCGAGTGCCGACCCACGTGTCCCGCGACACCACCTCGCCCCGGCCTCTCGAGACGGGACGTAGAAGACTGAGCTCCGGAGAACAAGGTGGCTCACAACAGACTCCACAGGTGACAGCCGGTGTGTGACAAAGGTCTTTTGGTAACTTAATTGTCATAGCGATAATTACATAGGGCCCGGCACAAATAACGCCCCTACTTTTTTTTTTTTTTTAAATTACAGAATCTTCTAGCACAAAATCGTAAGTGTGTCGTTCTGTAACACAGCAATATCCAATTCGAGCACACCACGTGACACTTCAGCTGAATGTTCAAGTTAGAACTGTAAGCGATCACACGCACCCGATAACCCCACCCACCACCCTCGAGCAGGCGCCCCTGCAGCGGCACCCTGCGTGCGGAGTCCATAAGGAGGACGGCTCTAGAAGGCTCCTAACAGGAACCAGTGCCCCGCCCCACCCCGCCAGCCCAGGGAGCAGGGCTGAGCTCGGGTCCCAGGCCCGCAGTGGCTGGCTGTGCTTGCACGCAGGGCAGACACACCACCGCACGCCCCGGGAAGGAAAACAGCAGCACTCACAGCGCCAGGAAGGCACACACCCCCTGGGCCCTCTCCAGCAGGTTACATGGGTCCAGCCCGTCGATGTTCCAGGTGATCAAGGAGAACGCGCTGCCGTCCTCCTGCTGGGCGGGCTGCTCGGGCGTGCGGCTCCCCGGGCGCGTGGGCGAGGCTGGGTCCTCACTGGTCAGGTCAACGCTGGCGAGATCAGAGTGAAACACAGCTTTGCAAACAATCTATATACTGATTAATGTGTAAGTCTCTCACAGTGAGTGGTGGCCCTCATTTCAGTGAAATGCATTTAAAGCGACCCCGAAGTGATGCAGACACCGGCCGGCAGTGTCCGCGTCATTACCGATGAAATGAGACATTCACACGGACTATCGGGTCCGGCGGAGGATAGGGGACAGCGTGGCTTTTCTCTCAAGGGGAGCAAAGGCCATGGCCTCCGCCAGGGCGGGCCTTTATTTCTTTTTCTGGTATCATTACACGAAGGTCCTCATTTACTAGGCACAGGTTCACTGTAGGTGGTTACCTTTTACAGAAAACTAAGGAGCCAATGCCTCTCATCACGTCACAGAAGAGGGATATTTGCAAATGAAAAGGCAAAAGTGGTTGAACCGGTTACACTCATCCTCGGAAGGTTTAGCCTGGATTTTAGGAAGTTACTTTGCAGTAAATGTCCTCAGTTCAGGGGGAGGGAGTTTCTAGCAAGAGCAAGACTCCAAGCGGCCTAGGCACATTGCTGATGTGATTCCCCACGGGAGAACCTATCCGAGGGCGTGGGTCCCGTGCATCTCCGAGTGGGAGCTGGGCCCACGCCACGCAGAACGGTCTCCTACACTGAAGGGTCCGCCAAAGCACACGTCCGGCGGCTGAGGAAACAGACCCTGCGCCACCCGAATGTCTGCCCGCCGCACACGGCTGACGCAGCGCCCTCCCACGACTGCGCTGCTGAACTGCTTTCGTGAGCCGGGCCCCAAACTGGCCCAGGGCAACACGCCCACATTCGTTTGGATTCGTGTCAAGCCAGGTCTGAAAAGAGACCTCATCGTGGCAGGGGACAAACAGCTGCCAATGCTCCGTTCTGGCCCGAGAGCTGGACTCTAGCCCTCTCCAGGAACCCGGGCCTCCGTGACCTGCGTGGCCAGTGGGACAGTGGACGGGACACCCGGGGACCCCTGAGGCTTGGTGGGAAGACACCTGGCGGCTTTCCCTGCAGTCTCCTAGGGCATTCTCTCCAGGAGCCTGAGCCACCAGGTGAGAAGTCCGACTCCCCGAGGCTGCCACGCCCGAGAGGCCACAGGTGCCTGCTGCGGTCCAGTCCTCAGCCCCACAGCCAACCCCACCTTCCACCAGCTCCACCGGGGCTAGAAAACCACATTTCTAGTCAGTGCACACTGACCCTACCCTGTCTCTTACGAGGTACTGAGCTGTGTTCCGAGACAGAACAACAAAACTGCAAGCCATGCAGCCCAAGAGGCACAGAGGAGAAAATGTTGCAAATCACGCCCAGAACCCAAGGACCAACTGGGGGACAGGACCCGAACCGAACGCGGAACCCTTTCAGAAGCGACTGGTCCGCTGTCCAGGAAGGTCTGGTGCTGAAACCCCTGAAATCTCGCCCGAACCCTGGGTGGGGAGACGGGTTTGAGTCGTGTCTCCCATCTGATTGCCAGGTGAGTCCAAACTGACACTTCTTCTGTTCCCAGACGCTGGTGCCATAGTCTTGGCTTCTGTGCGCACCGGGCCGAGAGCCCTTGCTCGGTCCTATTAGTTTTAGTGTCCACTGGTGATTCCTGCCTGAAGTCATTGTTACTATGGTGGTTCCCACGTGGGGCTTTTTTCCTAACTCCCTCACGCCTTCTACATTTAGTATTTGGAATTCCACTGTAAGGACGAACGTACTGTAGTTATTGATCTAGATTCTTTACAGACGAAGCCTCGCTGTCACTGGAGTAACAGGGGCAGGGGCACATTGTACAGAAAACCACATTTCTAGATGGTTGCCCGCGGAAATAACCCATCAACGCAGGACCCAGGCGGACTTCCACGCTCCCTTGATTCCATAGAGGTTTCTGCCTCATTCATTTGTTTGCAACCTCGCGCTCGCGTGTTTCCTATATACTTCGAGTGAAGACTTTCAGACGGTTCCCGGGGACCCCAATGCCGCCGGCGGGGCCGAGCACTCCTCCTCCCCCAGCTGGGGCGCCGCCGAAGCCCCGCCCGCCCCCGCCCACTCACCAAGACCCCGGCCCGGGCGCGGTCTCCGCGCGGTGTGGGACGGCGCCCTCCTCCGGCCGCGGCTCGAAGTAGGCGTTCAGCGCCCTCTGAGAAGAAAGACCAGTAGGTGAGGGGGGGCGCGCGCCCGGCGCGGGGCCCGGTCCCGACCGCACACGCACACGAGGAGCGTACTTCCATCTCCCAGGCGTTCTCGGTCAGGTAGCGCCGCGCCACGGCGGCCTCGCAGCTGGCGATGGTGGAGAAGTCCGCACACAGCAGGAGCCGCTTCTTCTCCACGGGGTCCCCGTCGTCGAGCCCCGCCTCCGGACCCACGTCCACACTGCGCTTTCGCTCCATCCTCGCCGCCGCCCGCCGCCGCCGCCGCCCGCCCCGCCTCTCTGCGCAAGCGCCCGTCCCGCCTCCCCTGTGTCCCCGCATCAACCGTCCGGCGGGGAAACGCGGCCCGCCTGCGGCAGGCGATCGGCGCAGCCGCGCAGCGGAAGAGGGGTGGGGAGCGGGGGTGGGGAGGACAGAACAGCGCGCGTGCGCGGTCACGACGGGGCGCGGAACCTCAGTGCGCGCGCGCGGGAGGGCCGCGGGCGGCAGGGCGCGCGCCGCGGACGGACCTCTGCCCTCTGCCCTCTGGCCTCCGGCGTCCTGTGCGTCCTCGTGGGTTTAGCAGGCGCTAGGTCCCCGGCTCTTCCGAGGTCGTTCTTGCGCGGGCCCTGGAGCCGGCGGACTGCCCGGGATGAGCCTGGCCAAGAATGCGCGGGAGGCGTTGAAGGCCATCGCCAGTAGCCCCGGTTTTGACAGAATTTTGGAAAAGGTATTGTAGGCGCAGCCGCGGCTTGGGATCAAGGGAGCAGGAGGCACCGCGCTCGCCTCGCGCTCGATTCCGGCGCTGCGCCCGTCGTTCAGCTTGGTCACGGCTCCTTCACGGAGCGCCGCTGTGTGCGGGGTCGAGAGCACAGACGAGGCCATCTGATGGTCCATAAATAGTGCGGGTGTCCTTCGTGGAGACAGCACTGCGCTCGGTTCTAGTGCCAGCAAGGACAGTAGCGCGACCCGCCTGTGGCGCGGGAGGAAGCCCAGGTATCTGCCCCGCGCGCCCGCAGCCCGCAGGGTTATTACAGCGGGACAGCCGGAGCCGGGCAGCCAACTCAGGAGCCGGGTGGCGGGGCGCGCAGGAGCCAAGCAACCCACACTCCCAGTCGCCACTGCCTGTAGAGAAACGTGCTCCGTAGGACGCATTGTCGATAAGCGCGAGTAACACACTTAACAGCCTGCGAGCTTGTGGATTTTCCCCCCAAATGTTTCAATGCATTCATGCCTGTTTTTCTTGCAATTAGGATAGAGTGCTGGGAAATTGGGAAATAATTTGGAAATGGGGTTTAAACACAAGTCGACTGCAAACGAAGAATGTAAGGCTTTGGAGCAAGGTCTCCCTCCTGGAACTCGACTTTTAGGCTGTATTTGCAACGTGTGAGTAACTGTCCCTAACGATCTCAGGGTTTTTTTCGGAAAACAACGGAAATAATATCTAGCGTTGGCATTGGTGGTAACTTGCCTTCCAGGGAGATACACTTGTTAACCCGAATGTGTCGGGTTTTACAGAAGGCGAAGTAGGGTTGGTTAGCCGTGCAGCCTGGGCCAGTGCTGTCCAACAAACGTGTGATGCAAGCTACAGCTGCGAGCCACATGTGGGAGTTTACATTTTATAATAGTCACACTTTAAAAGGCAAAAAGAAATAGGTGAGTTAGTTGTAGTGATATATTTTAAGTAACTCATTAGATCCCAAATAGTCTTTTTTTAAAAAATATTTTTAGAGAGAGAGGAAAGGAGGGAGAGAAACATCCATCAGCCTCTTGCACGCCCCCAACTGGGGACCTGGCCCACCACCTGGGCTTGTGCCCTGACCAGGAATCGGACTGGCAACGTTTTGGTCTACAGTCCGGCACTCAGTTGGCTGAGCCACACCAGCCAGGGCCAAAATAGTCTTTTAACATGTAATCAATACAGAAGAGCATTTCTTTTTCACACTTAATCTTTGAAACGCAGGTGCATGTTACATGTACGGCACCTCTCCGTTCAGAGTGGCCGTGTGCCAGGCGCTCAGTTCCCTGTGGACTGCACAGGTGGACGGCATGGTGGGTGCTCTGCGTCAGCAACTCGGATCTCAGAGGGGCTTGGAGGTGGTTTCATGTGGGCGGAGTTGCCAGGGGTAGCGTGGGTGGTGCCTGGAGATCTGTACATCTCGCCGTGCGCATGGCCCCTCTGACCATGCATTGTACCGTAATGGTAATAGCGACCTGGACCGGGGTTCTCTCTGGGGGTGATCGCTCCCATGGGACTTCTGGCAGTGGCTGTCCCGAGATATTTCGGGGCGTCACAGTGGGAACTGGAGCGCCACTCCCGGCTTGCAGTGGGTCGAGGCCAGGGAGGAAGCGGCTAGACGTGGTTGAGAGCGTCCCTGCCCCGTCCCCACGGCAAAGCCGTCCAGCCGAGTGCCAGCGCTGCTGAGGCTGAGAAAACCCAACTCCTCCTCCGAATCACTCACCTTGTTGTGGGTCAAAGCCACAAAAACTGCAGCTTTTGTTTTTTCCGAATGTGAACTGTGCCCTTGTTGTGACCTTGGAGCTGGTCGTGCAGATGGCACACGGGGCTTCTCCGCAGAGAACAAAACCAGTCCTGCTCTCAGGCTCTGGTTAGCAGCCCTGCGCATTAACGTCTCTGCTGAGAGCGCCGCTTTGCTTGTGTGTCAGACAGCTTTGTCCCCCTCAGGTTCTTTTTGGGTTGACCACAAAAGGGCAGTGACGTGGTTAGAAATTTATCAACGAAATATGCCAACGGGTGTTTCCGTGTTCATTACTGGCCACTGAAAAGGCCTAGGTCCAAGAAATACACGAGAAAACGACAAAGCAAGGTTTACTCAAAAACTTACTAAGTACAAGTCTTGGTGGTCATACCACCTGTAAGGTCAAAAGTGGAAATGACCTCGTGTCCGGCCGCAGCGGAACTGGGAGAGAAATCACTCACTGTCTGCGAAGGAGTCGTGACTTTAAAAATACTTTAATAACGGAGGAGCATGTGCGGCTTCGTGAAATCAGAACTCCTCGTTGACCGTATTTATTGAGGCAGCGCCCACTGTGGGTCAGGCGCAGTGTGCGTTGCTAACAGGAGCTCATCTTTTTATGGTAAAAGGTCCAGTGAAAGTCAGAATGCAACGATCTGGAAAAGAATGTCACCCTACGTGACCCGGTGTTGAAACCTGATGAGTCAGAACCTGAAACTAGTCAGAGCTGCCCCAGAGACCCTGGGGGCTGGGGGGGGGGGGGCACGGAGGCCGTTTTCGGAGGAGGCGGAGCCAGCAGTGGGCGTGGCCGGAGGCTCCCCGCCCAGCTCTGCAGATTCAGACCTGGGGCCGCGGTCGGGTGGGGTGGGGCCTGCTGTGCTGTGGGCACTGGGGTCCGGTGCTTCGCTGAGGAGGGATGTGGTCAGGAGTGAGCACTGCTGCTCGCTGCTCCGGGAAGGGACCCGGGCAGGCTGGTTAGGAAGGCATACCCCCGTCACCCAGCGTCCCGACGTGGCAGTCCTGCGCACGCAGAGGCACCCTCGTTCGTGACGGCGGCAAGCGTGGGAGAAGCACCTGGTGTGGCCGAGGCCGGGAGCCCACGCAGCTGTCCCGGGCGCCGCCCTGAGCTGGAGGAAGGGCCCGGCGCACCGGTGGGGGGGTGGGGGGGAGAAGGGTGAATTGCAGAGCAGTGTGTGAGATGTGGCCTGCTTTCTCACGGGCCACATCTCCAGGACCCATGGAAGAGAAAGGGGGACCCCGCACAAGCGCACGTTTGAGTGTGCGTGGAGAATGAGGGGGACCCACGGCACTGACCGGAAGTGGGCAGGCAGTGGCATCTCCGTCCTGCGACCCATTCAGGTGTCCCCGGGCGGTCACCTCCTACGTTATACGGACGTCTCGTCGCTGCTGTGGAACGCATGTATTGTTCGTTGTCTGCTGAGTGCGGCGGGAAAGGTCTTCGGTCCAAACGGAGGCGGTGGCAGTGCAGAAGGCCGGCCTCGGTGGGGAGACAGGGCCCCGGCCGCACCGGAGCCATGCCGCGGGGCAGGGCTCAGTGTCGGCGTCCCAGGAAACCTCTCTTTCCAGCACTGGGGGCGAGCGCCCGTGTCAAGGGAAACGGTGGGGAATTCACACTTCTCCTGCCTCAGAGCCAGACCAGGCGTGGGCCTGTGTCCGCCCCCGGCGATGACACGCTGCTGCGTTGCTACTCCGCTGTCTGGGCAGCCCCGAGCCCCGAGGTGTGCGGAGACCCCAGAGCTTGTCACCGAGCGTGTGTGTCGGGACGGCTGAGCCAGCCCCCGCCTGGCTCACCGCCATCCGCCCTGCAGGGGTGTCTCCCTGGTGGGACAGTGGCAGCTGGGGGTCCCTGCTGCCCCAGCCGGGATGGACGGCCGAGGCAGCCCCACCCTGTCTGCCCCTCCTTCAGGTTCAAGGCCGCAGGGCCTGTGTGGGGGAGAGCTCTTGCCAGTGTGACCCTGCTCACTCCTGCAGGGAGCTGCCGGCTCTGCCGGTGCAGTCCCCACAGGGAGAGTCAGCCCATCGGGTGCACCAGCGCCGACAGGCCCCAAGGGAGCGTGCGAGGCCCGCCGGAGGAGGGGACACTGACTGAGACCCCACTGGTCGACTTCCGGCAGAGGGAGACGGGCAGCGTCTGACTCTGCGTCACCCCTTCTGGGCGACTCGGTTTGCCCCTCGGGGCTCTGGCGGGCTGGCTGTCCGGGCTCTTCTGACACCACGCGGTGCTCACCACCACTCTCCTCCACGTGCAGGTGACGCTCGTCTCCGCGGCGCCGGGGAAGGTGACCTGCGAGCTGAGGGTGGAGGAGGAGCACACCAACAAGTTTGGCACGCTGCACGGGGGGCTGACGGCCACCCTGGTGGACACCATCTCGACGCTGGCCCTGCTCTGCACAGAAAGGGCCCTGCCGGGCGTCAGCGTGGACATGAACATCACGTAGGTAGTCCAGCCGCAGCCCCAGCCTCCCTGCGCCTCACGACCCACCCTGAGGCCTCCCAGCCTCCCAGCCTCCCAGTGGAGAAGCGGAGGGGGCGGGGCCTAACCCGCCTCCCACCGGGGTGCTGGTGGGAGAACCACCACTGTAGACTCGTGGCTCCTGACTGTCTCTGACACCGGACGAGTGGTCAGGGCATGGGAGGCCAAGCGAGGTGCAGAGGGAAGGCGGAGAGACCTTCCCGCAGACACCGTCAGCTCCTGGTGACAAGGTAGCCACAGGTGTGCAGACACGCTCTGTGGGCTCACCTGCAGCACGCGGGAGCAGCGCCGCAGGGGGCGGGGCCCCGGGCCCAGAGGCGCACGACGCAGCCCTGGCACAGGCTGGCAGTGCTGCCCAGCCCCGACCGGCGAGGGGTGCAGGGCCCAGGGCCTCACTCCCGGACAGCGGTTTTGCTGGCTACCCGACCTAGAAATGGTGGGGGGCGGGGGGCTGGCAGAGGCAGTGCAAACGCAGGTATTAGGTTCCTGAGCAATCTAAGTCTTTTATCAGGCGAATGTCAGAAACATCCAGCCCCTCCTGACTGCGGGAGTCAGTCAGGCCGAGGGCGCAGTGAGCACATCGCAGGGCGAGACGTCGGTGCTCGCGGGGAGACAGCGTCCCCCGAGCTGCTGCTGCTGCTGCGGAGCGGCCCTGCCCTGCCTCTGCCGGCACGGCCTTCCGGGGCGGTCTTCAGACCCAGCTCTGCCCCCACCCCCCTCCGAGGCACTGCTGTCCCCCAGCCCCGGAGAGCGGTCTGAGTCAGGTCTGGCCTTCCCGAGTGCGTGTCGACGGAACTAGGACACGGCCTCAGAGCTGTGCTGTCGGTACTCCAAAAGCAAGCAGGTGACCACTCAGGACTACAGGTAGGCGGGAAGGACCCCTGTTGAAGGTGTGCGCACAGTTGTCACCAGGATGGTGAGGGCCTCACATTAGTCCCTTATAGTCCATGTAGGCATCTCCGAGTGAGTCCAACCTGAAACACTGGCAGGAAACCTTTCGCCAGCTCCCAGTAAATCTCAAGTGGGAAACAAGGGAAAAGGGGTTGGGGGCAAACCACCCCCTCTGTTAGGGGGTGAGGACGAGTGTGGGCCAGGGCCGGGCGCTCCCACCGGAAGGGACGGAAGGCTCCCTGAGGCTCCGTGACTCCCACTAGGGCGAGTCCGACACGAGGGGGCGTTTCTCCCCTTTGGAAACCACTGCCAATGACCGTGCGTGTGTGACTGTTCCCTCTCAAGGTACATGTCCCCTGCTAAAGTCGGAGAAGACGTGGTCATCACGGCGCACGTCCTGAAGCAAGGAAGGACACTGGCCTTCGCCTCCGTGGACCTGACCAGCAAGGCCACGGGGAAGCTGGTGGCGCAGGGCAGGCACACGAAGCACCTGGGGAACTGAGGGGAGCGCAGCCCGAGACCCCGCGAGGGCGCCCAGTGCGCGGGACTGTAACCTTCCAATAAACCAGCACGGCCGCAAGTAGTCAAGAAGCACCTTCTTTTACATGCGTGTATTTATTTATTTGTATTTATTCATTTCTTTTTAGAGAGGGAAGGAGGGAGAGAGAGAAATATCAATGTGTGGTTGCTGGGGGCCGTGGCCTGCAACCCAGGCATGTGCCTTGACTGGGAATCGAACCTGTGACACTTTGGTTCGCAGCCTGCACTCAATCCACTGAGCTACGCCAGCCAGGGCTCCCAGGGCTCGAAGCACCTTCTTTAAGAGCAAGGAGACCAGGTGGGGTGTGGGGCGGGGCGGGGGGCACCTTTGTTTCTCACTTCAGGCCTCTGCGCTTCTGGGTTTCCATCACGTGGACGAGAAACCCTCAGCCCGGGGTCCCCAGAAGTCGGGCGCAGCCAGGAACTAAGCAGGGCCGCTGTGAGACGGTCCCCTTAACACTGGACTCAAGTGTCAGGCAGAAGGGGAAATAGAAATGAGCGGTCAATCCTTAAAGAAGCTTAGGTCCTTCTGAGCTCTAAAATGCCATCTACATTTTCTTCAAACTCAGTTTCAAGGTCATAGAACTCCAGAATTCACGGGCCCTTTTCCATGCTGGAAAATGGGTGGGGCGGTGGGGCCTCAAACAGTCCTCAGGAAAGCTCCCGGGGACGCAGCACGCTGAGACGCAGGGACAGCCTGGCGAGGGTCTGCCGTGCTGGTGACTTGCTCGGGCCTGGTGTGTTTTCTTAGGGGCGGGCCCGCTGTCAGCACCTGGTCCAGCACCTGGTGTGAGGCCACGCAGCTCCCCAGTCTCCCAGGCCGCAGCGTCTGACAGACTGGCCCCGGCCGGCACGGCTCAGAGGATCGGGCTCGCCCGTGAACCCACACACGGCCAGGTCCACTCCCAGTCAGGACACACTGCTGGGGTGCAGGCCAGGACCCCAGCGGGGGACACGTGAGAGGTAGCAGCTGGTGGATGTCTCCCTCACACATCGAGGTTTTTCTCCCTTTTCCCCTTCCCTTCTGAAACTAAATGAAATCTTGAGAATAAATGACCACGGTTGCAGGTTGTTTAGTCCATTTCTCCAAGGCCTGCCCGTGGCGTCCTTAGTATTCGATTTCTGCGCCACAGAGTTACTGATGTCAGGATTAAAGAGCCACCCCCCCCCCCCGCAAAAAAAACAAAGCTGCTTTAAATAAACCTGGAGACGCAGCAGCCGTGAAAAGCGGGCTCTCCCACTGGTCCCCACCTGGGGCCCACCAGCACTGACGTGAACAGAGACCACACGGCAGGCTGTAGGGTGTGAGGCTGGTGGCCACAACGCACACTCGGCATCTCACCAGAAAAGTCGCATTTAAAAAACGGGCGGTCCGCTTCAGAAACGAGGTCGGTAAAGCTCAAGGAACCGGGTCAGGTTAGGGGAGGCCAGAGGCCAGAGACCCGGCAGCTGAAGGCACCCGTGAGAGCGCTCCAGGACACCCTGCACTTTGGGGTGGGGGGAGACCCAGGTGCACCACGGCGACCTTTCCTGAGTCCGCTAGCTTGACCGAGGGACACCCACCTGAGACTGCAGGCGAGGGACGGCGAAAACGGAGCTGGACGAAGGGTGCATGGGAGGGGTCCACTTCACCCTTAGAAAGCCTTCCAACGCTTACTCTAAAGTAAAGACGCAAAACCCACGGTTGCTGAAGTGCGTGCACCTACTCTGAACATGAGCGAGTGTCAATGCAACAGCGGCAGGCAGCCAGGAGCTGCTGTGCCCTGGGGAGACGGACAGGTGGGTATATCCCATGTGCCACCCCCCATCCCCCCCCGCCCGATCCCAGGGCCAGCCCCGGTGCCCACGAGGTGTCCTCAGACACCCGAAGACGGGGGCCCAGAACAGCGCCTGCCGAGGCAGACACTCCAAGTGTCACTGCGAACTGAACGTGCGGGAGCGTGCTGGGATTAGTGGTTTTTCCTCTTCTGTGAAACGAGGCGACATGAAGCCAGGCTGACAACTGCTAAAGGCTGGCAACACGTCCGTGATTCCTTTCTCGTTGAAATTACAAACCAAATGGCCAGGTTTTCCTTCTGAATTTATTGTTAGACCATGGACTGTAGTAACCCCTAAGATCTTTAGTGACACCTACCCAGACACTCAGGAAAAAAAGTTACCACCTCGAGTTTTGTGTGTTCACCTGAATAGTCAGGAACTTTCACCTATTTTATTTAGGTTTTCATTTTTCCAAATTCCAACTGGAAGCTGAATGCAGTTGGAGAGCAGCGTGAGCGCCGAGCTCAGCCCGCAGGAGACGCGCCCAGGCCACGCCCACCCAGTGTGCCGCCCTGAGCAAAGCTCTTCATCTGAAAGGAAAACAAAACAAACAAAACAGAAAACTCTACAGTAGTCTTTCCGTGTGTTCACTGCACAAAACGAGTTCTGCTTTTGTAACGGGCACTCAATGGTCTTTACAATTTAAGATGCCAACTTTAATAGCCTTTTCTACCCCAAAAAACCCTCATAAGTTTTTCTTTAGAATGGTGTAGAAACCAGTATTTGCACAATTCACTGGAATTTTTTTTTGTAAAAATCTCTTTAAAACCAGAAAACAAAACAAAAACTCAAAAGGAAAGCCCTGTGCCCGGCGTGGGGTCTGCAGCCGCCACGACCCCACCCCCGCCCCGCGGGTCCGCCCGCGCCCACAGCGGCCCTCGCCCACAGCAGCCCGGGGAAAGAGATCTGGGAGGAAAACGCGGGCACGTGTGCGTGCCAGGGGACAGGCGGCCCGGCCAGACGGGGGCATGACGCCGGCAATGAGATGCTTTTTCGTTTAAGATTTCTTTCCCGTGGCTGCACTGTTTCCGCAGCCACGTCTGGTCATCAGAGCGAATCTGACAGTGCTCAGGAGCGACGGTGACTATAGCAAAGCCATCGAGTTTTTGGAACACTAGTCATGCCTGTTACCTTCACTTCTCACCCTCCGAACGTCGATGACACACGTCCAAGAGGCAGACCCAGCACAAGCGGGCGACCCCGGGAGGCGTGCCCCCGCGCGCCCGGACACGGCGAGCACGCCGCTGTGCCGAGTCCTCCGCCTCACACGGGTGAGGTGCCGGCACAGCGCAGGAGGACGCGGAGCACCTTCTCTCTCTCAGTCCGTGCAGGAGACATCCAATTTTGTTAAAGTTCTGAGATACAAATGATTTTTAAAAAAATCCAGGATGAACAAGTTTCAAAATGCATAGTGTTCTGTGCGTGAGTCCATTTCCTTTACGCTCGGACAGAATGAAGCGGTGCGAACACAAGGAGAGGCGGCCGCCGCGCCCGGCCGCCCGCCGCGCTACTCGGGCGTGTACGGGTGGAGGTGGTCCTCTACCGTGCCGGCCGCCCAGTGGGTCAGCTGCGCCTGCGGCAGGTAGAGGCAGATGCTGCACAACTTGAAGATCGTAGCTTTGTTTTTTGGAGTCTGGAGGAGAGAAAGGTTAACGTTCTTAGCAGAGAAGACTGTGACACGAGCGTCCCGCTGCCACACAACGCCGGTCTCCCACAGTGTGCCGAGCCCTGGTGGCCAGTGCCGACCAGCACCGAGGGAGGGGGTGAACGGCGGGTCCCACCCACAGGGGCCCCGGGAGCCCGACTGTCCCATACAGAACGCAGGGAAACTCCACCACGCGTGAGCGAGACCGCAAGCACAGACTCTCCGCGGGTGAGAACTGCAGGGGCGGGGACCTGCAGCAGCAAAGCCACGGCAGGCGGGCCACCTGCCGAAAGAAGCCAGGGTCCAAGGCTTTCCCCAGGGACAGCTCGGAAGCGGTGAGGGTGTGGTCACATGTATGTGGAGACAGCAGACACGGTAAGAGCAGGAGCAAGGGGAGGACCAGAAACACTGCCTGTTTCTGTTACCCTTTGAAAGATAAGACCTAAGCGTACACTCAAGGAAAAGACCAGGAAGGAACTAAAATACTACCAGATAAACTCCAAGTCTTACTTTCAGAAAGTCACCAGATGTTGCCACCCAACTGGGGACAAGGGTGCCAGGTACGGTCACACACACCCGCTCCGGCGAGGGGAAGGGCAGCCGAGCCAGGCCCGCCTCCCGAGTCCCCCAGGGAGCAAGGTGGCCTCGGCGCACCTGCCGTCTGGGCACAGAGTGACCCCGCACATGCGCACCCGCGTGCCTGCCACGGCCACCACCTCACAGACAGCGCGTGCTCAGCTCCATGGAAGGAGCCTGCCCCCACAGGCCCGGGTCGGGGGCTTCCGTCCAGGGGCGGCTGCGTCGGCAGGAGGATCCAGACTCCAGCCAGCCCCTCCACACACACCCTTTGCTCCGGCTCTCACCACGGCCCCACGTTATGATAAAGGTCATAACCTTCAAGTCATGACAGTCCAGTTTAGGACAGCACAGGCACAATGTGTAAGTAAACATTACTTATGACGTTTTCTAAGTAAAAATTAACTTGGAATACCTGGATTGCTGCCTAAGTTGCAAGTGCTGATTCTAAACACGTGGACCTTTTGAATGCAGTGCACGCCTCATCCCTTTAGACTTTATCTCCTTTGAAACAGGCCGGCGCTTCTCAGGAAAGGCTCCCGGTCACGGGCCCCCACACACCTCGGGTGTGCAGGAGGAAGGCCGCCTCCCACTCGGACCCCGCTGTCGGCCTGTGAGCGCCCACGCGCCTTCCGAAGGCTCCCCGCACTCGCAGGGGGCCCAGGGGACCTGCCCCGGCTCCCTAAGTCCCTTCCAGACCGACGCAGCATCGGAGGGGCGTGGGAAACAGCGTGGTGACCGCGGCGTTCAGGGCACGCCCCTCGGGCCGGCGCTCACCTGCAGGTGCTGCCTGTCGATGAAGAGAAACACGGACTGGGTCGGGTTGTTGACGACAATTCCAGTCTTGTCCTTGCGGCTCAGCACGTGCAGAAACTGCTTCTCGTAGTCACCGTGGTGAAACTCAAACTTAGCCTGGTGAGAGACACAAGCGTGTGCACGTGACCACAAACGGGTCACGTGTTGTGATGAAACACCCACCGCACGCAGGCGTACACGGCTGAGCGTCCAACACGCTGGCCGCCAGCAACTCCAACCCGGAAGGCCAAGCCCAGTCCTTCAGCAACCCCAGCCACGTCTCCAGGGCCTGGTCAGGACACACGGCCGGCGGTGCCGCCGCTGCGAGGGGTCTCTTCCTCCCAGCGGGGTCTGTCCCAGGCCGGGCGCACTCTGTCTCAGGAGTGTGGGGGGCACAGCGAAGAGACCCACCACACCAGACGCCCTCCGGCCACAACAGCAAGCCCACCGGCGGCCGAGAACCCCCCCATTCTCAAGAGTCTATCATCCAAATGCTCTTTCTCCCCCTGCATCACAGCACTCAGAGGAGTGGACGGAACTGGAGAAGTTGGCAGAACTTCTTGTTCTACTAAGCGTTTCCTAAGTCAGGCCCCGTTCCAGGAGTTTCCGCTGACCCGGGGCTCCCCGCCGCCCGTGATTGGGAACACGGTACCTGGACAGGCCTGAAGGGCTCGTCGGACTCCTTCCACCTGGAGAAGAGGAGACAGACGATCTTCTCGATGTCGTTCCGGGGCCAGAGAATGAAGTCCATCTCCTGAGTACAGCCGATCACGTCCTGCGGCGGGGCGGAGAGGAAGTGCAGGGAGCGTCACCCACAGCCGGCGCCGGCAGGCCAGGCCGAACCTCCCGCCGTCCCTCTGCGGACCCCGCCCAGGGCGCAAGGCCCGCTGCGTGGGGTTCCACGGAGAAGGGGGTGTCACAGGACTGACGGAACCTGAGCGGCTCAGCACCTATCTCTGACTCCTGTCTTGTCGAGTGCTCAGTCACGCAACTGCACCCCCCGTCAGGGCCTCCGTTCCCCAGCGGCAGCTGCTTCTGCGCAGTTTTTTTTTCTTTTAAGACTCTGTACCTTTACTTCCACTGCTCCAAGTCAGAAGTACTTCAGCAGAGGGACCCTGGAACTCCTCCCATGAACCGCCACCTTCCTGTCACCACTGAAACGCTCGGCTACCACTGCACGCCGTCACCCCACTCACCCCCCGGGGCAGCCCTCCGCCCCCCTCCCCCCCACCCAGCGCTAACTGGGCGTCTCCCGTGCGAGCATGCAGGGTTAGCCTCCAGGGAAGGGCAGGAGCCTGGAAGGCCGGCAACCACAGTGCCCCCTATGTGACATTTCTTATTAGGGGCACGAGGTTATCCCCCCCCCCCCCCCCCCACACAAAGAAAGCCAACGGACAGCAGTAGAAAACACTGCTCGCAGCAGGAATGGACATCACTATCAGCACTGAGGCCACCGAAGAAACGTCACCTGTGTTTTATCTGAGGTCGGCTTTTAGAGAGACCCCTGGCCCCGTAACCACACCCAGCTCGCCGCCCCAGCCCCGGGCCCGGCCGGGCTCACCCTCCTCATGGAGCGGTACCGCGGGGCGTGCAGCTGCACCACGTCCCGCTGCAGGAGCTCCGTGGAGCTCTCCAGGGAGTAGCTGGAGTCGCGCACGCCTTTCAGGATGCTCTCCTCGTAGTTGTTCGTCATGACCGGGATCACCTCAGACGCCTCAAACAGGGCCGCCTTCTTCTTCTGGAAGGAGGAGACAGTGCGTTCATCCACCGATCGCACACCGCCTCAACGCTCAGGCCACCTTACAGTGTCGTGCACCTTTACGCCAACTCCGCACAACTCTTAAAAATGGAGTTTTGCACTGAAAACACAGACTTTCCAATAGGCAGATCCTTTCATCCTCCCCCACCCTCAACCCCAACCAAACAGGCGATTATCACAATGTTTAACCAGGTGGTTTCACAGCCAAGTACTTACTTTATCTTAAATGCTGTGAGAAGCAAACACCAACTCCCCAGGGTTAAAAAAACTGACTTACTCCTGAAATAATTTCATTTAACCGGTTCTATCCACAGCTAAGTTAAAACCTCAACTGTCAAAGAAAAGGCCCACAGACTGACTGCACACTGCCCCCCCAAGGCACCCTGCAATACCACCCGTGGCAGCAAGGGGCACCCCACCCCCCCACTTAGGGGTTCAGAGTGGGGTAGAAACCGGGAGAACCCCCAGTCATTAATCAGACACCACACTCAAGACTGGTTTTCTGACTTGCGATCAGCTCACAACTTAAGTGCACAAGCCCTAGTACTTGCTCATACTCATAACCTAATCTCATCCCAAAGACAGAGAAACTGCCAGTGACCGTAACCTGGAAAAAACCACTGTCTCTTCATGCTTCTCCTTGACAGCTCGCAACTAGTTATTTGCTATTTAACTGTGGAATTCTAAGACCAAAAAAGCTAAACCTCTTAGGTATATTCGGTCTACTTATGTCAGACAAGCCTTCAACCCAGTGACGAGGTTCTCTGAGCTGCAGAAATGGAAGTCGCCATAAAGCGTTAAATGCGAGTTTTACGACACTCGACATTCCCCCCCGACCCCGTGCTACTGGGAGTGGACCTGAAGCCGTGTCCTGCGCCCCCCAGCCCACTCCGCCGCTGGACTCCGAGCACGCCCCCCAGGAGGGGAACGAGGCCTGCAGAGGACACCGGGCCCGCCACTCCTCGGGCCACTCCTCTCACTGTTCCAAGAACTCACGCAGCCGCCTGTGCTACCCGACGCCCGTGAACTCCACGTTACCTTCTCCTTGAACACGAAGGCGATGTACATCTTGAAGTCAAACTGGTCAGCTAGAGACTCTTTCTTCTTCCTAAGCTGAGCACGGAGTCTGTTCAGAGCTTGTTTCTTCCGGGAGTTTGGGTCCCCCATTTTCAAATGCAGGTGGTACTAAAGCCTTTGGAAACTGTCGCTAAACTATGGGCACTTTTTCTTAAGACTCAAGTACAACAGAAACAAGTCATTTTTCCCCTGCTAATATGATTGAGTGGCCAAAATCACGACTGAAACCCAAAACTGCGCCTTCTGGCAGTACCCGCAGACCGTCACATCACAGGGCCGAGAAATGAAAGGCGCTCCCCAGTCATATCTGGACAACAACGTTTGGGGTGGGGCGGGGGAAGGGGAGGAAATAAAAGCGGAGAAAATACTTGAACTAATTTTTTTGAAAATACATTTGGCTTCACTGCCAAACGAAGGCCTTACGGGAGGCGCGAAGCCGAAGACCAGGACCTAAGTGTGCACTAAAACACAGCCGACACCAGGTCAACCCTTGCAATCCATCCGGACTCCACACCCTGTTTTAGAAAAGGGGTGATGAGGGAACAGGGAGGGAAAGTGTGATCTTTGCTTTCCAAGTACCAAAAAAAAAAAAGAAAAGAAAAAAATAAAGAAAAAACCCACCAACACAACCTCCCAGAAACCTCGGAACAGGGAAGGTGAATGAAACGGAAATGCCCGATGGGGTCTCACCCAGCCCGGCCCATGGCTGCGGCGCCTACTTATCCCCAGTCACTCCCGGTCTCGCTACTGCTGTGCTGTCAGTGCCGTTATTGATTACACTTGGAGGTGAGCAAAGAGAACAGTGCAAAATCGGTCGAGAAGGACGGGGAGAGGGTCAGGGTTTCCCTGCGATCAGCTACAGTGTATACCGGGGGCGGGCAGCTGCTGCCCGAAGGAGCCAGGAGGGAAAACAGCGGAGTCACTTCCAACTTCCCCGGCGCCCACATCCTCACCCTCAGGCGGCTGCGAAGGCTGCTGCCCAGGAGCACCATGGTGGCCACGGAAAGGGGCACAGGCCTCGATGGAGCGGTCCCTGCGGCTCTGCTCAGGCGGCGCCCCTGGCACACCAGGGGGTTGGTCCCACACACCCCGGGGAGCCTTCCCTACGACCCGGCCCCGACCCAGGCCGCGGGCACCGCTGAGGCAAAGGGGGCAGGTTCTTCTCCCAAATCCAGGCCGCGCCCGGGGGCCACCTGCCTTCCGCCCCCCAGGCCCACGCCCAGCCTTTGCCTTCAGCGGCAGCGACTCACTCGCACCACGGGAGACACTGGGTCACTCGGGTTTTCTCTCACTTCATCGTGGAAACAACTCCCGCCCGGGTAGAGTAGGCGGGGCGGGGCAAGGGGGAAGGACCGGCGAGAAAAAAGGAAGCAGCTGTTAACAGTACGTACTTTTTAAAGCACGCCCACCCCACCCCCCAAGGAAACGGGGTTCCCGGACTCCGGACGCGCGCGCTCACGTGGAACAGACCATGCTTCCCGAGTGGATGGTGCAGGGCGGGGTCGCGGACCGACGCGGGCAGGCGGGGGGCCCTCTAGCCGCAGCCCGCGGGCGGAGCGGCGGCGGCGGCGGAAGTGGCGGCGGCGGGGGCGCTGCTCGCGGCTCGGGCCGGAGCCATGTCAAGAGAACACCAGCAGCCAACGGAGCCCCCCCATCCCCGCTGCGGCGCGCGCTGGGGCCGGGCCGCCCGCGCTGCTACCGCCACGCAGCCCCCGCCTGGGACCCATAGTCGGGCTCGGCACCCGGGACGAAGGGAGGACGGGACGGCGGCGAGAGAGAGAAAGAGGGGGACGAGCAGCAGGCAGCGGTCCCGCGGAGGGGGGGAGGAAGCCCTGCGCTAAGGCCCGTCGGCGAGTCGACCGCGAGTCAAGTTATTTCAGTCCAAGCATCTGCTCCGAGTCCTCCCGGCCCAGGCGGCTCCGGCTCGCGCCGAGCTGGAAGCGAGCGTGCGCGGCGGCACAGCCTGGTTCCCCGCCACCGGTGGCTGCGGAAGCGGCTGCGGCCTCGGCGACTCCGGGATCCGGGGAAGCCGCGTTTGAGACGAGCAGCCAGAACAAACAACTTAAAATGGCAGCGACGGCGCTGCGTCACCCGCCCTCGGCGGAGCCGCCCGAGCTCGCTGCGCCTGCGCGCGCCGCGGGCCCCACCACCTGCGCGACAACAGGGGGGAGAGCCTGGGGCGGGCAGGTCGTCACGCTTCTTCAGGAGACTAGGAGAGGAGAGCAGAAGGGGGGGAACGAAAAAGATTTCCCAAAGTGGGATTCCTTTGAAGTGAAGTTACTTGGCCGACTTTTCCGCCTCAAAGGGGAGTTGGAGAACCAAGACTCCCCCATTGCCCTGTATGGAACGTCCTTGGGGCGGAGATACGGCAGCTTCCACTCCCTCCGCCCCTCCGCCCGGAAGTCCAGGTCCCCGAAGTTGGCCCCTCCCACCTCCTGTCGTCACACGCCACGCCCCATACTCCGCCCCGCAAAGCACCCGGATGAAACCGCCCTTCCGGGGTCTCCATCGCCCCAGCGACGCCCGCGGGGGGGGAGGCGGGGCTGAGCCCGCCGACAGGGAGGAGGCGGGGCGTAGGGAAGCCGGGGCCAGGGTAGAGGAGGAGAGGGGAGGGTGTCCCGAGGTTGGGGCGTAGGTTCTAGTTTCCTTTCGTGAAGGTGTCATTCTAACCCACTGATGGGCCGTCTCGGGTGGGGGCGGGGCGGGGAGCTCATTTGCACCGCCTGGAATTGAAGCCGCGTGCAGCAGGGAGTGGCTCCCGCGGGTCCCGGGTGGCTCTCGGTTCCTGCCTAGCCACGTGCGCCGGCAGGCTGGGCGGGCCTCGGGCTGTGGACAAGGTCAAAGATGCCTGGAGGGCTGCGGCTTGGGAGAAAAACACCCCATCACGCCGCGTGGGTTTTTCTCCCTCCCTTCAGAACGTGATTTCTGTTGGGCTGCCCCAGGACTCCAAGCCTAGGTCGTGGAAATGTGGAGAGAGTCCTGTGGGCCGTTACATATGTGTATGAAATTAGTCCTGGGTCACTTCTGCTTGATCTGACCAAGTTTGTTCCATGGTCATCACCAAGGAGAGTTGTTTATTTGTTTGTTTGTTTGTTTGTTTGTATAACACCTTTATGGACAAAAAAAAGGGGGTTCCATGGCAAGTAGAATGGGTTGATCTGATCATAAACCCCTAACTGGGCAGGCAAGTCCTGGTGAGTAGTCAGGCCCCAGGCATATAATCCCTTAATTAAAAGCTTATCTTTGCCTTAAGCAAGCCCTGTTCCTTGTGTTTTATTATTGAGGTGTGGGGATTCTTCATTCTAGTTACAAGTCTGTTACCAGATACATGATTTGCAAATCTTCTCACCCATTGTGGGAGTTAGCCTTTCCTTTCAATTTCTTGGTGGAAGTCTTTGTAGCACAAAAGTTTTAATTTTCATCAAGTCCAATTTCTCTGTTTTTTCTTGCATTTTCTTTTGATGTCTCCTCTAAGAAACCATTGGAAAAAATTTACACTACACTACTATAATAATCATGAAAAGAACAGGTTGGAGCAGATACTGTAAAACATGAGGTTTTCTGTTTCGGCTGCTCTGCAGCGGAATTGGAGACACCGTGGCCACACGCCGAACCGGCCCCAGGACCCTGCGCTCTGGGCTGTGTCAGGCAGGCCTGAGCGAGATGAGCTGAGTGGAAAAGTGGCAGCAGTGTGCCCGGCAGGAGGAGAACGCTTCTCGTTCAATCTTCCCTGCCACTTGGGAGGGCTGTGCAATGGGAACGATGACCAGAGGGAGCAGAACTTTATAAACCCACGACGGTGGTGTTCCTCAGTGGGAGTCGGTTAAAAGTCAGAGAGAACAAACTTGACATTTAGCTTCGGTAACCGTGGGAGAAGTCCACTTAATCATGTTAGAAACGGCACCTTCGGAGTCCGGCAGCTTCAAGGCAGTGGGTTCTGGGGACGGACTCTTGACCAGGAACACCTGCCTCATTGCCCCTTTGCGGGCTCCAACTGCACCGTTAGAAACACCGTAAGGCATTTTCTCGGTTGAAATGCAGATTCTGCGGAAGCAGCTTACATTTTCTATAAAATAACATGTTAGGAAGGTTCTGTGCCAACCCTCCCCCCCACCCCAACCCTGTGGAAAACACAGTCCAGTGGGCTCCACGGTTAACCTTCCGACCTCTAGGCAAAACAGCTCTTCTTCGTTCCCTCCAGGTTAAGAAGTGACTGCCCAAACTATGCTTGTACAGCCTGGATATACTTGTTTGACAATAAGAACGACAGCAAAGTACTTATCATTTAGAATGGAAGGGCAGTTAAAGTGCTTCCCAGACAAGGTAAAGTTAAAGTTGTTCAACATCACCAAGCCCTTATTATATGAAATGCTAAAAGGACTTATCTAATAAATAGAAGAAGACCAAAAACTAGGAACAGTAAAATGACAACAGACTCACAACTATAATCAAGTGAACCTAAAAAAACCGAAAACTGAAACTAAACAAACACTAGAACAGGAACAGAATCAGAGAAATGGACATCACATGGAGTGTTTTCAGTGGGGAGAGGGAGGGGAGGAATGGGGGTGGAAAGGGAATAAGAAGCATAATTGGTGGACATAAACTAGACAGGGAGAGGTTAAGAATGATGTAGGAAACAGAGAAGCCAAAGAACTTGTATGTGCAACACATAGACATGAACTAAGGGGAGGGAATGCCGGAGGTTGGGGGTACAGGGCAGAAGGGGGATAAAAGGAGGGGAAATTAGGAAAATTAATATTATAATCAATAAAATATACTTTAGAAAAGAAAGCAAAGTACATAACAATTGTCTTTGACTATTCTAAAAGGAACCATAAGCTACCTTTAACACATACCCAGCACATTCACTGCACGGTGCGTGCACTCTTCTCTCAAAAAAATCTGTTTTTCTCACCATTCCCTCATATTTATGGTCAGCAAGCGCACTGGGTTTTCAGGAATCCTCAGATAGTTTGCCCCTAAATTAATGCTATTACGTTTATGAGACGTGGTTTGATGTTTGGTCACATTTATGACCTATAGTTCAGCAAGCATGCACACAGAACGAGTATAGGCTCCAACTGGCCAGGCCTGGAAACTAGTTCGGATGCCCCACAGCTTAACCCCAGAAGCGGCAGCCCCGTGGGCCTGGTCTCCAGATTCCTGCCTCGTGGGCGTTACCTCTCTGTCGTCTTGGGCTGACGCAACGCCTCAGCCCGGCGGGGACCACTCACAGGACGTGTTCTGGTGCAGTGTTCGGAAACAAACATGACATAAAAACTAGAAACATGCCCTGTTTGGGGGCCTTGGCTTACCCTTTTGGGGGGGGGGGGCAAACAGGTAGTGTGTTCATTTCTCCTTCAGTCTCATCCTAACTTCACACAAGCTGAGCCTGTGGACATCAGTACTTATCTGACCCTGAACTTGGAACACAGTCAGGACCAAAGGGATATTCAGCTGAGTCTTAGCTGCACCATGGATTCTTTACTTTTTGACCTCTTTTCTTCCCCTGCGTCCTTCCTTTCTCTCTCTCTCTCAACTTCCTTTTTTCTTTTCCACTTGTCACACTTTATGCCCGCTGGTATTATCCAAAGACGTTTCTCAGCCCCTTGCCTACAGCCCTAGCCCAAAGCACCAGCCTTCACCACGGGGGGGGGGGGGGGGGTGTACTTCCCTCGCTGGCGAGGGCTCTGTGCTTGGGATCAGGGACGTGCAGCCTGCTCCCCCAAAAAATCTGCCTGACAGTTCGAGAAGGGACTTCTACCATTTTCTTTGCCTGATAGTCTTGGTCTGTAAAAGACGAAGCAAATGCCATTAGGAATACTGAAATATTTTGGGATGTTTTTCCTTCCTATCAAAAAGGGAATGGGGACGATATATACATGTATGGCATACACAAGGGATGGTGCGGACAGAGAAAAGGCCCCATGGGGACACCACGGGAAGGTGGGTGGCTGTCTGCAAGCCGAGGAGAGAAGCCGCCGGAGAAAGCAAACTCGCCAACACCTCCATCTTGGCTTTCCTCACCTCCAGAACGAATGTGCTGACGAATAAAAGGACCGGTGGGAAGGGGAGCCTGTCCGGGAGGGGAGGTGCACGGGGAGGGCAAGGCCAGTGGGGTGCCCCAGGGCGCAGAAGGAGCACAGGCCGGCGGGGAGGAAGGCGCAGGGAGGGTGGACTCCTGCAGCGAGTGAGAGGGTTGGGAGCAGGGGCAGCCCAGGAAGCGGCGGGAGGCCCCAACGGGACGGCAAGAGGAAGCAGAGGCAACGCGTAGAGAAGACCCCGCTGGCACGTGGGACGGACGCTAAGGCAGAGAGCCCTGAGGGGAGGAGAGATCATGTTCTAAAAATGCAGCTGAGAGGTCGGGAGGACGAGGAGCCAGGAAAGAGCCATGGGCCAGGCTGCCAGGGGGTCACTGCGGACCCTGGAGAGCAGCTGCCCTGTGGCTGCCGGGGAGGGAACCCCACCGGCCAGTGTGCTGTGGAGGCCGGGGGTCGGAGAGGGGCGGCGTCTCCTTCCAGAGGTCAGGTAGCCCTGGCTCGGGCGATCGGTTGGTTAGAACATCGTCCTGATGTGCCAGGGCTACAGGTTCAACCTCCAGCCAGAGCCCACACAGGACTCCGCCAATGAGCACGTCAATCAACACGTGGAACAACAAATCCCCATCTCTCTCTCTCTCTCTCTCTCTCTCTCAAGACGATAAATAAACTGAAACAATAAAAATAATAACAGTGCTGTGTTCTAGGATAATTCACAGTCACGGAAAAGTTACAGAGATCCAGAGTTCCTATCCAGCCCTCACTGAGTTCCTCAGCGCCGGCGTTCACAGCACGGTGGTCCTGCCGCCCCCGAGGGACCCCGCATCGGCGCGTCACTAGCCGCTGAACTCGAGACTCCTCTCCCACGGCGGCACCTGGGCCAGACTCGTGGTCAGAAACCAGGGCAGGCCGCTGCAGCTGGGCCACCACTCTGTCATAAAGGCGGCATGAAAGGGAAACAATCCATTTAGTTTCCACTTAGATTAAAAGTGGGTTATAATCACAGGGTCTGTCTTTTGGACCCTTCTTCCTCTTTCCTTAACGAGTTTAGTGAATCTGTAAGAAAGACACCCCGTCGCGATGATCTGACTGCGGAAACAGCCCGGCCGGAGCCCTGTAACCAGCTCTGTGAGAGTATTCCGTCTGCCACGCGGCGGGGAGAGAGAAGGGGCAGCTGCTGTGTCTTTAAAAGCCTAGCAAGACCCAAACCAAGGCATCTGTGACTTCCGAATAACAGCCGTTGTTTTACTTCTGTTAAATCTGTGGCTGGTACAGCTTTACCATATTTGGGGAAAAAAGGAAACTATCTTGCTTTAAGCTAATTCCTTTTTTTAAACCTCTTTTTCCATAAGAAACATACATTGGTTATTAGAACTCATCTTACTCACAAATTTATTTTCTGCTTTTTGTTGATTCAAATATCCAACCTTCTGACTTCATTTAAAAACAAACAAAAAACCTTACTGAAGGACTCGGCTTGCCCCCTGCCTTGGTTCCCATCTGCTGATCAACGGTGTATGTCAGTTCTTTTTTTTTTTTTGTGAGATTTGACTTATTTATTTTTAGACAGAGGGGGAGGCAGGGAGAAAGAGAGGGAGAAACATCAACAGGCCCGCCCTCAGTTGTGGACCTGGCCTGCAGCCCAGGCATGTGCCCTGACTGGGAATCGAACTGGTGACCTTTCGGTCTGCAGGCCGGCACTCAGTCCACTGCGCCGCACCCGCCGGGGCTCTGCGTTGGTTTCTCCTCTCCAGTCTCCAGGCCCACTCACCTGAGCTCAGGCCCAGTGCTCAGCGGGGTGTCCTTCCCTCTCCAGCGGAGAGCTCCGACTGAGAGCTCCCGCCCGCCACCGGGTAACACAGGGGTCACCGCACAAGGCCTTCCCTCTCGATGCTTAAAGGGGCAGGTGAAGTCCTCTCCGGCAGCACGGCTGGACAGAGCTCGCAGACAGAAGTCAGGGTGCACTGGACGTGTCTGACCTGTCGGGGAGGGCAACAGTCCACTCCAAACTACCCGTGGGGGGAGGGAGACCGATGTTAGCGTGCGTGAAGGGCACCCCACGGCTTTCTGATGGAGAAAGTGATGCTGGCGACCCGCAGCCACCAAAGACAGGCCAGCAAGTGCTTCCTGTAAGTGAAAAGGCATGTGTGCATGTGTGTGTGCATGTGTGTGTATGTACAGGGGAAAGGTGCACACCAGGTCGGCTCTGTCAGAGGTTCCGGCACCCCCTGGAGGGGGTTTACACGCATGTGTGTGTGCATGTGTGTGCGTGTATGTACAGGGGAAAGGTGCACACCGGGTCGGCTCTGTCAGAGGTTCCGGCACCCCCTGGAGGGGGTTACAGCAGACCCCCTGCAGATGCTCGCTCCACACAGCGTCCCCTCCCGGAAGTCATACCCGGGAACGGGGCGGCCAATGCGGTGGCCGCCTGAGGTGGCTCCTTTGGAAGGTGACTGGGTCCTGCGGGCGGAGCCTCTGGGACGGGACCGGCACCCTTAGAGAAGAGACCCCCAAACCTGCTCACGCTGCTGCCACCTGAGGACGCCCGCCGGCACCGGTTCTCGGGCTCCCCAGCCCCAGGCAGCACTGCGAGAACAGACTTCTGTGTATCAGCCGCCCCGTGCGTGTCCACAGTGCTGTGCTAGAGCAGCCTGAAGGGACTAAGTCAAAGCTGGTGCACAGGCCTTTAAGAAACTGAGGTTCAAGGGGAACCATTGTCTGTGACGAAGGGTAAATAACTGAGCCCTGGCTGGCGTAGCTCAGTGGATTGAGCTTGGGCTGCAAACCAAAGTGTCGCAGGTTCAATTCCCAGCCAGGGCACATGCCTGGGTTGCAGGCCATGACCCCCAGCAACCACACATTGATGTTTCTCTCTCTCTCTCTATCTCCCTCCCTTCCCTCTCTAAAAATAAATAAATAAAATCTTAAAAAACAAAGATAAATAATAGCCTTGGTGCCCAGGAAAAGGAAAGAACTAAAGGACGATTTCTAGGTAAAAATCTCAGAAGCGTCTGATGGGACAATATCTTCCAAAGCTTGGGAAAGCAAGTTCTCCCGAGCTCCTCGGTGGGCGGGCACATTGGTTAGGGCACCAGCCAGGTGGCCCGTGACATGGGCAGCCAGGAAGCTGACGCAGGGGGGTATTTGGAGTGGTGTGCTCGGGGTCCTGCCCAGGGACGGGCAGCGGCGGCCACCAGGCTTGCGGCCCAGGGAGGGAGCTCGGGCTGAGCCCTGGGGAGGAGCTGCCTCCAGCTTGGGGGAGAGAAACACAGCCACCGCCCAGTGGAGGCCTGCGGCTCCTTCCTCGCCCCGCGCCCTGTGCTGTGGCTGCCCCGAGTCTGCGCCTCCCAAGGGAGCTGAGTGGAAGTTGGGGACAAAGACAGATCGGTTTCCTCCAGGTCAGCCTCCTGGGGCACAGAGAGCAGAGGGGCGAACGTGAGACCCGCCTCAGAGACCGGCGACGGACGGACGGACGCGTCGGTGTTCTGTGAACGCCCTGGGACGCAGCACCCCCGCTGCCAAGAGCTCACTCCGCGGAGAAACGAAAACGCACGGCAGGCGGAGAAACACAGAGCAGGAGCGTTTGCACGGTGGAGAGCGTTGCTGCGGCCGAGGCAGTGAGCGAGGCCCTTGGCACGGCCCTCTCCGAGACCCCGTGACTGTCCCTCTGTCATGGCCATCTGACACCTAGGAAAGTCACAGAGTTAATAAGAGATGACTGCGGCACTGGAATTTCAGCCCGGCCCACCTGACTGCAGCTGCCGGGACTGCCCGGGCGCAAACCGGGCCTGCGGCAGAGCGGCAGTTACCGGGAGGGAGGCTCTTCCGAACGAAGGGGTGCTGGATTTCCAGCCGCTCTGTGGCTGGGTCTCCTGTGCTGGAGCAGAGAGATGAGCAGGAGCAGAGCCGGCTGGGCCGGGGCTGGGGCGGGGGCGGGGCGGTCCCGCAGGCGGGGCCCAGGGGCATGAGCGGTGGCCTGGAAGGGCCTCTGCCGCTCTGCTGCTCTGCTGTCACCCTCCGGAGAGTATTGATCACTTTTCACACGGGGACTCGAATTCTCACTGTGCCCTGGGCCCCACCGGCCTGCAGCTGGGCCCCGCCCCGCCCTGCTAACTAGCCAGCCGCACCTTCCCAGGTGCCAGCTCCTGCCTCGCTCTCCCTGCCTTAGGAGAGCACAGCCTTGGCCCTTTCCCGAGCTGCGTAGCTCGCCCACAGAACCCACTTGTCTTCTCTTTCCTCTCAGGAAGGGAGAAAATGATTCTTTTATGTGCCCGTTTCAAAGTTCGTTGTCAAGTCTCTTGCAAGAAAATGGCCCTTCTTGGCGCAGTAGAAAGTCACTTAGATTGAGTCCTCCTTCTTCTCTCCAGTTTGAGAATGTCAATTACGAGTCCTGGCCAGTGGCTCAGCTGGTTAGAGTGCCATCATGATACACCAAGGGTGAGGGTTCAATCCCTGGTCAGGGCACATGCAGGAACCAACCAGTGAGTGCATAAAATAAACGGAACAGCAAATTGATGTTTTTCTCTTTCTCTTTTTTTCTCTCTTTCTCTAAAAAAAGTCAACTATGTGGAATAAAGGTTGGCAAAAGATAGTCCTCAGGCCAAATTCGGCCCAGGGCCTGGTTTTGTCCTGCCTGAGAGCTAAGGAGGGTTTTTATATGTTTAAGGGTTGTGAAAACTAACTAACAATATGCAACAGAGAAAGCCTCAACCAGGGGCTCTCTGGCCCTTTACGGAAGTTTCCCAGCCCCGGATCTAGAGAAGAGTAACAACCTGCCTCCCTGTGCACTGATGCCACGGAAGAGGTAAGTGCCTGGGAGCTTCCGCAAGAGGTCCCTGTGGGCCCCGACCTCCACCGCGTCCTGGCCTTGGACCCCTCCAGCCCCCTGCACAGGGGCGCCACCCCTCAGCTCCCGCCCTCGGTGGCCCAGAGGCCCTTCTGAGGGGCGTGGTCCCGAGCTCAACACCTTCCAGGAAAGTGGTGGTGGTTTGTGCCTTTGCCAGAAGCCAGCTTGATGCCCGGCCAGGGCAGAAAGAGCCAGGGAAAGGGCGAGGGTGCATGAGGTCTCCCTGTAGGGTGCTCCTGGGAGGGAGGGGCACGGCCGCAGGGGCCGGTGCTGGCCGGCGCACTGACTGCAGACGCTTAGGCAGCTCAGCAGAGCGCGGCCCCCTGAGGCCTGCTGTCCGTCCACAAGGACCAGGAGCCCGAGTGTCTGGGGGGCAGCCCAGCCCAACTTCTGGGCTGGTCCTGGGCCCCGCGGCTTCAGGTCACCACCCCCCGTACGTCTCCCTGGCAGTCTGCACCCTGCTTCCCTTACCTCCCTGGGGCCTTGCCCCTGCCCCTCCTCCCGCAGGCTCGCTTTCCCTCTGCTTCCTCTGGCTTTTCTTGGGCTACTAGGGGACCTGCCGCGGAGGCCTGTCAAGGGCACGGGGCGGCGGCCACCAGGTGGGCCAGGTGAGGGTGTGTTGATTGCAACTATGCAAAACAAAACCGCTCAGTGGGCCTGCTTTTAACCACCGAATGCCGGACCAGGGCAGCGCTCCGCAGCGCGAGTTGAAGCGCCCCTTCAGGGAAACCAGCACTTGCCGGCCAGCTCTAGGGGCCGCCGCTGCCGCCGCTGCCGCCGCTACCTACCGCTGAGTTCCCCTGGGCGCGTGAGCTTGCCGTGAGCATGCGCGGAGGACTCCCCCAGCCCGCAGGCGACCCGTGGCCCCAGCTTCCCACAGAGTCCCCGGAGGTCCCAGGGGGGCCTCCGCCCGGTCTCCAGCCCCTGCAGGACTGTACCTGCGTTCTTAAACCCGAGATGCAGATGGCGCGGCCCAGGGGGAGAGACAGACCCCAGCTCCGTTTCCATCCCGTCACCCTCTGCGCGACCCCTTGGAATCGCTGTCTGTTCAAAGTTTAAAGCAGGGAACGAGCTAAGTGCGACAGTTGTGTTTCACAAGTACACATTTTAGCTCACACTGAAGATTCACTGAATTCAAGTAAAAACTTTACAGTTGACATTTCTTCTTTTTTACTGCATTGTTTAAAACTGGAGAATGACTCAAGAACAGACCACATCAGTGGTGCAATTCTCTCTTTTTTCCTAAATTGTATCGTTTACACACAATACAAAAGGACTCATGAACTTCCCCCTTGTTTGTACTGTACTTCTAAAATAATTTTATTTTACTCGTATACGGTCAAAGTTTGGGGACAAAAAATCCTCTCTTTCTGCACTTACTTTCTGGCCATTTTGTTGTGCGCGTCACGTCACGATTACGTAAAATCATGTGTGTTAAATGACGCACTGCAAAGACACTGCGGTCCATCCAGGCAACGGGGCATTGTTCAGCACCGAAAAGAAACGAGCCATCCAGCCGTGAAAAGGCGTGGAATGAACCCCGAATGCACTTCCCTAAATGAGAGAAGCCAGTCTGAAAGGGCTGCACACTGTGCAATTCCGATTCTGTGACATTCCGGGAAAGGCGAAACCACAGAGACAGTGGAAAGATCAGAGGCTGCCGGGGGAGGGGAAGGCGGGCTGCAGAGTTGGCGCCTGTCCCGGAGCCAGGGGTCTGCTCGAGGTCATGCTGTGTGAGCGAGGGTCCGTGTAACCTGACTCTGCTGTGTGCCAGGCATCAGCCCCCCCTGGGGGGGGGGCAGGTGGGAGGAAGATGCTCTCTCTCCCCCCAAGCTGTGCCAGCTGCCTGGCCCTGGAGCTCTTCCCCCCACCCCACCCCACCTGCCTGCCTGGCCTCTCCTCCTCATCATTCAGGTGTCAGTGCTTGTGCGGGGAAACAGGGACTCTTTTTCTCTGCTACTGAAAGTCTGAAGAATGCTACTTTGGACACACATTAATGAAAGTCGAGTCTGCCTAGTAGGTGAGAGAATCAACAACACAGTGTACCCAGTTGTTAGATGAATCTTCAAGTTCAAGTTCTGCGTTAGTTAGGTCAGACAGCATTGCCACCTAGTGGGCAGTAACACATTCTCCCGGGAGCTGCGCGCCAGGGATACTGTTTGGTAAGCTGCTGTTTCAGGTGTCAGGGCAGGAGGGGAAAATCGCCAGTTCCCTCCCAGCTCTGCCAGTTGTCAACTATAGTGACCCTTCGACTCTGCCCTCTGCCCTGCTCACCGATTTCACGTGGAAGACAACATTCCTTCCTGGCGCTTTAGTTCTGGAGAGAAGTAGCACCATTATGAACTCTGCTTCACACTTTACCTAGAGCAGACGACCTGAATGTGACTTTTTATGTACTCTCGGATATATGCTTACCCATTTGGGCTCTTGTTGGTGACCTTTTTCATTACATGCTGGATGGTGATATGGGCCGTCAGAGTCCCTATGTGGACTGGCTGGCGTTTCAAAGTCGAGGGACACGGTGCTCACACTTGTCACCGTTCTCAGTCTGGAAACTCGGTTTTCTGTTGTGTCCTTTATGAATTTAGATGTCCTCAAACAAAACCAGAGCCGTCCGACTATGCTTTGTACATTTTCAGCTGCCAAGAGGGCCGGGGAGGGAGGTGGCAGGCAAGCACCAGGGTCGCGGGCAAGGAGGGGAAAGCACGTGCTCAAAGTGGCGCGGGGTGGCGGGAGAACGAGGAGTCAGGAAACCGGAGCGCAGGCTTCCCCGACACCTGCGGTAGGTGTGACGGACGCCGGTGGGTCCCTTGCGCCACGTCCACAAGGATGGCTATGGGAGGATCTGGCGGACTGGCAAGAAAAGCCGGCCGCAGGGCTGAGGTCTTGTCGCCCCGAGTTGCAGGGCAGGGGTGTCCAGCGCCTGGGGCCCACGTGGTGCCCGAGCGCCTCCCGACCCCTAAGGGTCAAAATGCAAGAAGCCCGAACGTCAAGGCTCTGCCCACGGCGGGGAGCCGGCGGAACCAGGCTGCGCACAGACACGAGGAGCCGCGCACTGCGGACGCGACACGCCCTCCCGCCGGGGTCCGCGGCGGGCGGAAGCGGCTCCGACTGCTCCGCAGGGCCGTCCCGCGAGCGGTCCGAGGTCGGGACCCGGGACAACGCCCGGACCTCCTCGCGCAGAGACGCGCGGAGCCCACCGCGCCGGCGCAGGCAGGGGCGGGCCGAGGCGGGGCCGAGGCGGGCGGCGATTGGCGGGACTTGGGCGGGCCCCACCCCTCGGGAGGGTCACGTGACCGCAGGGGCGGGCGCGCCGATTAAGCCAGGTTTTGCAGCCGCGCGCGCGCGGCGTCTGCTCGGCTGCGGCGGGGAAGGGTGCTGTTTGGCTGGGGGCGTTGCGCTTGGCGCCGCGGCCGGGACTGAGCGGCTCCCTTCAGCGAGCGAGGGTGGTGGCTGCCTCCCTCTCGCGTTCCCGCCCGCCGGCTTCGGCCCTCCCGGGACTCCGCGGAGCAGCGGTAAGTGGGATTCAGGAACTGTGGCTGGAGCCGGGCGGGGCGTTCGGTAGGGCACGGGGCTGCCCCATTGGCTGGGCCGATTTTGGCGCGCTCCTTATCCGCGCTCCCCATTGGCTGGCGCCCGCAGGGGGAGCCCAGCGACCCCGGAGGGTCGGGGACCGGAGGCCTGGTGGCCGGCGTGGTGCCGGACTCTGCCCCGCGCCTGACTGTCGGGAGGCGGGACGGAACGCCCACCCTCTGGACTAGCGACTGGCGGTGGGCGGGGGCGGGGGCGGGGGTGGGGCGCACGTTGGGCTCCAGGGGAAGGTCGCGCAGTCCTGGTCCCCGGTTAAATAGCGGCACTGGTGTTGGGGACACCGGTTCCCTGTGTGTCAGCACTTCCTGTGGACCCAGGCCTGTGCTGGCATCCTTAATCTAGTCGGAAAGAACGGGGGAGTCAAGTGGGGCGCCAGGCTGCAGACGGGAGTGCGACAGACATGTGGAGGCTTGAACTTACCTGATCGGCGGCTTTCAGCGTTTGTAATGGGACACGGGCGCAAGCGCACGCACATCGCAGTTCAAGACGCCGGCCTCCGGCTGCTTGGGAAGATTCACTAGGCAGAACCAGGTCCTCGCATCCCTGCACTCCGACGTTTTCTCGTCTTTTCATTTTCATTCTGATCAGTTATTTTTTCCAAACTGTTGGTGATCCACCGGATGGGTGTGGGGTCCCGGGCCGCGCCACCCGCAGTTTGGAACACGTCACCTTGGCTCAACCTAGTGGGTGCCGACCGGCATTTGCTTCACACGAAACAGCACAGAAAATCGGGTGCATCTCCTGAACTTTGTAGTTTGCGTCTGTGTGCCAGGGCGCACGGTAAAGTGTGCACGCGGTGGGTCACAGTCCAAGTCTGAAAGCCCCCGTGCGGGGAGTCTGCACTGGAGGAAGATCATGCGGAGACCCCCCTCTCCGAGCCTGGGGGTCATGGGTCAGGTTTCAGTGGGTGGGCTCAGTGGTGTGAGTAACCTCATTACCTGTCCCTTTATCTGCCCTAACCCTCTCTTCCCAGCTCCTGGGGGTGTCTCCTACAGATGCAAAAGCATGCACGCTGAGCCGCTAACAAGTGACTGCCAGAGCCGAGCTGGTCACACACAGGAAAGGGCGCAGTTGGGGTGCTGTCCTCTGGGACTGATTTGGGCGTCCCCAGCTGTCTGAGCTTCTCCTGTCCTGGGACATTTCCCCGCTCTTTGAGAGCCCCGGGTTCCGCCCCGGACACAAGAAGGCTTTGTGCATTTGTTTAGAACATACACAGTTTTCCAACCAGAGTTATTGTGTGCGTGCTTGTGTAAAATGCAGACATCAAGGGTCACTACTGACTTCTGTCACTTCAGTGGTTGGTGAGGCCGAGAAATGTGGTTCCACCAGCACAGGTGAAGGTCTAAGCTCCGCCTCCAGGCACAGACCACATTCTGCTTTTGTGTCCCCAGGTGCACCATGCATCCCGCCATGAAGCAGAAGCAAGAAGGGACCCACGGGCGCGTGAAGGTATGTGGCAGGGTCACGTTCCTCTGTGGGGGAAGCATAGGCCCATGAGTGTTTGAATGTGATTTAGCCCACTTTAACCTGGCTGTAGTTTCTGCCAGTTTTAAGTCACTTAATTTTTGGCCAGAAGAAAGTAACAGTAGAGAACCATTAAAAAATTGGTTACAGTCAAATAAATGTTAGCATTCCTGATGCACGGGCACGGGCTGTCTTCCCATTTATTCCGCTCTTCAGTTCCTTTCAGCCACGTGGTGTAGTTTTCGGAGTGTTGGGCTTCACACTTCCTCTGCTAATCTTCCCCCTAAAATGTTTTCTTTTCAATGCGACTGTGGGGGGAGTGGCTTCCACACTGTCACTGTGCTAACTGTCCCGGGTAGAAGCCCAACTGATTTTTGTGTCCTGAACCCCGAGACCCTGCCGACCTTGTCTGTGCCGGTGCTTGTCAGTGCACTCAACTCTGCGGGGCTTTCTGTAAACAGGATGGTACCGGTCATTCCTTTCCTCATCCTGCTCACGGATTCCCTGCTGACTCCCTGTGTGCCAAACTCGGGGTGAGTGTGCCCCTGGGTGCTTTCTTAAGAAAGGTTCGCAGAATCTCAGATTGTTTTCTAAAAAAGATGAAGGCCCATCAATCATGTAGAAGGACCTTTCTGGTTGCGATGACTCTGATTCCCGTGCACCATCTGCATAAAGAGAGTGATAACAGCAGGATTACACTCGGGGGGAGGGGCTATAAAGCTGGCATTACAAAAGTTAAATCTTGGAAACCGTCTTCTCTGAGGAAGGTTCCAGCGTTGTGTTTGTTCCCACCTGTGCGGAGACTGTGGGCTAAGCCAGGTTCCCTCTGAGGTGCGGGGGTGGGGTTTGTTCTCACGGTAGCTGGCCTTTGTTCTTCAATTAAACAGTGAGATCAGCGGCAGCAGGAGAAACCTGACCGTGGGAAGGCCGCCCCGGCTCGCGAGGGGCCATGGGCAGCCAGCCGCTTTCTCACGCGGCTCCGGTGTCCCGCTCCCGCTGACCTTGTCGGAGGGCCCGGCGGTGTTTGCTGTCCCGTGGTGGCAGGAAAGCTAATGACTTTTGGCAAAACTAGAGAGAGCTTTCTGAGCGGGAAATAGGCAGGGGGGCATTTGCATACTGCAAGGGGGGCTGTCTTTTCCCCAAACAGCGGCATGGGCCCCTGCAGCATTCGGTGTGCCTCCACCGCCCGCAGCGCTGGCTGCCCCCTAGCGAGCGGGCCTCCCGCCAGACTGCTGCTGCAGTGGGGGGCGGCGGGGGGGGGGGGGGGCTGTCCCTGGCTTTGTGTGAGGCGTGTTCTCAGGCTGCTGCGTTCCTTCGGTGACACAGGGGAATGCGTTAGGCAGCGGTCCTGATGATTAGGGGAGGAAGTGCTTTGCAGTGTGAATAATTTACCCCCCCCCCCCCAGTTTACCTGCTTTGTCTGGTTTTACCACACATGTGTCAAGTTTGGGTGATATGATGCACTCTTAGAATTTCTTCTAGCTTTATTATAATTTTATTTAGTTTGTATTATAATTTCAGGGAAATAAGTGTGTTCAGTTGGTTAAACCGATGTCTTGTTTACACGCAGGCGTATAAAATTATATAGCTGACCAGATACAGGGTGGGCAGAAGCAGGTTTACAGTTGTCTGTGTGGAAAACAATGCAATAATCAGTAAGGTACAACCCAGGAGTAATTGGTAAGCTATGATACAAGACGCACTGTGTTTCCGGCACTCATGGCTGTGGACCCGCTCTGCCCGCCCCGTGTCGGAGGTCTCGGTGTCCTCTCCCGCTGCACGGAGCAGGGCCGAGTGCCCACGCGGCACTCAGTGACCAGGCACGACTTCTCTCCACTTGCAGAGCAGCCCCGTCCCGAGGAGGACCCTGAAGATGATCCAGCCCTCCACCGCCGGGCCCCTGGTGGGACGGGAGAACCAGGTACGCGGGAGCTCTGGGCGAGCCCCCTTGTCCGGGACCCTGGGTCGCTGACGCTGGGAAGTGACGGAAGAACGATCACTGCGTCTTCCCCGCCGGAGGGGCTGTGGCTTTAACTGTTCACCGGGGAAGTTCACATTCGGTGCAGTGGAACGTAATGTCGGTAGAACTGAGGTGCCGTGACACGTGAATTAGCCTGCGGGAGGCGTGTTTGGGCGTTGTGAGAACGGAAAGGTGGGTTCCTCCATTAACCTCTGGGTGTAAGTGGCGAAACCACGGACGAACGTGTCTAGGCTTTGGCGGATGGGAAATCCTGCCTTTCCGTGGTGCCGAATTATTTCGGTAATAAAAACGATTTCAGTGAAGCCTTACACCTGAGTCTGAATCAAAACAGTTGCTGCAAATGAGACTTATGAAATACACCTACACATTTTGGTAGAGTTTTAAATTGTGATTTTTTAAAAAAATGACAAATGTATTTTGATACAGGTACTTTTTTGTTTTTAAGATTTTAAAATTTATTTTTTAGAGAGGGGAGGGAGGGAGAAAGAGAGAGAGAAGCATCAATGTGCGGTTGCTGGGGGTTATGGCCTGCAACCCAGGAATGTGCCCTGGCTGGGAATCGAACCTGCGACACTTTGCAGCCCGCGCTCAATCCACTGAGCTATGCCAGCCAGGGCTAAATTATGATTTTTTACGAAGGAAAATCCGAAGATGTCAGCGGGACACAGATAGATGAATGCTCCATTTTTCATACGCAAATGGCAAAACCACCCAGCTATCTTTTTTATTTCCTAACAAATTTATTAAACAGTGATTGTATGTTCTTTTAAAAATTTCTGCATAGTTATATTTGCCCTCTACACCATCTTTGACTTTTTTCTTCTGATATTCTTACTTTCTGCTCTTAACCAATGGCTGCTCCCCCTCCTCCTCACTTTTTCCTCTTGTCCCTGGACTCCAGCGATGCCTCCCTCCCTCCCTCCCTCCCGCGGTTCTCCCTTCTCCCGAGCACACGGCCTTCAGGAGCCGTGCCTGCTCTGCTCCCAGGTCCCCCCAGCGACCTCGTGCGTTAGGTTGGAGTAAACGAGACTGACATGTGTGTCTCCGTTGCAGCTGGTTAAGGGCTCGTCCAGAGCGAAACACGGGGACGGCCAGCCGGCATCCAGGAAGCCCAGCCCTGGGGCTGCTGCGGTCGCAGAGCCCAGCGCCGCTGGAGGGGTCGCCCGGGCAGCGTTTGACCTTATGGTCACAGGTACGAGAGAAGCAGTTGTTACGCCATCAGGAATTCTGCCCACAGCCTGTGCAGCTGCGGGCACGGTTACTGGAATGCTTTGGTACTGTTTCTTCTGGTTGTAAATACGCAAACACTGAATTTGAGCAAGTCTTACTTTTTCCTAAGATCCAAATGTGGATGAGAGGTAAGAGAGAAGGATCGTGATTGATGTGGCACCTTGGATACGAGTCTTTTCAGGGGGAAAAAAAGTGTCTGGAGAGTGAACTTGAAGGAGGGAAGTCGAACGCCGGGGAGAGTAGGGAGGAGGGGCCGGTGGGCTGAGGCGGGGGGGGGGGGGGGAGCTGCAGGAGGCGGGGCCTGGGGTGTGGCAGACACCAGAGGGGAAGCGGGTGATGGGTCCGAACGTTCCGGAAGGCCATGGGTGCTGCTCTTGGTGAAAAGAGTGGAGACGCGGCGAAGTGGGCTGGCGTCCGCAAGGCCGCAGCGTCCCCGGGCTCTCTCCGACCTGCCTGGGGGACCCGGAGGAGCAAGGTCCGCGGGGCTGACTGCGCAGGGGCAGCGGCAGAGGCAGGGCAGGGGCTGCGCACACGCCGGGAAGCTCTTCGGCGTGTTGTGGACGCACCGCCGGGCTCGCGGCCTCACTGGGCTCTGCCGCGGCTGGCGCCGGTGGCACGGCCCCTCGGGTCACCACACGCGGAGACGGGCAGCTCCGCTCCGTGTCGCGGGGCCACTACAGCAGCCGCACTGGTGACAGCGATCAGTCCGTGTCACCGGGACACGGGACTCGAACTACAGGCCCTCGGCGGGCTGTCTGGAGATCCTTAAAATGTGGGGGAAATGAAAATAGGAAAGAGCGGACCCAGTTTTCTAACTCTACGTTTATAAAAATGGGTGTTCCTAAGATTGTAAATTGTTTCTTAACTAGAAAACGTTCTGGGGTTGTTACAGCCGCATGGAGCGGTGGTGGTTTTCAAAGTCACGTGTAAAACGCCGGTTTATTTCAGAAAACCCCTCCTCTGAGTACTGGAAGGAAATGGCAGAGCGACGGAGAAACGCTCTCCATGAAGCACTGCAGGAGAACGAGAAAGTAAGCACCGAATAGAATTTGTGCCGTTTTTTTTAACCCCCACTCGACAGTGCGTATTGAGTTTAGAGAGAGGGGGAGGGAGGGAGGGAGGGAGACAAACCCGGGTGTGAGAGAGAAAGGTTGCCTTTCACATGCACGTGCCCTGACCGGGGATCCAACCCGCGACCTTCCGGTCTATGGAGCGATGCCCCGACCCACCGGGCCGCATCGGCCGGGGCGCAGTTTTCCATTTCCGTGTTCCGTGTGCTGCCTGGTCTGTTCGGGTGGAGCAGTGCAAACTGGCTTCATTCCGGCCTGGGAAGAGTCGCGTTAGCCGGGCGACCGGCGGCTCCAGGGCTGTCACACGAAACGGAGCCTGTGGGGCGAGAGCCAAGGGCAGCGCCTGTGTCAGGGCTCTGCCCGCGTGGCCGTCGGCTGCCCCCCGGGAGGGCGGCGTCGGGGTCGCAGCGCGGAGCTCTGCGGAGCACTCAGCCTGTTTGCGCCCTGCAGCTTCACAGAGAGATCGAGCGGAAGGACCAGGAGATCGCCCGCCTGAGGAAGGAGAACCGGGACCTGGCGGAGGTGGCGGAGCACGTGCAGTACATGGCGGAGCTGCTGGAGGTGGGTGCCTCCGCCCCGGCCCCGCCCCTCCTGTGAGCCCGAGTGTGGCGGCCCCGCCCGGCGTGCACTCCCCGCCTGGCCCGCTAGTCTGTTTCGTGAAGCGGGCGGTGCATCCTGTTGGGGCTTCCCCCTCGTCTCGCAACGGGAGCGCTAGGGCCTGCCGCGTGGGTGTGCGAGGGGAGTAGGGAGCCAGAGGGGGTGCCTGCCGAGGGGGGTGTCCGCACCCACAGTGGCGGCCAGGAGCGGCGAGGCGTTGTTGAGTATCGTGAAGCAGGAGAACATCGGTGCTCTTACGGGGATATACCAGGAGTTACCTGTGTCCGAGAGGTTGTGGGAAAGTATTGTATTTGATAGTGCACAGATTTTTAGACTGTTTTTAATTTAATGCCAGTGTGACATTACTGTTTTTTATAAAACTGTTCATTGGTACACTACATAAGTTTGGTGGTCTCACCTGACTTCCTTTAAAATTCAGGAAAGGCTGATTTGTTTGTAAGAATTAGTCTCATGATTGTTACTTTACCAGCCTTCACCTAAGAAATCAGTCTTAAACTTACTCGTGTTTGCAAGAAAAAGCACCTTGCTGACGGATGACTTCCAAATGAAACCGAGCACTGGGGTGCTTCCCCGTTCAGGCCGTGGCGGACTCGGGCGTCTGAGGTTTGCATCTGCAAACGTGTGGCAGCGCCTCACGTGCCCGGGAGGGTTGTCCACGGTGGTCGGCAGCGCGGGCGGCTGGCCCCACGCCGTGGGCAGCGAGGGAAGCGCTTGCTGGCTCCGTGTGCGAGCGTGTCAGTGCCTTAAAGGCCCAGCAGCCGGTGAGCCGCGTGACTTTGCTGAAACACGACCTGCCTGCGTGGTGGGGACTCGGACAGAACCTGGGTTTTCAGGGCCCTCGCTCGAGAGATGTCGTGAGAGCCTCATTAGGGCTTTGAGGTCAGTAGTTTTAGCGTAGTGATGAGGGACTCGGGTTTGGAGGTCGTTACGATAAACTTTCGGTTTACTCTTTAAGAGACTGAACAGCAATCGCCTGGCTGACTCTGGGTCACCGGAGAGTCTGGACTCCGACTCCGAAGGGGAGGCTGGCGAGGACTCAGGGGCCGAGGGCTGCGCCGCGGAAGCCGTGTCTCCCTTCCCAGACGCGGAGCCGCCCTGTGCGTGAGGGTCGGGAGCATTCGACATGAGAAACACGCCAGCCAAGTTCAAGTTCACCTCCACTGCCCTTCTTTGTAGCAGCGCAAATGCCTGCGTACTGCAGGCTTGAGATCAAACTTCCTCGTTTGAATCCCGGACCCTAATGTGGTATCAAAGTACAAATACTATGTATTTTTATTCTGTGGCATTTCATGTACATAACGTTTTCTTGATGTCAGACACTACCTGTGTGTGTGATAAATAAACTTCAGTGTCCTTTTGAGCACTGCGTGCTTTTTGGAAAAATGACATCTAAGTAAAATCTGTCTATGTGGTTTTATGGTTTTCTTTCTGTTCCTGTTGTTTTGGAGGAGACGAGGAGAGAATGAATTGGCATCTGTCCCTTTTAGACTGAAACAGTTGAGGGGTCACTCCCGAGCCTGGTCGTTACCCCAGACTCGCCTTGGGGACTGTTGGTTCCCGGGTGTCCCTCCCGAGGAGTCAGGACGGAGGTGAGCACACGCACCTGAGTGGCAAGCAAAGGCCCCGCTGGCCAGGGCGGCCGGACTCCTGGGAAGCTTATGGGGGGGCAAGTGAAGTTCAGTGTGGAGACGCAGGAAGGGCTGAGGGTTCCAGAGCCTTCTGTCCACTCGTGGCCCCTTCGATACAGTAGAAAGCATACATGTACAGGAGGAACAAGAATTAAGAGCAGCGTGACATTAACTGGGGGTTCCCTTCAGTCCTCCCAAAGAAAGGACAGTGGAGTACGCAGCCCTGGGACCTCACGTGTTCTGTGAGGAGCATGCGAGGGCCCTGGTAGGGAGGGGCCACAAGGAGCACGGTCCAGGTTAAAGGATTCCCTTAGGCAGGTTATTAGTCCTTACAGATTTGTTTTCTTATTTCCAATATTGAGGTAACGCCTCCCTCTTATTTTACTCGGGTGCCTGAATGAAGTTTTAGAAAGTGGAAGCTGTCATTAATCTATAGCAAGAACATCCTATAACAGATTCTGTCGCGAATAGCTGTGGGGTCCAGTATGACAGCCACTCAGCCGTATGTGGCCGCGGAGCATGGGAACGTGGCTGGGAATGAAGAACCGAGACGCTGGTTTCTATTTATAAACAGCCCGGTGAGGGTAGCAGCCGCTGGATTAGACGGTGCGGGTCTCTGTTTAGGTGTTGGTGGGGGCGGGGGTACCAGCCTGGAGACAGAATTGAAGAGTCAGTGTTTTGTTTTTGTTTAACAGTAAAAAGTGCCTTGAAGAATTACACGTGTGTCGAGGGGGCGGGAAACGAGCCGAGAGGCCGTCGGAGCCGGGAGGAGGGGGGAGAGCTGCGTGGAAGAGGGCGGCTTGGCGAACAGGAAATGTTTCTGGGAAATGCAAAAGACAGGTTGCCACGATTTGGTGGCAGAGAGGAAAAGATTTTAAAATTCACGAATTAGCACTATCAATCTTTCAGAAGAAGAGATAAGGGGGAACCCCTCTCCGTGACCTGGGATTTGGCCAACTCCTCAAATAGGACAGTCCCAGTGTCCACCGGAGAGACAGCAAAGCGAACGTCCAGGTGAAGACCAGTCCGCAGGGGCCCCGTTGTGCGTGTAGCCACCCAAGTGTCCATCTGCAAGGGAGTGGACGGGTCAGCGGAACGCGGCGTCCACACAGCGGAGTGCGGCTCAGCCACAGAAGGGAGCGGCCCGTGAGTGGGGTCTGGAAAGAGGTCAGAGGCGCCGAGTGAGAGAAACCAGGTTGGAGACCCTCCCGTGCGCTTGTGTTTAAATGCGACGGTGGTGAGCTCCAAAGCCCTTCGACAAAGCGGAGTGATTGCCTGGGGATCTTGTGTGGGGGGCGGGCGGGGGAGTGGGGGGGTGTTGGGGCAAATTTCAAGAGGGAGCCTGGGGGTTGTGCGGGTGCTAAGGTTCCTGCACTGGGAACTGTAGCCCGAGTTGACTCAGAGAGCTCGGAGGCATGGCCTTGAGACGACGCATCTGATTGTCAATTAGGTATCGGCTGTCAGAATGTGGGTCCGACCTGGAAGAAGGTCACGTTCTGGGAGCCAGGGAACCACCGCGGCCCCAGACAGGGCCGCTGGGGGCGGCCCCTGAAACCAGGCCGACGGGACGCAGGTGCGGCCCACAGGGCCTCCGAGGCGGGCTGTGGGGCGGGTTAGGGTTCGGCACGTCTGGGTGCCTTGGCGTGAAGTCATGTGATGCCCCACAAGTCCTGCCAGTGCCCCTCACGCCCTCCTGTGACTTCCCGTTTCAGGAACCTGGCCTTCCTGAGGTCGTTTTTAAACGGCGGTGCGTGCCCCAAGTCTGGTTCTTGCAGACTGGGAGCTGACCTGGGGGTGTCAACCACCTAAAAGAAAAGCACGCAGGAAGACTCGGTCGGCCTCTGCCGTGTATTTCCGTTCTGCAGGGCCACCCTGGGCGCCGGGCGCGGGGAGGTCAGCCCCTGTGGAAGCCGACCAGGAAATACAGCACCTGCGCGAAGTTCTCCGGCCACCCGCCCCAGTTCTCGCCGGCCAGCAGCTGCAGGTGCCTCCGCAGGGCCGCGTGCTCCTTCAGCTCCTCCATGAAGTCCGAGTTGTTGCATGTCATGACAGAGAGGACGTAGCACGTCCAGAACTTCACCAGGAGGTGGCTGTTGGTCTCGCTCTTGGAGGCCGACTCCACCGGGTCATCGAAAAACGCAGCGAGGATGGGGATGAACCTCAGAAGCTGGGCCTGGCGCTGGCTGGCGGGGTCCAGGTAGCACCAGCACGCCACGCTCTGCAGCAGCAGGATCCTGGTCTTCGGGGCCAGCTGGTGATTCTGCAGCAGGAAGGCCACGTCCCTCATGTGTTCGGCCGCGAAGGTCCCCGACGTCGGGCCCCCTGCAAGGCAAGCGCTTGTGTTTCCAGACGGGACCTGGGGTCCCCGGCGGCCAGGGACAGGCGAGCTCAGGGGCTCCTGTTCCGGTTGCTGCGTGCGGACGGACCCTGGGGTGCCTGGGAACGTGGGTGGCGACCAGGAGTGATGTGAGAGGCTCTGGGAGGAGGTCCCTTTGGTTGGGTGCCCTAGGAAGCCCGTGATCACCCGGTGAGTCTCCCTCGTCCTCTGTCACTCCTCGCCCTCCGCCTGTCGGACTTGACGAAACACCAGTGTGCTGGAGCAGCCACAGGAGAGCCGGATGGCTAAGCCGCAGCGCCGGGTCCGGGGGCCGGAGAGGTGGCTCCCGAGCTCTGCCCTCCTCTCCCGACCTCCTAACCCGTGTCTCAGCCCAGTTCCCGCAGGGTGGGGCCCACGTGCCCCGGAGCTTTTCCCTGCTTTGCTCGCTGAACCCCACCAGGTCCTGGGCTCCACTGTTCTCATCTGTATTCCTGACTGACCCCCGACTGTCCCATCCAAACCCCAAGTTCCGAGAAGGCAGGAGCCGTGAAGGCATCGCAGGGACTGCTGGACGGTGGGGCAGCCGGCGTCACTGGCTGCAGTCCAGCCCTGGAGTTTCCACCGGGCTCACGTTTCTCTCGGGTCCCAAGAATGTTCTAGTCAACGTTAAAGCCTTAGCTGAGGCCGCGGCACAAGCCTTTCCCCGGCTCCCCGCCGGCACAGCTGGGGCTGAGCCACATCAAGTCAAAGGGCTCTGGTACTTTTACAAGCGGCTCTTCCTGCAGCGGGGGACGCAGCTGTGTGAGGGGCCCGGCCTGGCGTGCGGCGGGGTCTCGGTTGCCCAGCCTCTCCCCTTCCTGTGGCCCCCAACCCTGGCAAACAGTGAATGTTTCCTGTCACGGACGTGTTCTTTGAAAGATTGAGTCTCTCAAGCTACATCTAAGTAACTCATTTTCCCATGAAAAAAGTATGAACAGTTAGAGCTACCAGCCAGAACTTCTAAGGAGGAGGAGTGGTGTGTGTGTGTGTGGGGGGATGTAGACAAATGTGAACAAGAATTAAAAAATGTGGGGAAAAAAGGGCTTCTAATAAGGAGATGCATCGTTGAGGACTATCAATCAATAACATGTCACAGCAAATCCTGAAATTTATTACAAAGAAAAAAGGAGCGAGTTTGGACTTAACCGTCAGACCGCTGCGTGTCTGAATGGTTTGCCACTGAGTGCTCTGGCCAAGCGGTCGGTAACCCCTGCTTCCCGCGGGTGCACCCCGCCGGCCGCCCAGCAGGTGCTTTAGGAGCAGCACGTTCTTGTTTGTTTTTCTCAGCTATTTCCTGTGCAATGGCCTTTTCACAAGATAAAAACACGAAGTGTGTGACTCAGCAGGTTGGAATTCTACTGACTCAGTGTAGATCCTTGATGTTTTTTATAATAAGAACTTTGACAGTCACTTTTAGTTCGTATATTTTTGATGAGTAGAAGCAGGGAACAACGAATCACGTATTTGATGGACACACTTAAAAAACAGATCGCCGAGGAGAAAATAATTAGTAATGTCTTCTGTGGTGCAAAGACAAAAATGCTAATAACTTAGCAAAGGAAGAGCTATCGGAATTTCAAGGCGAGAACTGCGAAGACGGCTCACTTAGTGTCATAAACGAAAGCTGGGGAGGTTCGGGCCAAGATGGAGGCGTAGGTAGAGACCCCTCACATCCTTGCACAGCCAAAAAGAGGGTAACAACCAATCTGAAATCAATAAACCACCAAAAGCGCCAGGAAATCAAACTGCATGGGACTCCGACAACCAACGAGTTAAAGAAAAAATCAGCCAGGACTACCAGACCCGCAGAGTGGCCGACCACGTGGGCAGACTCGGAAAAACCGCTGCGACCAGGCTTACCTTGGGGGCGGGCTGGCTGTGGAGCTGGGGGGCTGCGAGGGAGGGGCTGACTGGCGGGGGTCCACGGTGGGTGTGGCCATAGGAGAAGCTCCCGGTCTCACAAAAGGGTCCACCGGAAAGCGCGCTGGAGACGAGCCGGCAGCCGCACTGCTCCCTCTCTGGCCCCGCCCCCCGGGGGCGGAGCCGCGGCTGCTGGGAGCGTGGCCCCGCCCAGGTGAGCGCCCAACACCCCGCCCCCTCCCGACCATCAGCTGCCCCGAGAGGAAGAAATCTGGCCCCAGTTCGAGTACAGGGTAGAGCCCCAGGAAGAGAGCTAAGTGCGGAGGGGATCGCCAGCCTCGCTGGTGGAGGGTTTAAAGCCCTGGTAATCCAAGCGCTCCCAGGTCTGACTGAGCTGGGTCGAAAAGTGAAAAACAAAGGAAGGACACCCAAGGTGAAGTAAAGCAGAATGTTCAGGGAACCAACAGCGACAGCAAGGACACCAGGGCGCAGAGCACCCATTTGGAACAAAAGGAAAAAGTACACAACCATCCAGAACAGAATGAAGAAGCAAGGATTTGAAAAAGTGAAGAGACTCTTACAAACCTCTGGGGCAACCTGAAACGTTCTAACATCCAAATCATAGGGGTGCCAGAAAGAGAGGAGGAAGACCAAGAGATTGAAAGCTTATTTGGACAAATAATGAAGGAGAACTTCCCCCATCTGGTGAAGGAAATAGACTTCCAGGAAGTCCGGGAAGCCACAAGAGTCCCAAAGAAGTTGGACCCAAAGAGGAACACACCAAGACATACCATCATTAAGTTACCCAAGATTAAATATAAAGAGAGAATCTTAAAAGCAGCAAGAGATAAGGGGACAGTTACCTACAAAGGAGTTCCCATCAGACTGTCAGCTGACTTCTTAAAAGAAACCTTGCAGGCAAGAAGGGGCTGGAAAGAAATATTCCAAGTCATGAAAGACAAGGACCTACATCCAAGATTGCTCTATCCAGCAAAGCTGTCATTTAGAACGGAAGGGCAGATAAAGTGCTTGCCAGACAAGGTCAAGTAAAGGGGTTCATCGTCACCAAACCATTGTTATATGAAACGTTAAAGGGACTTAGAAGATAAAAAATATGAACAGCAAAATGACAACAAACTCGCAACTATCAACAAATGAACCTAAAAGAAAAGAGAAACAACGGAAACAAAAACGAAGCAAACCACCAGAAGGAGAATAGAAATGGAGATCCCACGGAGGGAGTTCAGTGGGGAGGGGGAGGGGGAGGATGGGGGGGAGGGACGGGGGAGAAGCAGCCGGCTGGGAGGCGGGGAGAGAGAAAGAATGGTAATGGAAACAGAACTCAAAGAACTTGTCTGTACAGCCTGTGGACCTGAACTAAGGGGGGCAATGCTGGAGGATTGGAGGGGCAGGGCGGGGGGGGGGGTGCGGTTAGAGGAGAAAAAAATCGGGAAAATTGGAATAGCATAATCAATAAAAATATTTAAAAAGAAAGAAAAGGAAACAGCTGGGGAGGCCAGTACCTGTGAAGGCCAACAGCCCGATGCGGTAGGCGGCCTGGGCCCTTTTCTCCACCGCCAGGGATTTGTTCCTCAGCACCTGGCCCAGCAGCACCATCTTTTCTTTGTGAAAAATACTCTCCGCTGCGGGGACGGGTTCCTCCTTCTCCTTCTTCACGAAGAGGGCCTTCACCTTGGTGTTCCAGAAGTTCTGCAGACACTGGTACAGCCCTGCAAAATACTGGCGAATCTGAGCGAAAAACTGCCCGTGAGACGCCTGGGCCTGCTCCATTGTGCAGGCCGGTCGGCGCGGCTCCCGCTGCACCCCGGGTCCGCGGGAACAATAGCCGAGAACCCGGAGCGCGTCACCTAGCAACGCAGTAGCCAGGCCGACGCAGGCCCGCGGAGCGAGGGGTTCTGGGGGTTAGGGCCGGGGATTCGGGTACATGATGATGCTTTTGACTTTTGAGGAGCTCCCAGTCTTTTTTCTCCTGGTAGCCTTACAAAGTATCAGCGAAGTGAGCAGTTTCTGTCCTCCTGTACGAAGAAAGGAATTTCCCGGCGCGAGCGAGGTGCAAGGTGCATGTGCCGACCAGCTCCCTAGGGGGCGGGAACACAATACGGCCGACTCGACGTGAGAGTGGAAATTCAAAAATAACTTTTATTGCAACTTACATGAGACAGACACAGTGATGGATACAAATGCCGCAAAACTAAAAGCACCCCCCTCACCAAAAAATAAAATGCAGAAGTGGATACAAAAGGGATGGAGTCCATTACTCATGCAATATCCAAAAAACTTTTTTTAAAAAACCACAAACCAAACAAAAAACTGTAACATTTGTGATTTAAGGTTCTATAGAAAGTATCATGTCAACCATTTAACGTAGACCAAAGACTAAACATACGAACTAGACTGTACAATGCACTTGAAAAGGAAGGTTATCTGCATATATATAATATTTATAAATGTACAAATGTATATATACAACTTCACAGTCAAAAGGACTCTTTGCCAGGAAGCCTGGCGAACAACGTGAACTTTAAAATGAAATCAGAGTTGCTTTTCAAGGTCTCGCTACACATGGAAACATTTGAGATGACACCCACGTGGTATCGTGTACAAACACACCCAGAGTACAGTTTCAGTTACACTCACACCAAATTTGATATCTTGGCATTTCCCACCCCGAATACTCTCAAGGGGAAGAGGTTCCTTGGTAGCAGTCCTGAGAGGCCGTGCACTTCACCCTGATCGGAGCTGTGAGGGCGGCTGCCGTTTGGACTTTTTGGCCAAGGGGGCCCAGCAGGGGTAGGAACTGGCCCGCAGTGCGCAGGGGGCTGGCTCCCTGCTCTCACCGGAAATGTCACAGAGGCCAGGACCCCTGTTGATGTCCCTGCCCCTTCTGTGCTCTCCCTCCTCAAAGAGCATCCCAGCCTTCTGAGTCCAGGACTTTTGGTTTTGATTTGTCTTAGCAACAAAGTACCTCTACTGAGCAATATCATTTAAAAAAATGGCTCTTGGTTTTGAAAAAATAAAAGCTTCCGCCTCGCCTGTCTTTGTTCTCAGCACGTGCGGGTGTGATCGTGATCAGGTGGCCTGGAGTCTCCCACCAGTGTTTTCACCACGGGAGTGGGGGGAACGTGCTTCTGGAACTTTCAGGGTGGAGAAAAGAAGCGGAAGAAATGGTGGACATTTTGAAACAAGGAAATGTAAAAACCACTAAACTCCTACAATGTGTCGTTCTACCAGGTTCTGCAGGCAAACTTTTATTTGAAGGAATTCTTTTTTGTGTTTTGCATGTAAGGGAGAGTTGGGGAGCGGGCGCAGCACGGGGGGCGGGGCGGGCAGGGGGGGTGGCTGGGGGAGGGGCGCTCCACCCTGAGATCAGACGCGCGGGGAAGAACCGCAAGCCGCACGACGTGCACCGAAGCGTCAATCACGGGACTGGCTCACGCTGACAGAAGAACTTCCACAACAGTGCGCAGATGGCTATTTTGAGATCCCACACCTGGCAGGTGGGAGGGGCTCAGACTCGCCGGCCACGTGGCGAGCGCGCGCAGGGCACCCGGCCCCAGGCGCTGGCCACGGGTGGGGGCGGGGCCGCAGAACCGGAGGGAAGGCTGCTGCACCGGGCGACTTCCAGGTGGCCCCGGTGGCCCGCTGCGAGTGGGACACCCCGGCCGGCTCCGGCTCCGTCACGGCGCTGCTGGAGCACCAGGCCCTTGGGAGGACGGCTCCGCGGCGGCCGAGCCAACCGTCCGGTCAGAAGGCCATGGCCACCTCCGCCCCGGGACGACTCCCGGCGCCGACGCCGTCTCGAGGGAACTTGTCCAGCTGCTCATACGCCAGCCGCCCGTCTTCCCCTGCGTGACAGCGTGAGAGAGGGACACGGAGTCAGCCTGACGTTCCCGCCCCCACCCCCCTCGGGACACGGGTCAGTGCCGGGGAGGGACCGCTGGCGCTCGCCAGTGCTAATGTCAGGCGAGGGACAGCCGCCCTCGGTGACTGTTCCATGTGTCATCCCGGGACAGCTAAGGCCGGAGGCGCGAAGGCCACCAGGGCTTGAGACCGGGGAGCCCCGTGGGCCCGCGGTGTCGGGGTTCCCCTGACCGCCTCATCCCTGCACACCCATCCGGATGGATCCGTTCCAGGTGTGCAGGGGTGTGGCCAGGGCAGGCTCTGGACGCCGGAGTGTGCGACTTCCGCCTGGCCTTGGCATGTGACGTGTCGGCACGTGTGAACGGTCATTCATAAAAGTCAAATTGAGGCTTTCAGACTTCAGCCAAAAAATGACCGAGTGCCCCGTAAACGTGGTGCCGGTGTCTGTCTACCGCCCGCAGCGAGTCCGTGTGTCAGGAGGACCCTGCTGGTCAGCCAGTGTGTGTCTGTGAGTTACTGGACTCGTCTGCTCCGTTTTCCCTCTTTTAAAAATAGTGTCGGAAAACGGGAAGACAAAGCACAGGGGACTAACGATAAGGAGCTTTTGTCTGTTTAATTGGGAGACTCAGGAGCAAGGAATCAGCCGTGCCAGTCGGAACTCTACTGGGAAGAGAGGACACAGACTGACCTCCTAGGAATGCACTGACATGGGTGCGTTTCAGAAACGCAGTAGGTTTACAGTCTACGGCCGCGTCGGGAGATAGGGCCTCCCAGGGCGACACCCCGTCTGGAATAACTCGTCCCTCCGGGCGCTTTAGTGGGTCCCACCTCACACCCACGGGAGCAGAGTCCCCGGAGGGGGACCGGGCTGGAGCGTGGGGAGCAGGGCCTGGCGGTGCCAGAGGCCGCGGCCACGGGCAGAGAGCTCGGCCGAGCGGTGACCCCCTGCACAGGGTCAGCCCGCGGCGGCCCGCAGGGGTGGCTGGGCACCGAGAACGCCTGCCTTCCCTCACGGTCGTTCCGGAACTCGCGGGGAGAAAAGCGGCGCCCACGAGGGACGCCCTGGGCACGCTGTTAGGGAGAGAAGTGATTTCTGGGCGGTAAGGACTGACTCTGTTATCCGCCCCACAGCCGCGCCGGCAGAGACTGCTCTGTCTGTGGCGACACGTTCAACCCCAGGACGGAGCCTCAGGACATAAACGGTCACCCGGGAAGAACAATAATGAGGTGACGTTCACGGGGGTGACAGAGGCCAGGGACGCTCCGTGACCTTGGCAGGCTGCCAGCGTCAGACCAGGTGGCTTTGCCCCACTGGTGGTGCCACCGCCCGACAGATCACAGCCGAGGACTCAGCAAACAGCCCCGTTGGGGGAACTCACCCAGAGCCAGGAGCGTGTCCGAGGCTACCTTCCTAATCTCCTCCGCGTCGGACCGACACAGCGCCACCAGCATCCTGATGCTCTCCGTGGCCTGCGGGGAGGGGGCGGCCGTCAGCAGCATGCCCTGACACGCATGTTGGGGCTGCATGAGACAGCGTCTCAGAGCCGGTGGGGAACCCCCCCTACCGTCCAGCTGGGTGTCAGGAGCCAGGGGCCGGTTCCCGGGCGCCCCAGGGACTGCTCAGGAACCAGGTCCAAAGGACGGGGCTGAGAGAGGGAGGGGACGAGTGGGGGGGTCGCTGCTGGGAGGTGGCTGTGGGCTCCTCGCAGACCCAGGAGGCTGGAGGTGGGGTGAGACCGGTGGGGTTTGGGGTGACTCCTGCCGACAGCGAGCTGGGTCGTCGAGGGGACGGGAAGACGGGGCCGGGAAATGCTGGGGGTGGTGGCTGGGGCCCAGGGAGAACCTGCAGGGGGCGGGGTGGGGGGGGGGCGGCTCCAGCCACTCGCTCCCGCTGAGGTCCAGGGAGCTGATCACGGACACAAGCCAGGGCTGTATTTCTGGGAGGAAGCTGGGCTCCCGACCCGGAGGTGGCGGGGCCAGGGGCCGGAAGGTGGCGTGGGTGGGCCCTGGGTGATGTGCCGGTAAGGCAGGTGGGGCCGGCCCCGGGGGCCCCGGAGCTGAGCACCTCGGGCTCTGTGGCTTGTGTCCAGGGGCGGGCGTGGGCGGGGAGCCCTGCGCTGCCCTGGCTCTCACGGCCTGGGCGGGGAGCGTAGAGCGGGGGCCCGGCAGGGTGTGGACAGAGTCCTTCCCTCAGCGCGGAGGACCGCCCTCCGGGAGGAAGGGGCTGGTCCAGGCGCCCCCAGCACGCCGGACTGCAGTCCTCGGGCGGCCCTGCCGTTTCTGGGCCCCGTGCCGGTCGGTGAGTCATCCCCTCCCCCTTCTTTCGGGGAGACCCACTTTTCTAGTGCTGACCCCACAGCAGGCGGACACAGGATCGTGTCCTGAAACATGCGGATTTTCACGGAACAAAGTCACCTTTAGTTACTGTTTAAAGAAAAAAAACAAAACTCCGAACTAATCCAGAGGGAGCAGGGCCGCTACGCCAGGCACCACACACACACACGGGGAGCTGCCCCGCCCACGGCCCCGCCTCGCCCCATCCTGCGCCGGCCTCACCTGCAGGCTTCGCAGGGCCAGGCAGGCTGCCTTCTGCAGCTGCAGGTCCGGCGCGCTCAGGGCTTCACAGTAATAGAGCACGGCCTGGGGGGAGGGAGGACAGTGTGAGGACACGCGTGGTGGCCATGTTAACGGCTTGTGTCACCTTCACTGCCCGAGAGAGACTACAGGTAAAGACACTCTGCGTGACCTTCAGAGCAGAGAACCATCACAATGCTTGTTCATTTAAAGAGCCGTCTTTTTCTTTTACTTCAGTACACAGACAGACACTTAGCTATCACAACATAGTTTTGTATTTTAAATTGTCTTTCACAGGATGTGACGTTCAGCACAGGAAACGGAGTCAACAATAGTGTCAGGACTCTGTACGGTGACGGGGGGCCCGAGGCTCATCGGGGACCACTTTGTAGATTGCACAAATGCCTAGCCCCTGAGCCGTGCCCCACAGTCATGTAAAATAATGCTGCGTGCCAGCTGTCACTGAAAAGTAAATTTCAACGTCAAAACACTGTTTTACAGAGTAGGTATCGCTCACAAGCAGAAACCAATTATGAAATAGAAGAAAACGGCTACCCGTTCAGAGCAGGTGGCGGAAATGAGGCCGCTGCCTACCTTCTCCCTGAAGGGCTTGCTTCTGGCGGCCTCGGCCAGGTGCAGCTGCACGGCCTGGCTGACGCCGCTGTGGCCGCCGGTCAGCAGCAGGGCCAGCGTCCGGAGCACCTCCTGCTGGGCCGGGAGGCCGTGGGCGGTGAGGCCGCCGACCGCCTGCAGCAGCTTGTCCTCCCGCAGCGACGGCAGGCTCTGCACCAGGGCGACTGCGGGGGGAGGGGGGCGGGGCGGGGGGAGAAGTGCAGAGAGCTCGTCACCGCTGCCGGCGAGGGTCCCCGAACCCGCAGGGACGGACCCAGCTGCCTACGGCAGAGAGCGCGTCTCCCCCGAGTGAGAACAGGACAGGTCCCTCCAGGGGCCCGAGGGAGCCAAAGGGCAGGTCACACGTGGGCCAGTGACGTGGCTCTCCACGGCACATGGCCACAGAGTAGCTCACGGAGGAGCAACACCATCAGATGTGAAAACACACCGTGACGGAAACCCAAGCACACGCTTGTTACAGCCTCCCCGACACAGCACACTTGTCTCTCGCCTCGGCGCTCGGGCCAAACGCGGGCCCAAGGGACCCCGCCTCTGCTTTCGGCCCGTCGGCGCTCGGGCCACCGGGCGCGGCGGAGTCCGGTAGTGGTTGGAGTTGGAGACGGCCGGTAAAAAGCAGGATTTGGGGGCCCACTTGGACAAACCACGTCCCACGCGCCAGGACTGTGGGCAAATCCCTCCCCAGAGCCCCAGGCACGGCCTCCGTCAGCCACGGAGGCACCAGGGCCGGTGTGCGTGGCCGGTACAGACGGGAAACAGAAGCTAACTTCCCGTTCTGGCGACAGAGCAGCAACCCCACCCAGCGGACACCTTTGTGAATAAACATTTTTTTTTGCTGTAATCTCCTATTTCTCCTGCTGGAGATGTTCCTGTAGTTTCACTGTTTCATAAACAACTGCCCTGCTTAAAAACGCACCTAGAAGCTACGACCCAGCACGACGGGAGGCCGCCCCCCCAGCCCACCAGACCGCGTCTCCCCAGCGCACGCCCCACCTTGCTGGGCCAGCTGGTGCAGGTAGCCGGGCAGGTCGCTCACGCCGTGGCCGGCGAAGTAGCTGTGGTACTGGAACACGGTGACGACCTCGGAGGGCAGGCTGGAGGGCGGCAGCGGCTCCGCCCGGTCCAGGATCTGGGACACCAGGGTGCGGAACACTGTCCGGAGGGAGACGGCGCGAAGCGGCTGTTCAGAAACCTGCCCGTCTGCCCCTTCTTTTCCTCGCGGCGGAGCAGGACGGAGTGGGGAGCTCACGCGGACTGACCCTCAGGGTGCAGCCGACCACGCGTGAGACCCACACAGCTGCGTGACGACCCCTGGGCCGCGGCAGGGGGCCTCGTGCCCCTCCCCCACCCCCAAGTCAGCCCGGCCCGCGCCCGGCCCGGGACTCGGTGAACCTGCCGAGCAAGCGCTCGGGTATCCACCCCCTTTCCCTCGTCGGAACGTCTGTGGGATTCGCCCCACGCGGTGCCTGCACCAGCGGCGTGTCCCTCTCACCCGCCGCGGTGGGACCCCCGGTGCGTGAACACACGGCGGTTCGTCTGCTCCGTACCGAGGGGCACCGGGCTGGTTCCCCGTGCCGGCCGTCTGCAGAGCCGGGGCGACTTCCCAGCACGCCCGCCCGCCCCTCCTCTGTCGGCCCGAGCACGCACTTCCCGGGGGGCAGCGAGGAGCGGCACTGCGGGATCCGCGGTGGGGGGTGGGGGGGAGGGGACTTTATTTCGCGCGGTGGGCGGTGATGCCCTTGGACACGCCCCCGCACTGGCCACACCCCTACATGGCGGCGCGGAGACCCAGCGCTCCGCACGGTCCCTGCTGGCGGCGGAAGCAGGGCACGTCCGCTTTCTCCTCTCGGGGCCGTCAGGGCCGGGGACACCCTGGGTCGGGGCGGGGACCCCGGGACTGCGTGCGGGCCTCCCGCCCGCTGGACCCACCTGCGTCTGCCAGTCCCGGGTGGTCTCGGTTGACGGCTGCGGCGAAGCTGGCCTCCAGCTGCCGGACCACCCTGTCCGCGGGGCTGTGGTACGCGCCCGCCGAGCCGCAGCACTGGGTCCAGAAGGACAGCAGGGGCAGCTTGTCGTGGAGCTCGGGGAGGGCTGGGAAGAGAGCGAGCCGGTGAGGCGGGGGGAGGGCCTGTGCGGGCGAGGGGAGCGTCACCGCTGGCCTTTTGATGGTTTGGTGGTTTTACAAAAATATTTTATTTATTTAGTTTTAGACAGCGGGGAAGGGAGGGAGAAAGAGGGAGAGAAACATCCATGTGTGGTTGCCTCTCGTGCGCCCCCTACTGGGGACTAGGCGTGTAGCCCAAGCATGTGCCCTGACTGGGAATCGAACCGGCGACCCTTTGCCTCTCCGGCCGCCACTCGGTCCACCGAGCTGCACCAGCCAGGGCTGTTTCATTTTGTGTTTAAAGACCACTGGCCTGCAGGAGGCCTGGAGGACCCAGAAGGCGTGAGGGGGAGCTCACGCAGCCGGGGCAGCAAGCAGGCTGTCGGCCCTCCGTGACAGAGACCCTGGGCCCCACCTCCCGTGACGTCACAGCACAGACGCACAGGCTCAGAGCACCCCCTGCCCCTTTTCACGACACCTGCCGAGGTCCCCTGCTCCTGGCGGGTCGGAGCAGGGGGCGGCGTGCCCAGGGAGGCCCCCAGGACACCCCAGCTCCCTCAGAGACAGCTGGGGTGGCCGTGCCCCGTGTCCCCGCTGAAGAGCCAGCGTGGGGGAGACGGGGGTTCTGGGCCCACCACCCGACCACACCAGCTCTGAGGCATCTTCCCCCCGACAGGTTCCCCACCCAAAACTCTCTGCCAGGGACCCTCACCCACCAAGGCCGTGGGTCCCTATCGGGCTTGGGGCGTCCTGCATTGGACCCTCGGCCGCCGTGGGAGCTGCCCTAGCCAGCTCCGTGACGGGAGGGCCGCCCCGGTCACGTGTCCCCCACGGAACTGCACGGGCAGACGTGGCCCGTGAGGCTGCCCGGGGCAGACTTGGGCTCTGCGTGTCCACTAGTGTCCGTCCACCGGACGTGGAGGCCCCCGCGGGAGCATGGGGGGTGCCGAGCGGTGCTGACAAAACCACACGTCTGTGGGGACGGCCCCGAGACCCCCAACACCCCCACTCCGTGGGTGCCTTTCTGCGGCCGGCCGTGCGGCCGAGCGGAGGGCAGGCCCAGCGGGTGGACGGGGCGGCCTCGCCGGCTCACCTTCCGCGACGGAGCCGACGCCCCCCGCGCTGTCGTCGCTGAGGGCCGCCAGCCGCTGCATCACCTGGACTTGCCTGGAGAGCTTCTCTAGGAGGTTCCTCGCCACAAACGGGGTTTTGCTCGAGAAAACGATTTGCTGAGAAAACAAACAAAAGGAACCGTGTGCGTTACGTGGGCCACAGCGCTCCCCCTCCGGGCCTTGACCTTGACGCCGAGTGAACGCACACGGTGCCCTTGCTCCCCCGAGATGACGCTCCCCGTTCCCCGTTCCGGACACACTCGGACAGGCTTTTGCTGCTTGAAGGGTTGTTTTTTTTTTTTTTTTTTTTCGCCTATATATCAGTTCAGGGATTTCCCAGCAGTGCTGCTGCCGCGCCACCGTGACCCCGTAAACCCGCTCAAGAGCCGTGGGGGGTGCACTCAGGCTGCGCATCCGCACGTCCCCCGAACAGCGGGGGTTCCTGAGTGCCCCGTGCGTGGGGGTTGGGACCGCGGCCCGTCTCTCCCGCCGTAGCCCCCAGAGCTCAGGGACCAGATGCTGTCAGAGCCCTGGGCCTGTGCGGGCTCACCCTCCCTCTCACCATGACCCGGGGAGGACCTTGTCTCAGAGGTAAACTGAGGCACGGCGAGGCTAAGGAGGCTGACCCGGCCGCCTACACAGTGAGTGAGTGAGTGACCTGGGTGTAGGTCGGAAGCGGGAGGGGGGAAAGCACAGGGCACCTGTGCGGGGGCGTGGGGGGTTGTCTGTCTTTGTGCCTCCTGCCCACCTGGCGAGCAGGGCTGCAGCTCGCGCACCTGTGCCAGGGTCCTGCCCTGCCTAACGCGTTTGGCCTCGAAGACACGCAGGATTTTCCGGCCCGCTGAGCCACGCCGGCCAGGACTAAGCTCCTTTGTGTCAAATGTAGTTACGGCACCTCGCCCCTTATGGGACCTCCGTTTCCACCTCTCTGCACCGATGCACCGAATGAGCACGCACACGCACCGGTTCAGGAGTGGGTGCCGGTTAAAAGTGAAGATTTTAAGTGGCACTCCCCCCTTCACTCCCCCTCCTCACCCCCCCTTCATGTTTAGAGCGCCTCTTTCGCTTTTCTAGCGTGGACTGCGCCACGGAAGAGGTGAGTGGTTGTGACCGTGGCCTCATCGTGGGAGAGGCGCCGCCCCAAACACTGCGCCCCAGCAGTCCCTGGGCCAGAACACTCGCCCTCCCAGCAGGGGCCCACGAAGGGGCCTTTCCCACGACAGGGGCCAGGCAGTTCGCTCAGCACGGTCTCAGCCTCGGCGGGGACAAGAGCTGTGAGAGCCACCGCATTCAAGCGGCTACGAGTACAGAACAGCCTTCACCCGTTTGGGCCAGAAAAAAGAACCCCGCCTTCCGCCGGATTGGTTCAGCACAGGACACGTGAGCCCAGCAGTCAACAGACGAGATCATCAGGGATCAGGTCAATGCAGGGGGCAGGGTGGTGGGGGGGGCACGTGGCAGGAAGATAACTGTGGACCAGCCACCCCAGCGCGTCAGTGGTCCAAGGCCACATGGTGGGGGCGGGGAGAAGTGAATTCTATGTCAGGAAGCAGCAGCACCGCCCACGGCTGGTCCACCCCCCCCCCCCCCCCCCCCGCCTCACCCCACCTCCCCTCCTCCAGTCGGTCCCTGTTCCTTCTCCACCTGCGCCCTCCCCGACCAGCCCGACCCCTGGAAGGTCATTCACTTGCTCTCCCTCTCCTCCTGCTCCCCGTGCACCTCCGCACCTGGGCGAGCTGGGGGAGGGGCAGATGCAGGCCGGAAAGACCACCACCATGGCAGGAGGGAGGATACGGAAGCGGAGCCTGGGGGCCGGGGCGGGGCACTTCCTGGGGGCGGGGGCGGGGCACTTCCTGCCGCAGGAGGGTTTCAAAACCCGAGCTGCAGTGTTGCAAAACGTTAAGTGGTAAACAGCTTGATCTGAGAAGAAAAATAAGCTCCGCGGTGTCCCAGATCACAGCCCACTGGGGTGGGCTAATGGCTTATGAAGTGTTCGGTGTGGCTGCTAATCGGCACTTATCCAAGCAGGGGACCGGCACGCCGCGGCTTTCAGCTCCCGGGTGCGGGGGCGCCCACCGGATGCCTTCGTGTTGGCGTGCGCAGTCACAGCCGCTTTCAAAGCCCACTTGTAGGTGGCAGAACGCAAGTTCTTTTTCCTTAAGCACGTCATTCCCATCTATTACCGAATGGCTTCAGAGTGGCAGCTAACCACACTGTTCCTGCGGGCACGTGGGCTCCGGGAGCTGGGCTTTAAGACCGGAAGCCCAGGGTCTCGGGAGAATGGGCGCACCCATCAGAGTCAAAAAAATTTATTTCTCAATCCTCCCCTGAGGACATGTTTCTATGATTTTAGAGAGAGAGAGAGAGAGATCAGTGTTAGAGAGAAACACTGACTGGTTGCCTCCGAACGCATCCTGAATGGGGATCGAACCCACAACCCAGGTATGGGCACTGAGTGGGAATCGAACCCACAACCTTTGGTGCCCAGGACGACGCTCCAGCCTGCAGAGCCACCCGGCCAGGGCACCCTCCGAGCAGGGCTGTTCTCTGGGGGCTGACCCCTCATTTCCCCGGCAGCCCCAGAAGCAGCAGCACGCCCTGCGGGGTCGTGCCTGAGCTGCCCTCGCCCCCCGCCCCCCCTGGGGGCGGCCCTACCTGCACGAGCTGGGTGCAGTGCTGCAGGTGCCTGACGATGGCCACGTCCAGGCTCTCGTTGCCTGTGGTCAGTGGGAGCGGGCTGCCGGCCACACTGGTCCCCACGCCCGTGTCCTCCGTCAGCGCCTCGCTCACGTGCACCCTGGCCTCTGGGTGCGCCGGCCTGTAGCTGTGGGGGCGGCACACGGACAGCCCATGAGTGGCTGGCCCGAGGCCCCCCACGGCCACCGCCTGCCTTTTGGGACCGGCTTCTTCCCTTGGCCTGGTGCCGCTCACCTTGCATCAGAGCGAATCACAGGACAACTGCTTTTGCAGCCCCCCGGGGACTCGAACTCGCACCCTAACAAGAGGGGTAAACGTGCCCTGGAGCCCTTTGCAAAGTGTCTCCCCGACTCGGCTTGGAAACCTGCCTGCCCGGGCACCTGCAAGGGGGGGACTGCCCGGCGTCCTGGGCCTAAACCGGCCCCGAGTCTCTGGCTCCCCTTGAGCAGCCCTGCTGAGCATGACCTCTGTGACCCGAGGCGGGTTTCTGGCCTGCGCCAGCCCCGCCCTGGAGAGAGGGAGGGAAGCGGCCGAGAGGAGGCCGGGCGGCCGCACTCCGAGGAGAATGCGTGCAGCTCTCAGGCTGCGTGCGTTTAGACCCCACGGCTGAGCAGTCACGCTGTGTGGGGCACGTTCAAAACTAGATCTGGTGCGTCAGTTATTTTATTCTGGAACGAGTCCGGGTGCTAGGGAGGGGGCTGTCTCGTTTCACCCGTGGCAGAATGGCCGGCAGAGACGATGACCGGGGCCCAAGTTCACAGGGCCGGGCAGGGACCGGGTGGCACCCGGTGCCCAGTCCCACGCTCCCAGTCCGCACAGGCAACGGACGTCGGCTCCAGAGCTAACAGGTGCCGGGAGCTCACGGGGGTCGAGTTTGCCCCCGAGGGGAAAGCAGACCCCAGCGTGGGGCCTGACCGTGAACTCGGGGAAGTCGGCATGCATCTCAAACGTGAGCCCGAAGTTCACCACGTCCCCAACGCCGCTGACGACGAACAGCAAGACTGGCCCGATCAGGCACAGTGAACGTCAGGTCCCACGGCAGGTGCGAGAGCCGCGATGGTCCTGCTGTGGAAACGCTTCCTCCGGCGGGGGGAAGAGAGCGGACGGGTGCCTCGCCTCCGTCTGGCATGTGAGAGCTCGGGAGGACGCCTCGCTCTGGCACGTGACAGCTCGGGAGGACGGGCGTGCGGGAAGATGTGGGGTTTGAGCGGCACTTCCCACATTCAGCCAAGTTAGAAGCGGCTCCGTGCAGAGTGTGGAGTGCTGGAGTGCACACTCCGCGTGGAGTGGGTAAGGGACAGCGGAACCGTCACGTTCTCCAAGGCCTCTTCCTAGTCCTGCCCTGAACGTGCTCAAGGGACACGTTCTACTTCCCACCTTTTCTTTCGGACGAAGACACCCTCCGGGATCAGTGACACACCCAAAACGTGACCACCGCCCCGAGGGGGGGTTTGGGAAGGCCAAAGTCAGATGGGCGGTGAAGCTGCCCTCACCTTTGGGAAAGGATTTTTTTCCCCTAGTAATTGGGCTTGTTTTGCTTCCCTGAAGTCGGACTCGGACTCCCAGCTGTCGTCACAGGACCAGGAAGCCCATGGAGAAGGTGGCAGTGTCACCTGCCTCCTCCCTCCCCACCACCTGCCCAGCCGGGGAAGGCCGCCGCCCCCTGCAGGGCCGGAGGTCCAGTGACACCACCAGCCATCCTTGCTTCCGCTCCAGGGCAGCTGTGTTCTAAGGCTACGCCCGGCTGGGGCAGGCGGCCGATGAGCTCAGGTCCCCGCAGAGGCGCCCTGGTGGCAGGGAAGGGGGCGGAGGAAGGAGTGGGACGGCCACGAGCAACTCAGGAAGGCCGGGAGACGGATGCCAGGCGAGGCTCACCTGTTCTTCTCCGTCTCTGTGTCTGAGAACACGGAGTCGGCGCCCCCTCCGGCCGTGCCCACCTCGTCGGCGTCCTCCTCCTCCTCCTCCTCGTCGAAGTCCGACGTGTTCAGGAAGTCGAAGCTCTCCAGGGCGCTCTCCACCGTCAGACTCAAGCTGGAGGGCGTGCTGCGGCTTCCGGAGGGCTTGCACTGCGGAGGCAGGGCACCAGACACCGTCAGCAGCCCCCGGGGGGGGCACCGTCAGCAGCCTCGGAGGGGGCACCGTCAGCAGCCCCGGGGGGGGGGGGGAGGGACACACACCGTCAGCACCTCCTGAGTGGAAAACATGGTACCCACTTCGACCAACAGGGAACAGGCTTTGTTTTAAGCTTTTGTTTTATTTTATTTTATTGGCATTAAAAAACACATTTAAGGTTTTCATATTAGAAAAAGAACCACCAAGAATCAAATGGCACAGCACGTGGGATCTGTTCCAAACAGCGCGGGGGGAGGGAGCAGGCGGAGCAGACGAGGGCATTGGCTGTGAGCCGGGCACGCGGCAGCCGGGGTCGGGGTGGGGAGCGGCACGGGACTCTGTTGTTTGTTCTCGACACTTCTGCTTGAGCTTTGTGTCACAAGATGTTAAAAACCGACGTAACTGAGAAGCCCCGGGAGGCGGGGCCGCCCTGCCTCTCTGCCGGAGCTCGGCCCCCAGTGGCACAGCCGGACAGACGGAGCGGGCCTCGGGCCGTCTTTCCTTCCCCGCGGCCACGTCCTCCTGAGATAGCAGCTGCCAGCCAAGCTGCTGCCTGCGGATGGACAAGGCCACCCCCAGGAGCAGAGGGCACAGCTGCCCGCTGACCCGCACTCCCCAGGTGAGAGGCCCCGGAGATTCATTTGCATCCTCAGCCTCCGATCCTCCGTGAGCACAGAGGAGAGGGGACGGCTGGGCGCCTGGAGAGGCAGCCCGGCCTGCGAGGAAGCGTGTCCCGACACCTCCCTGACCGGGCCGGGGGCCTTGGGAACAGACCTCTGCGGCCCAGAGACAGACCCCTGCGGGGCTGGGCACGCACAAACACAGCACAGAATCACACCCGCGGCCACGGGCTCGGAGGTGACACGGGCTCTTCCCAGCACAGAAGGGGACGCTGAGGCGGGTGGGAGGGGCAAGTCCTGCGCGTTAGAACAACTAAGAGTCCTCCGTGCAGGCAGGTGGCGCTCCTTGCCGACTTCTGAGTGCCAGGCAGGACGGGCCCGCGGGGGCCTGTGCCTGACACCCCGGGGCCAGAGAGTGGAGGGTCTTTAACACCAGAGCTGCTCACTCGCCCCCAGGGATCTCCGTCCTCCGAGAGGCAGCGCCATCTAGGCTCTCATCCTCGGGGCGTTTAGCGTCCTAGGAATGTGAAGGGAAAAGAGAAAGCCTCGTCCAGCCGATGCCTGACCTCTGGCCGGAGACACGGCGCCTGCCCCGGACCTCCACTCGGAGGCCCGGCCTGCCCCAGGCGCGGTGGGGGCGCCGCTCCCCGCTTCCGCGGTCTCCTCTCCTACACCTGCTGCCTGCAGCCCCCGACCCGCACAGCGAGGACGGGTTTAAACACCGCTCTGCACAGCGAAGGGGCCGCGAAGGGTTTTAGCAGCAGCAGGGAGGTCTGGGAAGGACAGCAGACTGAAGTGACGCTGGAGAGAGATCCGTCGCCGCCAGGTTTTCCCAGCGCGAGCAGGTGGCTTGCTCAGGGACTGCTGGCGGCCTGGGCGACGCAGTGCCCCGGGTGCCTGGACGCAGGAGCTGCCAGCACCTGGGCCTCCCTGTAAGGCACCGGCTTCAGATGTGGCCAAGGCGTCTTAGCCCTGGACATCGGACACGGCAGCCCACTGCGCAGAGCGGGGCAGCAGGGCACACGAGAGCTGGCAGTGGGGACATGGAAGGTGCTGCTCCCGGGATTCCAGACAAGGCGGCCTCCAGGCACAAGCCCCGAGTGGGTGCTTCTTGGTGGCATTTCACTGAGAGCAGGGCCCGCACGGCCTTCCCTGTGCCTGGGAGGCTGTGCCCGAGAAGGAATCAGTTTGTCGTGGGTGTGCGAGGCCCTGGACCCGCGGAGCAGGGTTGTCACTGGCCCTGGGCAGGGCTCCCTTCCAGAGCCAGGCCAGCGGGACCCAGGGAATGTCCTTCCAGGGGGGCTGGGGGAGGCCAGGTTCGAGGACAGCCACACACGGGGGTGCAGCGGGTCCCAGCAGGTCCTGGGCACCTCATTTGGGAGCTTATCTTCCAGAACAGGCTCCCAAAGAATGGCTCCGTCAAGAAAAAGGATCCCAGCTCTCTCCTCCATGGCGATAAAAACCCCAGCGGAAAGGCAGAGGACACAAGAAGTGGGATTCGGGAGAGAAAGTCGCCTTCTCTCCCGGGTGGGCGGCGTTATTTAAAATGGTGGGGGACGGGATTCGGGGGGCCGCCCACCAGGGCCGCTGGCTCTGACTCCAACTCCAGGCACACACTTCCGGAGTCACCTCTGAATGAGACCCCGGGGACCCCAGTGCCGTGTTTCACGTCTGGGACAAAGAACTCGGGGGCTGATGAAGTTGGGAGGTTCTTAAGACTCTACAGCAGGGGTGCCCCACCTTTGGGCATCTCTGGGCCACACTGGAAAAAGAAGAGTTGGCTGGGGCCGCCCAGTAAATACACACGAAAACCGATGAGCAAAACAAGGTTTGTGCATAATTTCCAAGATGTCTTCCCCCACAGTCAAGCCAAAAAGTCCTCGACTGTGACCCCCCGGGGGGCAGTGGGATGGACACCCCTGCTTTAGAGCAACTGATTTAACCACCAGTCACGTTTGTCAAGTGCATCTGTCGACAGGAAAATAAAAATTGATATTTGCTACCACCGGTGAAAATCAACGCCACTTACGTGGTGATGATGCACGGACCCTGCGACGGGACAGGGTGAGAAATAAAGACGCTGTTGGACCTGGAAGGGCGGCCTGAGCCGCCCGTCTCCCCGCCCAACCCAACGTCCCCGGAAAGGACTTACTTTCAGGATGTCATCCAGATGCAGCACCTCGCGGTTCAGGTCCTGAAACTCCTTGTACTGCTCCTTGTGCGGTTCCAGCGCGAGGAAAAGCCCGTGGAACGCGTCCTCCAGGCTCCCGTCGAGAAAGGCTGTGGCGCGGCAGCCTTCCGATTCCCCTCCGACCGAGCCCTCGCCCGAGCCCTCGCGCAGCAGCTTCTCCGCGGCCGCCGGCACCTCGGCCGAGGTGAGCCGCTTCACCAGCTGCTTCGTGATGTTGCCTTCGAACGTGTCCAGTTCCACCGGCTTCAGCTCCGAGGCCTCGTCCGACTCCTGCAGCAGCGCCTCGGCCACGTCCCTCTCCAGGAACAGGCGCTCGGGCGCGGCGCCGGAGGGCGCGCGGCCGGCCTCGGTGCTCCCGGGCCCCTCAGCGTCCTCCTCCTCCTCCTCCGGGGGAGCCCGGGGCCCCGGGCCGCCTCCCGCGGAGCTTCTGGAAGAGGCGGAGCCGGAGTCGTCGGGGCCCTCGTTCTCGGAGGCCAGGCTGCCCGGGCGCCGCTCGGCCGGCGTGATGGTGATTTCGGGGTTGGCGGCGCACGCGCTGGGGCGGCCGCCGGCGGGGCTGGCGGGGCGCGCGCAGTCCCCGTTGGGCAGGTCGCTGAAGCTGAGAGACAGGGGCGTTTTCTGCTGGGCGGCCTTTCCGTTCTCAAAGATGTCGTCAGGCAGGTTCGCCTGCGGACGACAGGCATCGCGTTAGGATTTTAAGGACGGGGGAAGGGAGGGAGAGAAAGGGAGAGAAACATCAGTGTGTGGTTGCCTCTCTCGCGCCCCCTACTGGGGACCTGGCCTGCAACACAGGCCT